>NC_084795.1:139648610-140007065 GCF_963169125.1 Humulus lupulus
CCACACAAGGCGTTAGAGTTTGTGATTAAACTGGCTCCAGGGACAGATATGGTGTCTAGGGGAACCATACAGAATGGCTCTAGCAGAGCTGAAGGAACTAAAGGTTCAGTTACATGAGTTAATTGACTTGGGTTTTATTAGGCCCAGTTTCTCACCATGGGGCAAACCAGTTCTCTGCCAAGGATTGATGATCTGTTTGATCAGTTATAGGGTAGGACGATATTCTCCAAGATAAATCTTTGATATGGTTATCACTAACCGAGGATCAAGGAGGAGGATATACCGAAGACAACTTTTCGCACCAAGTATGGGCATTATGAGTTTTTGGTGATGACATTTGAACTGACTAATGCCCCAACAAAATATATGGATCTGATGAACAGGGTGTTCAAAGATTACCTGGATCAGTTTGTGATCGTCTTTATCGACGATATACTTGTATATTCTCAATCAGAGACAGAGCATGAGCAGCATCTCAAATTAGTACTACAGAGGATGAGAGAGCATAGGCTGTATGCGAAATTCAAGAAGTGTGAGTTCTGGTTGCCACTGGTGACTTTCTTAGGTCACATAGTCAGTAAGTATGGAATTATGGTGGATCAAGCGAAGATTGAGGCAGTCAAAGATTAGCCAAGGCCAAAGAATGCTTTAGAGATCAAAACTTTCTTGGGATTGGCAGGTTATTACAGACGCTTTGTTGAGGGGTTTTCCAAGATTGTGTCACCACTGGCAGAGTTGACATGCAAGAATCAAAGGTTCATATGGTCAGACAGGTGTGAGGAAAACTTCCAGAGACTGAAGAAGAATCTGATCACCGCTCCAGTTCTGAGTCTTCCTACGGATCAGGACAAGTTTGTGGTTTATTGTGACGCCTCGAGGCAGGACCTAGGTTGTGTCCTTATGCAGACAGGGAATGTGATTGCCTATGCATCACGTTAGCTGAAGGAGTATGAGCATAGGTACCCACACATGTTGTAGAACTTGCAGCAATGGTTTTTGCATTGAAGGTGTGGCGGTACTACTTTTATGGTGAGAAGTGTGAGATATACACAAATCACAAGAGTTTGAAATACTTCTTCACCTAGAGGGACTTGAACATGAGGAAGAGATGTTGGTTAGAGCTGGTGAAGGATCATGATTGTGAAATCCTCTATCACACAGGGAAAGCCAACGTGGTTACAGAAGCCTTAAGCCGGAAGGGTCCGGGACAGTTGTACAGTGCGAGACAGATATCTAAGGAGTTGGCAGAGGATATGACTAGAGAAGGTATTGAGTTAGTGGTGGGCCAGTTAGCCAGCATCACTATGCAGTCTACTCTTTTAGAAAGGATCACGGAGAAACAATTGAGTGGCCCACAGTTTGTAAGGATTAGAGGGGATGTCCTAGTAGGAGTGGCTAGGGATTATAAAATGTTAGACAATGGTTTATTGAGATACAAGGATCATATTTGTATTCTAATGGACACTGGGATCAGGCGGGAGATTCTGGATGAATCTCATACTACCCCTTCTTCTCTACATTTAGGCATCACGAAGATGTACCAGGATTTGAAAGCCTTATATTGGTGGCCTGAGAAGAATAGGGGCGTGACTGAGTACGTGGCAAAGTGTTCGACCTGTCAGTAGGTCAAGGCAGAGCATCAGAGGTTAGCAGGGCTATTACAGCCTCTGGATATCCCAGAGTGGATGTGGGAGGACATCACGATGGATTTCGTGGTGGGCTTTCCCAGGACAGTGGGCCCGCATGATTCAGTCTGGGTCATCGTGGATCGGTATATGAAGTTAGCTCACTTTCTATCAGTGAGGAAGAATTACACGATTGACCAGTATGCAGACCTCTATGTGCGAGAGAGATAGTGTGCCTTCATGGGACTCCGAGGTCTATCATGTTAGATAGGGACCATATTTATTACTTTCATGTTTTGGGCCAACTATTCTAAGACCTTGGATCATTAGAACTACTAAACATAGCTATTACTTTGAAGAACATATACATAAGAAATAATAATAGCATTATTAAAACTTCAACATAATATTGTGAAAAATACAAAGTAAAAATAGAATTTTGGTATGGGTACCCATTATTTAAAACATAAAACATAATTTTAAACTAAATAAAACTTTTTACAAAACTAAATGCGGAAAATACATAGAAACATAATTAAAAAAAAAACTAAAAATAACGTCATCATCGATTGACACGCAGTCCACTCAGTCCGTTCATCCTCAACACACATGCCAAGCTTCCAAGAATCCTTCCGCCTCCATATATAGTTTCCCGCATCACACTAAAAAAAAAATAAAGGAATGAGCCTAATGCCCAGCAAGGAAAATCTAACAACATACAACATAAATCATAAACATAAGGCTATATCATAATCGTATACTATAAAACATATGACTATATAAAAACAACATCTGTTACAATGGCCATCATACTTCTTGGGACTTGCTAGCTAGGCAATCATATGCCCATAAATGTACGGGGCTAGTTATCTAAACAAGTCATATAAATTTATGGGGCTCAATATCTAAACAATCATATGTCCAAGGAATCTACTATTGGGACTTGTTATCTAAACAAATTCTATATTTGTTATCTAAACAAATTATGTGATTGTTATCTAAACAATTCATATACTAAAACAACTAAAAACATATCATACATATAACATAAACATATATCAAAACATAAAAGCATACAAAATCTATCTTATATTCCTTTCCAAAACCAGGATATTTGAGAACAAATGCGAGACTTGGAACACTCCTAAAACCAACAATAAGGATGGTGAGTATTTCTAAAAATTAAAGAATAAATGTGAAAACTAAACCTTCAAGAAGAAACTTACCAAGAAAGATCTTTAAATTTTAAGAACCTAATCAAAAACCAATATCAAAAGTTAGGATTTGAATAAAAGGAACTAACGAAAAACTAAAGTAGTTTTAAAGAACTGGACTTAAAGAATAGGAATACCTTAGTTGACCTTATGGATTGGTCTAACTTTAATACTGAAATACACTAAACCTCACTTCCCAAGTATTTTATAAAGCTTAAGAATGACAAAGCTTTTTCCCAACCCAAGTGTTTATTACTCTATGGTAGTACTAGCACCTTGGAGTCTCTGATCACAGCTTGAAGAATGAGAGGAAGGGCTGGGTACTAGGTCCTATTTATAGAGGTAAGGAGTGAAACTAACCCCATTTTGATTTGAATAAAAATAATGAATATAATTGAAAATATTTGAATATTCGTCAATCAAAGGCTTAAGACTCGGTCAAAAACGTTCAGAGGTAGGTTTAAGTAGTTAAGCCTCATTTTTAAATTTAAAAACAAAAGAAAAAAAATATATTACTAAGGGCGATATATCTCCCCTATGTGGCGATATATCGGCTCTGCCCTAGTCCCGAGCCTCCGTTCGTACGTTCGTGCAACGTTAACGTGGTTTCCATATCCTTCGTCAGGCGATATATCGACTCCCATGGTGCGATATATCGGCATACGTGAATAATTTAAACATGTAATTGCACTTTTTCAACATAGTTTGAATGGGATAACTACTTTGATTGAGTCATAATACGGCCCTAACAGTTTCTGGTAAGAGCTAAAGCTTTTATTTCTTTATTCTATCATTAAAATACTTAATTCCTTAATAATCATGCTTATGACAAATGTCATATTCTTATTGGCTCTATCTAAACCTTAGGTTATACTTAAATAATATATCTGTGACCAGCAATATTAATCAAACCTTATGTTATAATTAATATTCTTAAACTATAGGTTAAACTTATAAAATCTATAAGTTTTGCTATGAGTGTTCAACTAAGTCTCGGCTTGAACCAAAATCCACAGTAATGAACATACTATAACTACTACTACTACTACTACTATCTAACTAGCTAAGTAAATTATGGGACTCTACAATTCTCCCTTGCTACAAAGAATTTCGTCCCCGAAATTTACTTACCAAACAAATCCGGATACCGAGCTTGCATGTCCTCCTCCAACTCCCACGTTTCCTCCCGTTCAAAACTATTACTATATAGGACTTTGACCATCGGAACACTCTTAGACCGTAATTCCTTCATCCCTCTATCTAGGATGCTAACCGGCTATTCCTCGTAACTTAAGTCTTTCTGAAGTGCTATCATATCGTTCTTGAGGACGTTAAATGGGTCTGACACATACTTATGCACCATCGAGATGTGGAACACATTGTGGCTATCTGCTAGAGCTGGTGGTAGGGCTAATCTATATGCAACTGCTCCCACTTTGTCCAATATCTCAAAAGGACCTATAAAATGAGGACTAAGCTTTCCTTTCTTCCCAAACCGCTTCACAACTTTCATAGGAGATATCTTTAAGAAGACTTGATCTCCGACTTTGAATTCCACATCACGCCGCTTGGTATTCGTATAACTTTTCTGACAGCTCTGAGCAGCAAGCATACACTTTCTAATCAGCGCTACTGCATCATGAGGTTTTCATGTCGAGTCGTGACTCTCATGAACACAGGGAGAAGCAGGTGTTCAAATCCCTTTTGAGTCGTGATGCTTGTAGGGACATGTTGGGCGTGTATGGTCTAGAGGAGAGCACTTGGGCTCTCTGACTTGAGGCGAGTCATGAATCTTTTGCCTTGGGTCACAGTGCTTGAAGGGCTTTTGAGCCCTAGGAAAGTTTTGAGTGCGGGAACTCAAACCTAGGGGCTCGGGATCAGTTCTACTACCCGATTTAGTAGAATTCGACGTCCCCGAGGCTAGGATTAGGTCTGAAAGCCTTTATTCGCTCGTTTTGATGAGATTCTCTATTATGGTGGCGACTAGGTTATCGCTAGGGGCTCAAAATTCTTAATATACATTGTAGTCGGACCTGAGGTAAGACAACTGCACCCAATACGTGATATATGTGATTAGGGCTTGGCCCAATTGTTAAATGTGACTATGAATAAGGCTCGGGCCCTGAGAATGAATGTGATTAAGCTTATGCTTGTGCTCGTTAATTAAGCATGCTTGAATGCTTTGTGTCTGGATAATTGTTAAATGATTGTTTGCATTGTCTGCGTAATTAGGGCTCGACTCCGTCAAGGAACATAGTTATTACTGTGTCTGTATTTAATTGGTTGAAATATATGATTAATATGTATGCATACTTGTATTTTCTGATGTATGCTTATTTGTATTTGTATCTGTTTGTCTGGTTATCAGAATATCTGGTTAAGGCATTGACTTATCAGTAAAGGGCGACAATGGCACATTGTGCGCTAGTCGAGAGGCTTATTCCTAATTAAGGACGTACTATTACATTGGCCGACCCTATGGTCGTTTGGAAAACAAAGCGCTTGGCTAGCTCTATGAGTAGTTACTCAGAGCTAGGGCAAAAGGCCCTTGGGTGACTCTAACGTCACAATGCTAGGGCATAGGGCCCCAGATTGACTCTTTGGTCATCTATTCAGGGCAGCGGGCCCCAGAATGATCCTATGATCATTTATTTGTAATTCTATGCATGCAAGAGTAGGTTATTACCGCTGGGCATGCTAGATATGAATTTGGAATCTGTATTTACTGTTCATGCAGATGTTTAAGTTTTCTTTCTGAGCCTTGGCTCATGGGTGCTATGTGGTGCAGGTAAGGGAAAAGGAAAGCTGGACCAGCCATGAGTTAGAGAGCTTCGGTGGCAATGTGTACATATGCAGTTGTTCGCCCTCCACGACCGATGATATCTCAGAGGAACTAAGGTTGTCTCCCTTATTTTGCCGCTTAGGTCGGCTGGTTGTAACTTTTGACTTGTATATACCCTTTTAAACATCTGTTTATATATTTTGGGGATCCCATGTATGTACTAATCTTTTAAATGAAAAGTCAGCGTTTACTTTTTGACCAAAAATTTTAACCCTAACCCTCGACATTAGCCTTAGTTACACGTTTATAACAAAATGACTTGATTAGCAAGTCTAACATTATTTAAAGTACATAGTGTAACGGTCCTGGATTAGGAAGACGTTACAATTATTGAATTTTAGTATACTTAAAAAGGCACGAAAATCACCTTTATGTTGAATTGAATTATAGTTACTTTGTATAAGAAATGTGTTTTTTTGGTGTTATATATTTATATTTGGTATATGTAGACTAGCTAGTAAATAAAAGGTTCATAAAATTTAGAGACCGGTAAACACAAGCCATACTTGAGGTGCATACACATGATTACTGAATATAAGATTCTAACAAAATACACTAAATTGTACCAACCTACATACACTGATTGGCATACATGGTGAAAATCAAATATCAGACATTATTACAAAGACAACAAATCAAATATGTCTAAAACCACCGACAATCAATATCAGAAATTTCAAAACTAAATGTTTAATTACATTTATTTGAGTTGCTCTTACATAGGTTTGCTTGACAGGTTGTCTTGTGGGTTACTTTGGAGTTTTAATGGTTGTTTTGAAGTTTTAAGGGTTGCTTAACAAGTTGTTTTATGAGAATTATGGATTGTTAAACAAGTTTCTATATAGGGTTACTTAAGAGCCTCAATGATTGCTTAACATGTTGCTTTATAAATTTTTTATCAAGTTGCTTTATGGATTGCTTAAGGAGTTTCAATGGTTTTTATTGGTTACCTTAGAGTTCCAATGATTTCTTAACAGGTTGCTATTAGTGTTGTTTATGAGTTTCAAGAGTTGCTTAACAAGTTGTTTTACTGACTTATTGTGTTTTTTTTATTAAGTTGATTTATGAATTGCTTAAGGAGTTTCAAGGGTTACTTTATGGGTTGTCATAGAGTTTTAAGTTGCTTAATAGGTTGTTTTTTGGGTTTCTTATCAAGTTATTTTATAGATTGCTTAAGGAGTTTCAAGAATTTCTTTATGGGTTGCTTAAGAAATTTCAAGGGTTGCTTAACATGTTGCTTCACATGTTGCTTATGGGTTGCTATATAGATTTGCTTAGGAGTTTCAATGGTTGCTTAACAGATTGCTTGATGAGTTACTTTGAAGTTTCAATGGTTGCTTAACAGATTGCTTTATAAGTTGCTTAACAGTTTGCTATATGGTGTTGTCTGAGGACTTTTATGAGTTGCTTATTAGGTTGCTTATGAGGAGTATAGGTTGCTTAATAAGTTGCTATATAGGGTTGCTTAAGAGCCTCAATGGTTGCTTAACAAGTTGCTCTATGAATTGTTTATCAAGTTTCTTTATGGATTGCTTAAGGAGTTTCAATGATTTTTATGCATTGCTTTAGAGTTTCAAGGGTTTCTTAACAGGTTGCTATTAGTGTTGCGTAGGAATTTCAAGGGTTGCTTAACAAGTTGCTTTATAGTTTTATTGTGTTTTTTTTAATCAAGTTGCTTTATGAATTGCTTATGGAGTTTCAAGGGTTGTTTAGTAGCTTGTTTTATGGGTTGTCATGGAGTTTTAGTGGTTGCTTAATAAGTTATTTTATGGGTTGTTTATCAAGTTATTTTATGGATTGCTTAAGGGGTTTCAAGAGTTTCTTTATGGGTTGCTTAATGAATTTTAAGGGTGCCTTAACATGTTGCTTCATATGTTGCTTATGGGTTGCTATATATGGTTGCTTAGGAGTTTCAATGGTTGCTTAACATATTGTTTGATGGGTTTATTTGAAGTTTCAAGGGTTTCTTAATAGGTTTCTTAAGGAGTTTCAAGTGTTATGGTTGCTTAGAAGTTTCAATGGTTGCTTAATAGATTGCTTGATGGGTTACTTTGAAATTTCAATGGTTGCTTAACAGGTTTCTAAGGAGTTTCAAGTGTTGCTTAACAGGTTGTTTATGAGTTGCTTAATAGGTTGCTTATGATTTAAGTTTCTTATGAGGATAATGGGTTGTTTAACAAGTTGATATATAGGGTTGCTGAAGAGTTTCAATTGTTGCTTAACATGTTGATTTATGAATTGTTTATCAAATTATTTTATGGATTGCTTAAGGGGTTTCAAGGATTGTTCAACGGTTTGCTTTATGGATTGCGTAACATGTTTCTATTAGTGTTGCTTAGGAGTTTCAAGGATTGCATACCAAGTTGTTTTATGGGTTCATTGGTTTTTTTTTTATCAAGTTGCTTTATAAATCTCTTAAGGAGTTGCAAGGGCTTCTTAACATCATCTTTCGATCTATGCTGCTTCTTAGTTCCCTTTTCTTAATTAAGCTAAAAATTAAACATTTCCTTAATGCTTAATTCTTACCGAGATAGAGGATAAGACGCATGGAACACTTTTACACCACAAGTAAATCCTTCCTTAATTCAAGAACCAGATTGCTTTTGGTTGCTTTGGTTGATAATGAGGTTGATTAAGTTTTATAATTTGAATATGAGATTATTTAAGTTGATTTAGGTTGCATAACAAGTTGCTTGATTTGTTATAATTTGAAAATGAGATTGTTTAAGATGTCTTAGTTACTGTAGGTTGCATACTAGGTCGCTTAAGTTGCATGGTAGGTTGCTGTAATTTACATATGAGATTATTCAAGCTGGTTTTGTTGCAAATAGGATTGCTTAAATTGTTGTATATTTCATATGATGTTGCTTATGTTAATGTATGTTGCATATGAGGTTGCTTAAAATGTTTTAGGATGCATCTTTACCTAAAATAGTTGCTAAATAATGCATTTGAGTTTATTTAGTTGCTTTATCTACTGTAGGTTGCATTGGGAAGCATAAAGTTGATTAAGTTGCATAATTAAATTGTTTTAGTTGCTTAAGTTTTCATAATTTGCATAAGAAGTTGGTTTATGTTACATATTAGGTGGCTTAAGTTGAGCTATGTTGCATAATATGCTCCTTAACATGTTGTAAGTAGCATCTTTACTTGAAATAATTGTTAAAGGTTGCATTTAAGTTGTTTAAGTTACTATAAGTTGCGTTGGGTTGCATAAAGTTACATGTAGGATAGAAATAACATTGTGTTTGTTCTTATATGAACACCATGACTTACTAGCTAGCAAGCATGATGGTAGCTATGTATATATATAGAGATAGTTGTTGTAAGAACTTTTTTTTTTTGATAGAAAGTTGTCGTACAAACTTAGTTCAACAATCTATAGTGATCAAGGAGCTTAATTCATCGACGTACTAGTAGTGTACTATACATATATGCAAAGTAGTTATTTCATTTTATAGCGTACATCCCAAAAAATAATTAAAATTAAAAAGAACTCTATGCTTGAAGCATGTCGTACAATTGTATCTTTGAGTTTTCCTATAGAAGTTCAAGAACACTTGACATTTAGAGCAATTTGAGCCAAAAATTATCATATAGGCTATATGTATATGATACAATATCAATTGTATCGGGATGCACTCTTCGAGTCAGTGCCAAACTCCAAATTGAACCGAAGTTCTACTATCTCATTTCCTTCCCCATAATAGCTACACAATTACATACAATTACATATTTATAGGCTTTTACACCACTTACAAATTACTAATAAGCCCCTATAGTATTTTCATAGTCTAACACTTTCCCACCCTTCAAAATCACCTTGTCCTCAAGGTGGTAAAACTGAAAAATAAAACTAAAAACATGCACAACCATAGAAAGGTAAAATCTAATTACACCCCATTTATTTCTGTTTTGGTCCATTTTAGCAAGCCCAAGCCCAAATTCAATAAGACTTCTAGGTAACACTTGGGTATTCTTCTCCACATGACTAGCTGCCGCTGGAACTTGAAGCAACTCAACACCTGAAATTGAAGTAATGATGCTAATTCCTTTGTAGATTCCATTGACTGTCTTCTTGATTTCTCTGTAACATATACACATATACGTAGATATATGTATATATATATATATTTCTTCTTCTACAGCAAACTCATGAACACATATACGTAGATATATGTATATATATATTTCTTCTTCTACAGCAAACTCATGAGATACCATATCAAAGATGAGTCGTCGCTGCTCCTCCGACTTGCTACCGCTATTTGGTGTGACCAAGCTTCTCTCCGACCGTCCATAATCACTCCGTTTCGTCCATCGCCGTCAAACTCTGTTACCCCGGCAAGCTCCACTTTCCTTCCCTCTAATAATCTTCGAATGAGTTCGACATTTTTGCTTGGAAACTCCGAACGATGAACTCGACCAGATCCGTGCCAAATCTGGTTCGAATCATGAACAACAAAGACAATGTCGGAGCTAACATCGATCATTGGAGCTAAGATCATCTTCCTCAGCGTTGATGTTCCTCGAGCTTCATTCATGGCTGCAGATCTAGGATCTACAATGTCCGATGAAGCCACAATCGTCTTCTCCGCCTTCAGTGCTCTGCAAGCTGTCATCAACGTAGATCGTACCGGAATCGATTGCGATCTACCTGGATCGGATCGATTAGAAATGTTGCTACAGACGAGATCAAGAGGCATCTCCAATTGCTTCGTGTAGCTCACCGATTCAACCTTCGGCGAAGTAGGCAGTGTCGAGCTTGAGGGAGCCATCGATGTCTCTGTTGATGAGCAATATCCCTCAACTCTAGCATCTAATTCCTCTTTGAGATGCACTTTTATTGCCTTCAGTTGAGCATCGAAGAATTGATCCATGCGCAATTCTATGGATTTCAGTGTGGCTCTCGCGAATTCATAAAGCTCTTTGTCAGTCATTTTGCGGGGCTCTCAATGAAATTCTCTCAATGAGATGCTCTCAATTAAAGCACCAATTGATACAATATCAATTGTATCGGATGCACTCTTCGAGTCAGTGCCAAACTCCAAATTGAACCAAAGTTCTACTATCTCATTTCCATCCCCATAATAGCTACACAATTACATACAATTACATATTTATAGGCTTTTACACCACTTGCAAATTACTAATAAGCCCCTATAGTATTTTCATAGTCTAACAGTATATATATATCTACTCACGTATATAAAAAAGTAAACAATAACCATATCCATATATGTAAACTAAAGCTTGAGCGAGAGTTTAAAAATATATATGTAATTGTTTATACAAAATATATATGTATGACTAATTTAATTAATATGCACACATAGACTGAACATGATTGATGATAAAGTTACTTTATAGCATGTCCTTCATTTCATGCATTGTGATTGTGATTTCTGAGTATCCATGAAGGCATATGACGATTTCTCTAGTACAAACGATATATTTGTAAAAAAAAAATTGTAGATTACATATAAATGAAACAATTATTTAATACTATATAAATGAATAAAAAGTTTTTTTTATATATATATATTAATAAAAACACCCCTTTATATTAATAAAATTAATAAATATCTATTTTTAGTTAGTTTTAAAAGTATATTCCGTTAAATATTTAAAATATTGTTGACAAAATAAAACATTAAAACTAATAATTTTTGTTTTCTATACATTTTTTATATAGACTAGATACAAAAAACGTACAATGTTTGTTTAATTTTATTTATAGAATTTATTAATTATTTTTATTTAATTTGTATCATTTTTAAATAAATAAACAATATTATATATATATATAAAATAACATAAACATATTAAAAGTGTTTACCCAGAAATGATTCATGATGACGTGACAAGAATTTATTACATGTGGTTGGCACGTGGCATCGTTAAAGTGAAGGGATGTTGTTCGCCTATCGACCAGATGTCTATTGCCTCATCAAATCTCACGATTAGATGCGACCAGCCTAGTTGCATGCTTTGGTTTAATTCTTTTAAAGATATGTAATTTTTTAATAACTACATTTATGATCATTTTTCCTTATTGCCTTGATACACTGATATTATGGATAATTAAGGCCCATTGGCCCATGTAACCCCCTTGAGCCTATAAATATGCATGAAATGGCTCAAGGAAGAGACTTTTGACTTCTAAACCTTGAACTTGAAGACTCAGAAAGAGAACATAGTATGATTATCCACCAAAAAGTTGTAATTCTCCTAAAGCTGGTGAAACTCAAGAACCCTAGTTCTTTGATCACGACATTAGGATTCAACGCCAATAAGTACACTAAGTGGACGTAGGTTATTACCACACAGTTGGGGCCGAACCACTATAAATAATTTGTGTCTCCTCTTTACCATTTGATTCTACTCTTGACCTCTGTTTGTTTCATTGTCGTTATTTTGACTTCGTGTCGTTGACCTAATCGAGGGTCAATATTTTGGTGCTTTCATTGAGAGATTAGTCAAGAAGCTTAAAGAAAATCAAATGGCGGAGACATCCAAGAAAGTTGGACAGGCTGCTGGCGCTGCATCATCTCAACCTCCTCCTCCAAATGTAGTTGAAAATGAACCACGCTTGAATTTTGAAGAGGATGAAATGGATTCCGAGACGCTGAGGGTAACACTAGGCGTGTTGCAGGATGAGTTGGCCAGTCTGAGGGCCAATCAGGAAAATGCGGCAGAGACCTTGGCGCAGCAACAAAGGGAGATCGAGCGTCAGCGCCAGGAGTTAAATGAGCGGCAGGCGGAAATGGACCGTCGGCAGAGAGATGCCACGGCCGCTCTTGAAGCAGCCATTCAATTGGCCAGAGGGCATGCTGCACCGACTTCTCAACTGGATCAGCCACCAAGTGCGCCACCACAACGGGCCCCAAATCTGAGTCCTCCGATCCAACCAGCAAGCCCACAAAGGCCGGAGCAGCCACCTGTTGCTCAGGATGATGTCCCAATTCAGGATCCTGAGCAACAGCCACCTTCTCAGACTGATCATGGCGATCCCCAGCGCCAGAGGAATAATAGGGTTAGGCAAACGCCCCATAGCCCTAGACGCCCAGGAGAGATATAGGACCCAGCATATAATGCTATAATTGGAAGGCCAATCTTGGTCGACCTACGAGCAGTTACCTCGATATGGCACATTGCCATGAAGTTCCCAACCGATGCAGGAATAGGATGCGTATTGGGAATCCAGCGAGAAGCGAGGGAGTGTTATAACGCCTCAATATCAAAGGCGAGAAAAGGCTGGTCGAGGGAAGCTGCCGGAAAGGAGTTGCAAACGACCAGTGACGTATAAGCCCAATCAGGTGATTGTGTCACCAAATAGGGTGTTACCCAAAGGGAGGATAGGGATTTGGATCCTCGCTTTGGGGATTTTGATGAAGATATAGGACCCATCGAGGACCTTGACGCAACAATGACGCAAATCTGACCAGGGTTGTGAAAGTCAGTAAAAACTTAGAGACAACAACGAAACAAGAACTAGTGGAATTTTTAAGGAAAAACCAGGAAGTCTTTGCCTGGTCACATAAAGACATGGTTGGAATGGACCCTGCAGTTATTAGCCATGTCCTGAACATAGACAAGAGTTTTCCACCAGTACAACAGAAGAGGAGGCTGCTCGACAAAGATAGATCAAAAGCTCTAAAGAAAGAAGTCAAGAAGCCAAAAGAGAATGGATTCATCATGTAGATTCCAAGAACTTTACTTAGCTAATTATTTAGTAGTATTATAGTATGTATAGTATTATCTTTGTTACAGTGGATTTTTGGTTCAGACCGGGAATTATTTGGACACTCATAGTAGTACTTATAGATTTTCTAAGTTTAACCTATAGTTTAAGAATATTAAGCATAACCTAAGGTTTGATTAATGTGACTGATATTAAGGATTATATTTATTATATTATAAGGTTTAGACATCAACCAATAGGATTTTAAGCACATGTTATGAATGGTAATTAAGGATTAAGTATTTTTGAGGATTAAATTAAATAAGGGTAGGGTCAGTCAGCAACTTTGAATACGTTGAAGGCTTAGTCAAGGCTGTTTACTCCATTCAAACATAGCTAAAAATGTGTAATTTCATGTTTAAATATTCAGCGTGTGCCGATATATCGCAGCTATAGGGGGCGATATATCGCAGCACGTAGATACGGAAAACACGAGACGATGCACGGTCGCCTCGAGCATACTGGCCCAGGCGATATATCGCCTACAGGGGGCGATATATCGCCTCCTCCAGCATAAATTCAAACATTTTTGAATTCTTTTCCTTTCAGCCATTCAAACTCCTCCATAAGTCCAGCATCTTTTGAACGAGTCTTCAGCCTCTGCTGAACGATTATTCAAATGATTTTCACCTAAAAAGCCATTATTTTTATTCAAGTAAAATCAAGATACTTTCATTCCCAAACTCTATAAATAGGACCTAGTACCCAGCCATTATTCACCTTTTGCTCTAAGTTCAGAAGCTGCTAGTGTTAAGTGAGTGTGAGAGTGTAAACACCTGGTTTGGGAAAATCATAAGCTTAAACATCATAAGCTTATCAAACACTTTGGGAAGTGAGGTTCTATAGTATTTCGGTTAAGGTGTAGATTGGTCTTTCAAGTCTTTGAGGTAACCAAAACTCTAGTTCATTTTTGTATTATGTTATTTTCTTTCTCATAGTCTTCTACTCAATCTATAACCTTAATCTTCATTTTGGTTAGGGAATCTAAGTTCTTGAGCACATAAGTTTCGGTAAGCATGTTTCTCAAATGGTTTAGTCTTTACATCCCTTTCATTTCATCTCCTTTCTTCTTTAGACTCACTCTTTCTAATGGTTATTAGGAGTGTTCCAAAAGGTCCTAACTCAGTCCACATATCCCGGTAACTTTGGTAAGGAAAATAGGATAGAATCTATATGTGTATTGCTTATGTGATATGTTATGAAATATGATATGTTATGAATATGTTATGAATGTGTATGTTTGTAGGCTTGGGCTTATGCCCTATTTGACTAACAAGACCCCAAAAAGGTTATGGGCATATGCCTACTTAGCTAGTAGGACCCCACTAATCTCATGGGCATAAGCTTGTTTAGTCTATGGGACCCTAAGTAATAATGGCCATTATAATAAGTGTTATGATATGTCTATACGTTTATTATGAAATTTATGTGTATGACTATGTGTTAGATTTTCCTTGCTGGACATTAGGCTCATTCCTTTCTGTTTTATGTGCAGGAAAATAAGTTTTAGAGGCGGTAAGATTCGTGACGCTTAGAGGATGTGTATCGATGGTGAATGGAGTCAAGGGGCCGAGCGTTATTCGATTCGAGGATGTAGTCTCATTTTACCTTTTTTATGGTTTTACGTGTATTTTCCGCATTTTCTATGTAACTCTTTTCACTTTAAGTTATTTTTGTTTTAAAGACAATGGGTACCCATATCCTACTTAATTTTATGAAAGTAACCTTTGTTTCTACAAGTTTATAATAAATTATGGTATTTTCGCAAATGTATGTTTTAGTAAGAATTTGTATGTATAGTTCGATAATGGTCCAAGAGTCTAGATTAGTGGGTCATTACAGTTGGTATCAGAGCCAACGGTTCCTTTGCATGAAGTTCTCCTCGATACACACGCTCGAAGCTCCGAATCTGACCGCCAAGTAAGTGTTTAAGTTACAAGTTACTTTACTTATGTATATAGCTAACAACTTTAGTGTTTATGTTTCAGTTAAGAATGAACGGAGCTTTAACCTACCAAGATATCCGAGCCATTAAGGCCTTAAAAAGAATAAGGGAGCCAAGAAACACCGTAGGAGCACTAGAAAAGATCACTCGAAGATTGATCTTGTTCCACAAAGAGATAGGTCACCTTCAAGAGTCTAAGCAAATCATGATGAGAGCTGCAGAACAATATGTCCTAGTAATTAGGCTTTTAAAAGATTTTCCTTCAGCAATTTTAACTTTAGAAGAAATATGGGAGAATATAAATAATGATGATGACTTACAAGCAGCCCTAAGATATTATTCTCTCATACTTAAGTTCACCTATGACTTAGAGTTTCAATTCACTAATGAGCAACAACATAGGACCTTCTTGAATCTTCCCCGAGGAAATTTTGAGGCTCAAGACAACGATGATTATAAGGAGATATATGACAATATGCTAGATGAAGGATCGGATGTAGAAGATCCCGATTTTTAGAATAGTTAGTTTTTGTTTTATTTATTTCTTTGTTCTATGATTGTAATAAGTGAAAATTATTTTTCCAAATTAATTTCATGTTATTTTCATGTATGTGTTTAATTCTATTTTCGCAATCATAATAAATACTAAATAAAATGAATAATGACTAAGTTCGGTGAGGGTGGATACAAATCAATGAACCTGGTTTCCTTATTGAGAGTTAGGGGGCCTTAGTAGTGGGAACGATTTTACTGATCCCAGCCCTCCCTCAATATGGTTAACTTTGGAACAAAGATAAGTTTCGAGCCTGAGAATTAAGTCATATAGGATGATTAGAAACACACTTAGAAAATAAAGATGACTTGTTTTTCTAAGTATAGAAACCCACTCTAATAATAAATAAAGACCTATATAATTTTTCATAAGAAGTCATAATAAATAGGTCCGAGATATGTTTGTTTTAGAATAAGTTTTGCCTTAGAGCCTATTAGGGTAAGTTCTAACAAGTTCTCAACTGTTAGAACTTTTGGTGAAGATGTCGCTCCGAAGATCTGCACGCACCAACGGAAACGCCTCCAATGTTACTCCAACGACTAATGATGCCCTCCAGTTCGCATAAGAGGAGTGCGTGCTACTACTAGCCGCAACGCGCCGACACCGTCAGTTGACAACATCGCGGAAATCGCTAGACGGCGACAACAAGTCGAGGAACTCTTGCAGCAACAACGCCAACAGGCTCAATCTCAGCCTCAGCCTCCGCCACAGCCACAACAGCAGCCACAGCAAATGGCCCCAGCACCCCAACAAGTTGGTCCGTATGGGGGATGGCCTATGAAGAATTACGCACCGTATCCTATACAGCACGTGGAGCCAGTGTACGAAAGGTTCCGCAAGCAGCACGCTCCGAACTTCGAAGGGACTACGGACCCCTTTGAAGCAGAAGAATGGCTGAGGAATGTGGAGCCGATTCTAGCCCACATGAACCTCAGTAATGCGGATCGCATATCCTGCGTCTCGTCCTTGCTCAAGAAGGATGCCAGGATATGGTGGGATCTGGTCCAGCAATCCCACGATGCTGCCACCATGACGTGGACCCGATTTGTGGAGCTCTTCCACAAGAAGTACTACAATTTAGCGGTACTTGCTTCGAGAGTTGAGGAGTTCACCAATCTGAAGCAAGGGAATTTAACAGTGGCAGAATATGCTCGTCAGTTCGACCGCTTAGCCAAGTTCGCGGCAGAGTTAGTTCCAACCGATTATCTAAGGGTGAACAAATTCGTGAGAGGACTCCGACCAAAGATCGAGATGGGGGTGAAGCTAGCAAACCCGGGAAACACTTCATATGCCGACGTTCTTGAAACGACAATTGAAGTAAAAAGGTTGCAGGCCAACGTAAGCAAAGAAGAAGCCAGTAAGCCGGAACCCAAACAGCAGAGCCAACCTCAGGCCAGTCGGAACAACAATCAGTCTAGCAATAGCGGCAACAATCAGTCCAACAACAACGGTAACAGACAGAAGAGAAGGCATCCTGACAACAAGCAAGCCGACAGTAATAAAAGGGCACGAACAAATAATGGGGGAAATAGGTCGGGCTACGTGGAATACCCGCCATGTGCAAAATGTCAGAAGAAGCATCCTGGAGAATGCCGCGCCAACACTAAGGAGTGTTTCAACTGTGGTCAAGAAGGGCATCGTAAGAAAGAGTGTCCTCAGCAAAAGCCAGAAGGAAAGAAGGACGAAAAGATGGTTCCTGCTCGGGTTTTTGCTTTAACCCAAGGAGATGCGGATGCTAGCAACAAGGTGGTCACAGGTCAGGTTTCCATCCTCAATAATTTATGTCATGTATTATTTGATTCGGGAGCCACTCATTCGTATATTTCGTTAGGAATGATAGATAAACTAGACAAACCTAGTGAAAGATTTAGAACTAGGTTTGTAACCGAGCTGCCTTCGGGCAAAGTAGTTCTATCATCACGAATTGTACGAGGCGTACCAATCAAGATTGAGGACAAGGAACTAGAAGGAGACCTGATAGAGCTGGTGATCAAAGACTTCGACGTAATCCTAGGCATGGATTGGCTAGCACGGCATGGCGCAACGATCGACTGCAGACGCAAGAAGGTGGTGTTCGAGACTCCTGACGGCCAGAAACTGTGCTTCATGGGACAAGCTTCAGGACTACGCACCCCGTTAGTGTCATCTCTCAAAGCTCAGAGAATGATGGAGAAAGGATGCCAAGCGTTCTTAGCCAGCATCACGAATGTGGAGAAGGAGACATCACTTAAAGTTGGAGATGTTCGGGTTATACAAGAATTTCCAGAAGTTTTCCCCGATGACTTGCCAGGATTGCCGCCAACTCGAGAAATAGACTTCACGATAGAATTAGTACCAGGCACCGAGCCTATCTTTAAGACACCATACCGGATGGCACCTACGGAACTCAAGGAGTTAAAGACGCAGCTACAAGAACTCCTAGACTTGGGTTTCATTAGGCCAAGCCATTCACCATGGGGAGCTCCGGTACTATTCGTGAAGAAGAAGGACGGAAGTATACGCATGTGCATAGACTACCGTGAGCTGAATAAAGTAATAATTAAGAACAAATACCCGCTACCTCGAATTGATGATTTGTTTGATCAACTCCGAGGCGCGACTGTATTTTCTATGATCGATCTACGGTCCGGGTATCATCAGCTCAAGGTAAAGGGAGAAGATATCCCTAAGACAGCCTTTAGGACTCGTTATGGACATTACGAGTTCTTGGTTATGTCTTTTGGTCTTACTAACGCGCCAGCCGCGTTTATGGACTTAATGAACAGGGTCTTCAAAGACTACTTGGATAAATTCGTCGTTGTGTTCATCGACGACATTTTAATTTACTCCAAGGATGAAGAAGAGCACGAGGAACACTTGAGGTTGATTTTGACGCGTTTGAAGGAGCATAAACTCTACGCCAAGTTCAAGAAATGCGAATTTTGGCTTTCGCAAGTGGCGTTCCTCGGGCACATCATATCAAAAGACGGAGTTGCAGTAGATCCATCGAAGGTAGAGGCCATGAAGGATTGGCCTAGACCGAAGAACACGTCAGAAGTAAGAAGCTTCTTAGGGCTAGCAGGTTATTATAGAAAGTTTGTAGAGGGCTTTTCTAAGATAGCCACTCCACTCACCAACCTGACCCGGAAGCAACAAAAGTTTAACTGGAATGATAAGTGTGAGGAAAGCTTCCAGTTGCTTAAGGATAAGCTTTGCTCAACACCAGTACTTAGTGTCCCAACACCCAAAGACAAGTTCGTTGTCTATTGTGATGCATCAAAGCTAGGATTGGGATGCGTGCTGATGTAAAACGACAAAGTGATAGCCTATGCCTCACGTCAGTTAAAGGAGTATGAGCAACGCTATCCAACTCACGATATGGAGTTGGCAGCGGTGGTCTTTGCGTTAAAAATATGGCGCCATTATCTTTACGGAGAACGGTGGGAGATTTACACGGACCACAAAAGTTTAAAATACTTCTTTACGCAGAAGGAGCTCAACATGAGGCAGCGCAGGTGGTTAGAGTTAGTAAAGGATTACGACTGCGAAATCCTATACCACCCGGGAAAGGCAAATGTAGTTGCCGATGCGCTCAGCCGGAAAAGCTATGGGAATTTAGCAGCCTTATCCGGAATTGAAAAGCCGCTACAGCAGGAGCTTATCAGTGCCGGAATAGAAGTGGTTATAGGCAAGCTGGCTAACTTGTCTATCCAATCGAATCTGCTAGAGGACATACGGAATTGTCAGAGACGTGATGAATCCCTAGCGGCACACATGGATGCAGTCAGAGAAAGCAAGACTACAGATTTCTCAATATCCAGTCAAGGTTTATTGAGATATAAGGATCGGGTATGCGTGCCAGATGATCAAAGTATTAAGAAGACGATCCTAGAAGAAGCGCACAATACCCCGTACTCAGTTCATCCAGGGTCTACCAAGATGACTCTTGACATCAAGGCAGTCTATTGGTGGCCAGGGATGAAGAAGGAGATAGCGGAGTATGTATCTAAGTGTCTTGTATGCCAGCAAGTGAAGGCGGAGCATCAGCGGCCTGCAGGATTATTACAACCGCTTAGCATACCGGAATGGAAGTGGGACGATATAGCCATGGACTTCGTGACAGGTCTGCCAAAGACGAATAAGCAGCATGATTCCGCTTGGATAGTAATAGATAGACTAACCAAGTCGGCTCATTTTCTGCCTGTTAAGACTTCATATACGGCCGACCAATATGCAGACATCTACATCCATGAGATTGTACGATTGCATGGAATCCCCAAGACAATAGTGTCAGATAGAGGATCATTGTTTACGTCAAGATTTTGGAGAAGCTTACAGCAAGCCATGGGTACTAAGTTAAGTCTTAGTACAGCTTTCCATCCTCAGACAGATGGGCAGTCCGAGCGTACGATTCAGATTTTAGAGGATATGCTACGCGCGTGTATACTTGATTTCGGAGGATCATGGAACAAGTACTTACCACTGATCGAGTTCTCATACAACAATAGCTACCAGTCGACGATCGGAATGGCACCTTATGAGTTGCTATATGGAAGAAGGTGCCGATCACCGTTGCACTGGGACGAGGTAGGAGAAAGACAGCTTCTAGGGCCCGAAGCTGTTAGACAAGCTCAAGAAGCAGTAACGCTTATTAGACAGCGTATGCTTGCTGCTCAAAGCCGACAGAAAAGCTATGCGGATACCAAGCGACGCGATGTGGAGTACCAAGTTGGAGATCAAGTCTTTCTGAAGATATCTCCTATGAAGGGTGTCAAGCGGTTCGGGAAGAAAGGCATGCTCAGTCCCCGATTCATAGGTCCTTTTGAAATATTGGACAAAGTGGGACCAGTTGCGTATAGACTAGCCCTACCGCCAACACTAGCTGATAGTCACAACGTCTTCCACATTTCGATGCTACGCAAGTATGTGTCAGACCCATCTCACGTCCTCAAGTACGATACCATAGCGCTCCAGAAAGACTTAAGTTACGAGGAACGATCGGTTAGCATCCTAGATAGAGGGATGAAGCAGTTACGGTCCAAGAGCTTTCCTATAGTCAAAGTCCTATGGAGCAATAGTTCTGAATGCGAGGCAACGTGGGAGTTGGAGGAGGACATGCAAGGCCGGTATTCGGAGTTATTTGGTAAGAAAATTTCGAGGACGAAATTCTTTTTAGTAGGGGAGAATTGTAGAGTCCAAGAACTTTACTTAGCTAATTATTTAGTAGTATTATAGTATGTATAGTATTATCTTTGTCACTGTGGATTTTTGGTTCAGACCGGGAATTATTTGGACACTCATAGTAGTACTTATAGAGTTTCTAAGTTTAACCTATAGTTTAAGAATATTAAGTATAACCTAAGGTTTGATTAATGTGACTGATATTAAGGATTATATTTATTATATTATAAGGTTTAGACATCAACCAATAGGATTTTAAGCACATGTTATGAATGGTAATTAAGGATTAAGTATTTTTGAGGATTAAATTAAATAAGGGTAAAGTTTGAATGTTATAGGGTCAGTCAGCAGCTTTGAATACGTTGAAGGCTTAGTCAAGGCTGTTTACTCCATTCAAACTTAGCTAAAAATGTGTAATTTCGTGTTTAAATATTCAGCGTGTGCCGATATATCACAGCACGTAGATACGGAAAACACGAGACGATGCACGGTCGCCTCGGGCATACTGGCCCAGGCGATATATCGCCTACAGGGGGCGATATATCGCCTCCTCCAGCATAAATTCAAACATTTTTGAATTCTTTTCCTTTCAGCCATTCAAACTCCTCCATAAGTCCAGCATCTTTTGAACGAGTCTTCAGCCTCTGCTGAACGATTATTCAAATGATTTTCACCTAAAAAGCCATTATTTTTATTCAAGTAAAATCAAGATACTTTCATTCCCAAACTCTATAAATAGGACCTAGTACCCAGCCATTATTCACCTTTTGCTCTAAGTTCAGAAGCTGCTAGTGTTAAGTGAGTGTGAGAGTGTAAACACCTGGTTTGGGAAAATCATAAGCTTAAACATCATAAGCTTATCAAACACTTTGGGAAGTGAGGTTCTATAGTATTTCGGTTAAGGTGTAGATTGGTCTTTCAAGTCTTTGAGGTAACCAAAACTCTAGTTCATTTTTGTATTATGTTATTTTCTTTCTCATAGTCTTCTACTCAATCTATAACCTTAATCTTCATTTTGGTTAGGGAATCTAAGTTCTTGAGCACATAAGTTTCGGTAAGCATGTTTCTCAAATGGTTTAGTCTTTACATCCCTTTCATTTCATCTCCTTTCTTCTTTAGACTCACTCTTTCTAATGGTTATTAGGAGTGTTCCAAAAGGTCCTAACTCAGTCCACATATCCCGGTAACTTTGGTAAGGAAAATAGGATAGAATCTATATGTGTATTGCTTATGTGATATGTTATGAAATATGATATGTTATGAATATGTTATGAATGTGTATGTTTGTAGGCTTGGGCTTATGCCCTATTTGACTAACAAGACCCCAAAAAGATTATGGGCATATGCCTACTTAGCTAGTAGAACCCCACTAATCTCATGGGCATAAGCTTGTTTAGTCTATGGGACCCCAAGTAATAATGGCCATTATAATAAGTGTTATGATATGTCTATACGTTTATTATGAAATTTATGTGTATGACTATGTGTTAGATTTTCCTTGCTGGGCATTAGGCTCATTCCTTTCTGTTTTATGTGCAGGAAAATAAGTTTTAGAGGCGGTAAGATTCGTGACGCTTAGAGGATGTGTATCGATGGTGAATGGAGTCAAGGGGCCGAGCGTTATTCGATTCGAGGATGTAGTCTCATTTTACCTTTTTTATGGTTTTACGTGTATTTTCCGCATTTTCTATGTAACTCTTTTCACTTTAAGTTATTTTTGTTTTAAAGACAATGGGTACCCATATCCTACTTAATTTTATGAAAGTAACCTTTGTTTCTACAAGTTTATAATAAATTATGGTATTTTCGCAAATGTATGTTTTAGTAAGAATTTGTATGTATAGTTCGATAATGGTCCAAGAGTCTAGATTAGTGGGTCATTACACATCAGGGCAGCATTTTATCCATCATGGGTCTCTAATCTCGTGCTTGTTTCCAAGCCGAATGGCAAGTGGCAAACGTGCGTGGATTTCACAGACCTTAATAAAGCCTGCCCTAAAGATTGTTTCCCACTTCCTAGAATCGACTAGCTGGTCGATGCCACTGTAGGGCACGAGATTCTCTCATTCATGGATGCATTCTCCAGATACAAGCAGACCAGTATGCATCCCCCTGACGAGGATCACACTAGCTTTCGGACCAATACGGGGCTCTATTGTTACAAGGTAATGCCCTTCGGTTTGAAAAATGCTGGTGCGACTTACCAGCGACTAGTCAATCACATGTTCAAGGAGTTGATCGGAACAAACATGGAAGTATACGTTGACGACATGCTGGTTAAGTCGAAGAAGGCAGAAGGACACATAGGGGACTTGCAAGAGTGCTTCAACATCTTGAACAAATGCCAGATGAAGCTGAATCCCCTCAAGTGTTCCTTCGGAGTTGGATCAGGGAAATTCCTGGGATTTATAGTAAACTCACGAGGAATTGAAGCCAATCCTGAGAAGATCAAAGCTTTGGTCGATATGAAATCACCATCAAAAATCAAATATGTTCAAAGCTTGACCGAAAGAATTGCTGCTCTCAGTAGATTTATTTCCAAATTGATAGACAAATGCGTCCCATTTTTTAATCTACTTAGAGGCAACAAGAAATTCGAATGGACAGAGGGGTGCGAACAGGCTTTTCAAGCCTTAAAGACTCACATGGCGCAGCCACCGATTCTATCAAAGCCGGTTGATAAAGAAACTTTGTTCATCTACTTGACGATTACAGAATACGCTGCTAGTGCTGTTCTAGTAAGAGAGGAGGAAGGCATGCAAAAGGTTGTTTATTATGTAAGCAAAAGGCTAATTAAAGCGGAGATGAGATATCCACCTATTGAGAAGTTAGCCTATTGCTTGATCTTAGCCTCCAGAAAGCTGCGGTCATACTTCCAAGCTCACCCAATCACAGTTTTGACCGACCAACCTCTACGGCAAGTTTTGCAGAAGCCAGAAGCCGCAGGTCGATTGTTGAAATGGGCGGTTGAACTTGGGCAGTTCGATATCTCTTACATACCACGAGCAGTAATACAAGGACAAACTCTGGCTGACTTTGTTGCAGAGCTCACTAGTCTTCCAAATAGCGAACATCCAGAAGGGCCTGAGTCTCAAAGCCAAACTCCTTCTTGGAAGTTGTTTACAGATGGTTCTTCTAATGAGCACCACGCAGGAGCAGGAGTGATTTTGATAACGCCTGAGGGGCATCGATTTCACTATGCAGTCAGATTTGACTTCACTGCTTCTAACAACGAAGCCGAGTATGAAGCACTGCTCGCAGCACTACAGTTAGCTAGAAGCATGCACATAAAGTCCCTTGATATCTACAGTGACTCTCAGTTAGTGGTCAATCAAATCATTGGAGAATACCAGGCCTAAGGTTTAAAAATGGTCGCTTACTTGAATAAAGCGAAGGATCTATTGGCGCAGTTTGATAAGTACACTCTCCAGCAAGTACCTCGCAACCAGATGTCTATTACATGTTGTTGGCACGTGGCATCATTAAAGTGAAGGGATGCTGTTCGCTTATTGACCAGATGTCTATTGCCTCATCAATTCTCGCGATTAGATGCGACCAGCCTGGTCGCATGCTTTGGTTTAATTCTTTTAAAGATATGTAATTTTTTAATAACTACATTTATGATCATTTTTCCTTATTGCCTTGATACGCCGATATTATGGATAATTAAGGCTCATTGGCCCATGTAACCCCCTTGAGCCTATAAATATGCATGAGAGGGCTCAAGGAATAGACTTTTGACTTCTGAACCTTGAACTTGAAGACTCAGAAAGAGAACATAGTATGATTATCCACCGAAAAGTTGTAATTCTCCTAAAGATGGTGAAACTCAAGAACCCTAATTTTTTTATCACGACATTAGGATTCAACATCAATAAGAACACTAAGTGGACGTAGGTTATTACCACACAGTTGGGGCCGAACCACTATAAATCATTTGTGTCACCTCTTTACCATTTGATTCTACTCTTGATCTCTGTTTGTTTCATTGTCGTTATTTTGACTTTGTGTCGTTGACCAAATCGAGGGTCAACAAAAAGAAAAAATTAAACTAAAACATTATTTATGATTTTAAATACATATATATATAATATGATGACCTTTTTAAATATAAATGATATTTTCTATAAAAAATTAAGATTATGTATTATATATTATTGTTATAATGATATTTTATAATATTTAAATTTATATTAAAATAAGTATTAAATATCTAATCTTGTATTAAACATTAATATAATAATATTTTATAATGTTTGAATTCATATTAATATAATTTGTTAAACATTAGGATTATATATTATATATTATTTTCAAAACAATATTTTATAACATTTGAATTTATATTAATATACTTATTAAATATTTAGTCTTGTATTATATATTATTATAATAATAATATTTTATAACATTTGAATTTGAATTTATATTAATATAATTTATAAATATCTATTTTTAATTAGTTGTAAATGAATATTCTGTTAAATATTTAGAATATTCTGTTAAAGTTAACAAAAAAAATCATTTAAACAAAAAAAAAAATCATTTTCTACTCACTTTTTATATAGAAGAGATATAGAAGAGAGATGTGTCGATTTTTTGATAATGTTGAATTTGAACTGAAAAAAAAATTAAGAGGAAACAAAAATTTAAATGAAACATTTCTTTTTCTTTTTGCAAAACTGAGGTAATGTTTGGTTTACATGAATTGGAATTGCTATTCCTAAAGATGACCCATTCAAGTGTTTGGTTTGCCTGTTGTCAATGGAATGACTTTTCATATAGGAATTCTAATTCCATTCAACTAGGTATTTGGGTTTACTAAATTAAATGACTTGAAAAGTTATTCCATTCCATCATAATTTTTGTTATACCATATATGCCATTCTCCAAAATTGGTTTATATATATATATATATATATGGTCATGGAAGAGTTTTGATAAAAAAAAATATATTATAATATATATTTATATCATATCTCTGAGATAGAAAACAAATATAAACACTAGACAATTAACATTTTTTATTGTTCTTTTTTGTGTAATGATTATTTTCTATTTTATTATATTAAGAATGTGTAATTTTATTATTTTATTTTTTTAATAATAAAAATAAATAAAATTCAATAAATTTATAACATATTTATATTAATAAAACAAATCCATTCAATTAAGCACATTTTAAGTAATAATAACATTATTTCTTTCTATAATTTTTGTATATATTGAGTCTTAATAATTAGAATTTTATTATTATTTATTTGTTTAATTTGTATATCAGGGTAATTTAGTAAAATAAAAGTTAAATTCAATTACAAAATAGTATTTTGGTATATAATAAAAACTAAAATTACAAAATAATAGTAATTTGATAAAAAAAAAATTATTCATTATAAGGGTAATTTTGTAAATAATGTTAATTCCATTCTATTTTATTCTATAGTATATCAAACATAGTAATCATTATTCAGTCACTCATTCCAAAGTCTCTACCAGACAAAAAAAAAAAAATTCAATTCCATTTAATTCTCATTCCTATTACCATTACCATTATTGTTCTATTTTTATTTTATAACCAAATGTTAGTTTATTAGTCGTATTTAAATCAACTTCCGTATTTATTTCACATAAAGATAAATCTGAAAACTTAATGGAGTAAGTGGACTTGTAAATTAAGAAATAAATAAAACAGCTATAAATTTTTTTAAGAAAATAAAACAGCTACTTTAAGCCATTCACAGGTAATATATATATATATGGTAGAAGTAACGTGTAATGCACATTTCCTTAATTTTAAAATTGTAAATATGGTTTATAATTTTAATAAAAACTTATTCACTTTTAAATATATATATATATATATATGGAAGACTTCTCAATGGTTACTATTCATAAATAGGTACTAACAATTATGATGATGTGACAACATAGTGATTTGGTATAGCAAATCACCAACAGGTAAATATATTTTTTCTACATTAATTTCAAATTTAGTTATTTTTTTTGCCATAATTAATGTTGTTCCGAACCAATGAGAGACGCTAGCTATATTTAGAAATTGACATGCATTTTAAAAATGAAAAATTTACAATATTATATTTTCATAATAAATATATGTTTTTCATTAGGTATCCCTTCTAAAAATTTGAAAAAATTAAAATTTATTTTTATAAATATTAATTAACAACTATAAATATGGATCATTATTCTTAATCTAATAGTTAATATTAAAGTAACTATCCATGTATAGAAACCATTAAGAGTGCACCCATATATATATAATAAAATGAATTATAGTTCTATAGTATATATAAATATTTATATCAATAATCTCTACATATATGATATCTAAACATAACGTTGATATAGATATTTCTTCTATATAATAAGTGTGTAGATACTAAAAATTCTTGGTTTCAACAATATTTTATTTTTTTAATGTTAACTTTAACAGAATATTCTTATATTTAACATAATATTCTTATGTTTAACGGTAGTTTGTAAACACTTAAACTTAAATAAAATAAAATAAATAATTAAACAATTAAAATAAGATATTTTTGAGATATTTTACAATGATAATTTTATAAAAATAATAAATAATTAAAAAAATTAAAATATGATATTTTTGAGATATTTAACAATGACAATTATTTAAAAATAATAAATAATTAAACAAATTAAAATATGATATTTTTGAGATATTTTACAATAATAAATATTTAAAAATAATAAAATCACATGTTTTATAACTTAAATAAAATTTAATTAAACTTAAACCCACTTATTAAAATAATATCATATTAAACATATGATATAATCTATTGTGAATTAACAGCAAATTATTATTTTTTTTAAAAAAAAACTAACAAGAAACTTAAATTTAAAATCTACGTATAATATTTAATATTACATTAAACATATAATATATAATCTCTTGTTGTCCCTCCCAAATTCAAAAACTAGAACAAACATAAACTTAAACAAAAATAAACAAATTATTTAATTTAAATATGATATTTATTTGAAAGTTATATGACATTAATATAAATTTAATAAAAATAATTAATAAATTTTATAAATAAAACTAAGCAAACATGCATATTGCACGTTGCTTGTATCTAGTATATATATATATACATGGCTACATGACATATTTATAAAATACAATAATATTTAAAATGAAATTAATAATAGAAATAAAATAAGAATAGAAAAAGTCATAGTGTAGACAGTAGTATACATACATCAATTAATTTAGTTTTTAATTTATTTTTATTTTTAATTATATGTTTGTTCTAGTTTTTGAATTTGATTGTGATAAAAAAGATTGTATATTATATGTTTAATATAATATTAAGTTTAAATGTAATTAAATTTTATTTAAGTTATAAAATATATGGTTTTATTATTTTTAAATAATTGTCATTGTAAAATATCTCAAAAATATTTTATTTTAATTTGTTTAATTAATTATTTATTTAATTTTATTTAAGTTTAAGTCATGTTTACAATCTTCGTTAAATATAAGAATATTCTGTTAAATATAAGAATATTCCGTTAAAGTTAACGGAAAGAATAAAAACCGTCAAAACAAAAAATTTCTATTATCTACACACTTATTATATAGAAGAGATATTTATATATGAATATGTATGTACACATAAAGGTAAGGGAAATTACCCAATATAATGTGTTTTTTTATCATTTATTTTTCATTTTTTCGTCTTTTTTTTATTCTTTTCATTTTTATAAATTGTTTTATGCAATAACACGGCTTCCCCTTTAATCATTTATCTGTTGTACAATTTTTTATTAAAAAAACCTGGGCAAAGTATCAGATTAATAGGTTGACCCCCTCCATTTTCATGTGATGTATATTTACATCTTTTTCTTCTTTAATTGATGGGACATATTTAACAATGTGGTGAGTAATGATTGAGTGATGACAGCTGATGCACATGAAAATAAGTGTGGTGCAAGGGTAGACTTAACATTAGTTTGCTTTAATTTTCTTCCTATTTTGTTTTCAAAACTTGCATTTAAGCCTTTACAAAAAGACACAAAATTGAATAAATTAATACTTCATGAAAACTAAATAAAATTATTTAAAAAAATATATAAAAGGTAGTTAAAATTAATCTAAAAAACTAAAAATAATATATATTCAAAACTAAATAAAACTAATTAAAATTAAAAAACAGACTAAAAATGCTTGAGAACAAAGTTAAATTAATACACAAAAAGAACCAAATAACTCTATTTTCATAGAGTTATCACAACCTAAAATTTAAGATTTTGTTTGTTCTCAAGCAAAAAGAAAAGAAATCATAAAAATTAAACTAAAACAAGAGGCAATAGGTGACTAAAGTTAGCGACTTCCACAATATTCTTCAAATATCGCCTAATGTTCATAGGTTAACGAAAAATATAAATATCCTCAAAAGATTGTAAGAATTTCAAAAGTATGTCTCATTCTAATTAGATTATTCTGTGTATGTGTGAGGTGCATTTTCTCAATTCATTGGATGCAATTTAGATCAATTATTCCAAACATCAATAAAACACAAAATCTCTAAAATGAAAAGTCTCATAAGTTTTTTTTCTTTCCATTTCTCAAACACATAACAAAAAATCATTAAGTCTTTATAATAAAAAAATCAATTTTGTTTATTAAATATTTAGAATTTTGTGAAAAAAAATATTAACAATTTGAACTTGTTTGGTATTGCTTTTAGCAACTCATTGTAACCTCAAATGCAAGTCTATGTAACCCAAAGCCATCTCAATACAACCGCATGCAACCTATGGCAACTTGCAGCCTCCATTGCGATAAAGAAGCACCAAGTCGAGTAGAAAATTCTTAGGAATCCATAGGTTCTTTCAATTCAACACGAACTATGCCATGTAAATCCTTAGCTACAATAACTCAACTTGATGTTTTGGCATGGATCCATTCGCAAAAACTAAAGTAGTTATGGAAGGCGACTTGGATGGAATCATAATGAAGTTTTATTTATGAGTTGCTAAGAAATTTCAATGGTTGCTTACACATGTTGCATTTTGAGTTGCTTATGAGGATTATGGGTTGTTTAAGAGTTTCTAGGGTTGTCTAATATGTTGCTTTATAGGTTGCTTAACGTGTTGCTTAACAAGTTATTTTATATGTTGCTTATAAGGATATGTGTTGCTTAGGAGTTTCAAGGGTTGCTTATGTTATTGATTTATGGGTTGCTTAAGAATCTTTAAGAGATGCTTTAGATGTATAAGGATTATGGGTTGCTTATCAAGCTACTATGTAACGGCCCACGTCACTATGACTGCTTCTTGGAATGACGATTGGCCCTACAAACCAACACGAGTCTTTCCAGCATGCTTTGTTCTCGCTTGCACACTTCCTGGGAAAACTTACCAAGAGGTCACCCATCTTGAGATTACTCCAGGTCAAGCACGCTTAACTTTGGAGTTCTCAAGTGATGGGCTACCGAAAAGAAGATGCATCTTGTTGATATAGGTAGTACCCATCAATCCATTTAAGCCCTCTTCAACTGTGTAGTCCCGTACCTACACTGTCTTAGAATCATCACACTTGACCTTCCCCAGGCGGTGTGGGATTGCACAGCTTTACCCGGTCTTTCCCCTTACGGATCACAGGATTCTGACTGTCACATACTATATAAGATTTCTTTAGAGTCTCAAAGGTTATTTTATATGTTGCTATATAAGGTTGATTTAGAATTTCAATAGTTGCTTTATATGTTACTATATAGGGTTATTTTGGAGTTTCAAGGGTTTTTTAATACGGTGCTTTGTGGGTTACTTATGATGATTATGAGTTGTTTTGTAGTTTCATAAGTTGCTTTGTGATTTGCGTAAGAAGTTTTAAAAGTTATTTTATACGTATAAGGGTTATGGGTTGCTTAACAAGTTGATATACATGGTTGCTTTAGAGGTTCATCAATAGTAGCATTGTGGATTGTTATATAGGGTTGCTATATAGTTTCAAAAGTTTCTTAACATGTTGCTTTATGGATTGCTTAGGAGTTTAAAGCGTTGCTTAACTTGTTGCTTTATGGATTCATTGGAGTTACAAGGGTCTTTTAACAAGTCGCTATATAGGGTTGCTTAGGAGTTCCAATGGTTGCTTAACATGTTGCCTTATGGATTCATTGGGTTGTTTATCAAGTTGCTTTGAGAATTGATTAATGCACATCCTGAAATTCAGCACGAGTCTTTTATTTAGCTCGTGTACAGCTGGCGAATAAAGAACTGTAACAGATGATCCATAAGTCCGTATTTTCTCCGTGAAGATAGCACGGCTCCCCTGGACAATAACACGAGCTGGGGAATGCAAAGCGATAAGCACGAGCTTGTAATGTTTATAAGGCATAGCACCCGTGACACGAGCTCACGATATTTTTAGCTCAAGACTTGACGTATCCTTGGATCTTTAGAAACCTGGATACGTTATATAGACATGCATGGTCAAACACAGCATGTCCGCAGATCCCTAAAAACCCGAACACGTAAGATAATCGTGCATAGTCAGGCATGACATGTCCGATTATCTCTGAGGATCCATGATCAGTTTTACCAAATGTTCAGACCATACCTAAGGATAAATTGTAATATTTATAATTAGTGTGATACAGATAACACCGAGGGTTAAGTCACGTGATGACCCATAGGCCTATCCAGATATTTTCTCTATAAATACTAAGATCTTGGATAGGGAAGAAAAAGTAGTAGTTTCTGTAATTCAAAAACTTTGTCAAAATTTAGAGAGAGAAACAGTAATAATATAGACTCGTGGACTAGGTGGATTTTAACCATTGAACCATGTAAAAAATACGAGTGTTCTTGAGAGTTCTTTTCTGGTTCTCTTGACTATTACTTTTCTTATTGCGGTTTATCATTAAGCATTAATTCATTTCAGCTATTTTCATAAATCACTGTTGGCGAAAAACCGCGTCAACAGTTTGATGCTTTCATTAAGAGCTGCAGATTACTGCTTTCATTAAGATCCCAATCTATAGTTCATCATGGTGGTCACTTGGTCAAGGCACGGCAATGAAATGGAACAGCCTGGTGGGCAGGAGGTTCATCATATTGCTGCTTCCGATGAGCATAGCCCTGAAGTTCAACAACGCTCGGGAAAACAACCGATGGGCCACGGCGACACTGGGAGTTCTACATCAATGCTGCCAAATCTGAACCCGGATTACTTGACTGCGGTAGTGCTGGAAAACATGCAGTTAAGAAGCCATTTGGCCAAAGCGCACAAGAAAATCGAAGAGGTTTTTGCTCGGCTACCCCCTCTTGCAACCGACGTTAATGTCGGAAAGAGGCAAGGTGGGACTCATAAGTCGCGCCGGGATGGCCGATCCAGACCAAGTTGATCGGTTAGGACCTCGACCCCAAGTTCTGCGCCCATGGCATAAGATCATCAAGATATTCAACCTGATGGCCCTCCCAGGGGTCATCGACAAGTCAGCCGGTCGGTTAGGACCTCAACCCCAAGTTTAGTACCACCGTCATATGCGCCTGGAAACACCCGTGGCAGCCCATGGGGAAGATTTGGGGCAAACTCATAAAGATAGCATGTTCCAGCCAACCCCCTGCGTCATGATCAGATTGCTAGACGCTGAAAGTTAGAAATGGTGGGGTAGAACGACAGTGGGCTAATTTGGTCCATCCTGACGGGACGAGAATCACCTTGCCAGTTAGGCATCCCCCATCGCCCATAAGACATCCAACACCGTCTCGTTCTGTGTGAAATGTTCCTACTTATGGGGACAGCATGAAAAATCCTCCTCCCACTGCCCCTACTCATGCATCTCGGACACGCGGTAGTATCCCAGATCCTCATCCTGAACCACGAGCACTGAGCTTCGCTAATGGGAGTTATTGGACTGAGAGCCGTCGAAGTGACAGGTCCGATACAGATTTGAGAAATCACTTGAGTTCGGATCAGAGCCCTCAATTCGATCCCCAGACCAATCTTCGAGATCGCCTAAACTCATAGAGGAGAAATTTAGCCCAGAATGGAGTCATTTACACTCATTAAGAGGGAGGTCCTTCCGAAGTACGTGATAACGGGAATGTCCCACAAAACCAAGCTTGAACTTGGAGGGACAACAACCCCCTGAACGCGTACGGTAGGATGGGAGCTGCTGAACAACCCCAGAAATAACCAAGGAATCAAAGACCAAACCCTCGAAAGATTACCCCAGACGGAGGAGCTAATGGAAAGAATCCTATCAGAAAAAGAAAAAGATGAATATGATTCAGGGGATGAGCTCGAGCTTTTCGCCCCGAACATTGCGGCAACCGCATACCCACCGGCCTTCAGGATGCCCCATTTATCAAAATTTGATGGAGATGGAGACCCATCCGACCATTTGGGAAAGTTCAACACCTTGATGATGGCCCACAACATTGGACCTGAGCTAAGGTGCCTAATATTCCACTCGACTGTGATCGGGCTGGCTAGGCAATGGTTCAAACAGTACAAAAAGCACTCTATCAGCTCGCGGAAGAATTTCTCTGCGGATTTCAAAAGATCTTTCAGGGCTTCTCAGGCAGCTCGGATTAAGGCTGACTCCTTGGAAAATGTAAAGCAACAGCCCGGGGAACCTTTGAAAGTATACCTAAGTAGGTTTGCCAACGTTCCCGCCCGAGCTAGAGACGCCGACGAGAGTTCTAAACTCATGGCAATGAGGACGGGGATCCTCGTGGGAGGCGACCTATGGCAGGAGCTACAGAGAAAGGGAGTTAACACTGTGGACGAGTTCCTAAACTGAGCCCAAAGGTGGATTAATCTAGAAGAGGCGCGAGCTTCTGTTGCAGGAACCAGCCAAGCCCCTGTTCAGCCCGTTGGAGTGGCAACCACTGTGGTAGGTGCTACAGCTCAAACCATTGCCCAGAATAACCAATGTGGTAGTAAAATAAAGGGAAATGGTGAAGGCAGGTAGAGCGAGTTAAAGAAAAACAAGTCCATGGAGAAGTTTAAGCCAATCTATGCAACTTATTCTGACCTCACAGATACTAGAGAGCGCATCTTCTTGGCGAATTCTGCTCGCCTTTCGCGGAAAAAGCCGGAACCGTTAAAGAATCAAAGGGTGAAGAGAGATCCCTAGAAATTTTGTTGATTCCACAATGATATCGGTCATAATACTGATGACTGCAGACAATTAAAGGGCAAAGTCGAGACTCTCATAAGGGCAGGACCTTTGGCTCAGTACGCCTGGAATCGAGGAAATCCTAGACAGCCCGCTGGACAAAGCATTCCATCAACTCCAGAGGCTCCAATGAATCAAAATGGAGATCAGATGAATCAAGACAGCCCTCCTCTGATCACAGGAGGAGATATAGCAACCATTTCCAGAGGTCCTCACTTGGCAGACACGAGCAGAGGTGCCCAGAAGAGATATATCAACGAGCTAAAATCCCACAACGGAGTGGAGTTTGTCCTGGAGCAATGACTATCAAAGCACCAGTGGTTAGAAAAGAAACTAATCATTTTTATGGAAGAAAATGCCAGCCATGTCCAATTCTCACACAACGACCCTTTAGTCATAACGGCTCAGCTCGCCAACCGAAGAGTTAGGAGGATACTAGTAGATAATGGAAGTTTTGTGAATCTACTGTTTAGGTCCACCTTAGAAAGAATGGGGTTGTCTGTAACTGACCTAAAGGAAACTTCCATGATCCTATATGGATTTTTCAGTGAGGGATCAGCAACCATTGGAACGATCGAGCTAGTAGTGACATTGGGAGAAGGTCCATGAACTGTCTCCAAATTCCTTGAGTTTGTTGTGGTCGATTGTCCAGCGACCTATAATGCGATCTTGGGCCGACCTGCGTTGATGACGTTTGAAGCCATAACCTCTATCAGCCACATGGCAATCCAATTCCCCCCCTTTGCGGGAATATGCACTGTCAAAGGCGATCAACTTGCTACCAATGAATGCTATAACATTTCCATGAAGGGAAAATCCCAACCCGAGCAGCAAACATTGGATGTACATGAGGGAGGCGAGGAGCCCCAGGAAGTAGAAGTTGCTCCCGGGATGAAAGAACCTTAGAAAGCCAGGGATAGAGGCATCGCCCCAAGCGATGATATCAATCCGTGAATGGGCGAGGATAGATCAGAACTCCAAGCTATCGAAGAGCTCGAGGAGGTAAATATAGATCCCAAGGACACTTTGAGAATCGGTAAGATTGGGAAAAATCTTGACAATGAGAGAAAAATGGAGCTGATACAATTTTTGCAAGGGAATCTAGATGTCTTCGGCTGGTCTCATGAAGACATGGTGGGAATAAGCTCGGGTGTGATTATGCACACCCTAAACTTGGATAAGAACATACTCGCAAAATCCAAAAAACAGAGACGTTTAGGAACAACCCGAGCTGAGGCGTTGGAGGAAGAAGTAGCTCGATTATTAAAGTGCAGGTTCATTCGTGAAGCAAAATATATAATCTGGGTCGCGAATTGTAATGCCCAAAATTTCCTAATAAGGTTTAGGACCTTGATTAGGAGGCCGGGAGGGCCATAATTGCTTTATTATCCTATTTAATGATATTATGCATGTTTAGGTGTATTAAATATGCATGTGAACCCATTTGTGATTAATTGGGTGATTTTCATATTTTGGCCATTTCGGGCATTTTTAGCATATATGTGAAATGGGCGTGGTGCTTTGTTATTATCTGGTTAAGCCAGGGTTACCCAGCACAAGACGATCCTAGGAGGTAAGCTAGTGGGAAAGTCACAACGGGATTTAAGAGTGACTTGGAGTAAGTCAAGGGGTATTTATAGCATTACCGGGTTATTGGGTAATGGGAATTAACATTTGGTGATAAATTGGGAGTTAGTAAGACCAGGGGGAAATTCTGGAAGTTTTGACTATAATGTCCCCGGGGGTGTTTTCGGGACCCCGAGCATTAGGTTTTATTGGAAGCTACTTAAGCTTGAAGTAACCTTTTAAGAAAATAAAAAGAACGATCTGTACGTTCTCTCTCCCTAAAGTTCCCTTTTCGTTCCCGATCGCATTTTCAAAGGTATCTTGAGTTCTAGGACTCGGAATCGAGCGAGGATCGAGGCATAGAAATCCTAAGGAGAATTAGAAGCTTATTAGCCGGAGGATTTAGTTGGAAACAACTCAATCGGAGGTAATTCAAGTTTAAGTTTTAAGTTTTTAAAAGTTTTTAAGCTTGAATTGAGCTTTGTGAATCGTTGAGTTTTTAGGTTGTTTGAACCTCGGGTATTGGTGGTTTTGGACCATTGGGGAGTTTGGGAACTTTGATTTAATGATTTGGGAATGTTTAGACATGTTTTTGGGAGGTTTTAAAAGGTTAAAACGAAGGAAAAATGGCTGCCCCGAAGTTGGGTCGCGGCCCTGTTATTGGGCGCCGCGGCCCTTGCTCGAAGAAGGAGGTGTCAGAATTTGGCCTTGCTGGGCGCCGCAGCCCTTGATGGAGGGCGCCGCGGCCCTTGCCTCAGAGAACCCTGGGGGCCGCGGCCCAAGGTGCTAGGGCCGCAGCCCTTGCCCTGTTTTCACCCTGTTTGCTCGTTTTGACCCCGGAAACATGGTTTTGGGCCTCGGGATCATTCCTACTACCCGGATTAGTGAGGATTGATGTCTTGGAGGCTAAGAGTTAGTTCAAGGGTTGGTTTTAGAACTTGAACTCATTGGATCACCATTTGTGGTTGTGACTAGGTTTACACTAGAGGCTTGGATCAGGATCGTGCTTGTGGCTCATTTGTTGGTAACCTGTGCTTGGACCAAAGGTAAGAAAACTGCACCCCATATGTGACATGCATGGTTATGATTGATGCATGTTGAATGTTTAAATGTAAACATTGTAGCATAATGAATGCTTGGCAATCTTGCCCATTTGCATATGATTATTGTCAAGGCATGCTGGATGATTAAATGTGATGCATGTGATGCACAAGAAACATGTGATTAGGGCATGCCATGAATGATGAATATGAGATTGGTCAGAGCTTAAGTCTCTGAGTTTGTGCATGATCATAATTATGCTAGCAACTGTTTAGTAAGCATGCTGAATGCCCTGTCCTTGGATAATTGGCATATGTTACACATTGATAGCATTGCTTACTTGTGCATGGTACTGACTAATTAGTCAGAATTGGCAAAGGTGTTAGTATCAACTGTGAAGCTGTGACTCATTAGTCAGGTTCGGCAGTGGTACTGGGCACTAGTCACGTTGTACTGACTCATTAGTCAGAATGGTCTTAGCGTGTATCACGCAAGCCATCAAAGATGAGGTCTATTTGACTATCAGCATTGAATGACTCAAAGAGCATTAATGCCAGACCGACCCCGAGGGTCGATGAATGAAATAAGCGCTTGGAGGCTAGTGGCTTACTCAGCAGCCACTCTCCCATTTGAATTAGTGACATGCTTGTCAGTCACTCAGTATGGTTTACCAGAACCTGTTGAAGGCTAGAGGTTTACCCAACAGCCACCCTTCCATTTGAATTAGTGACTTGCATGGCAGTCACTCAGTATGGTTACCAGAACCTATTGAAGACTAGAGGCTTACCCAACAGCCACCCTTCCATTTGAATTAGTGACTTGCATGGCAGTCACTCAGTATGGTTACCAGAACCTATTGAAGACTAGAGGCTTACCCAACAGCCACCCTTCCATTTGAATTAGTGACTCGCTTGTCGGTCACTCAGTGTGGTTTATCGGAACCTCAAGTGTTGCGACACTCATTTGATGAATATTATAAGCGCTTGAATGCTAGTGGCTTACCTAGCAGCCACTCTTCCATTTGGTTATTGACTTGTTTGGCAGTCACTCATCTGATTAGGATTGACTTGATAGTCCTCCAATCAGAAGGCCAGGATTTCTTATCCTGGATACCCCAGCATCTGTTTGAACTCATTTGCATGCTGAATAGAGCTATGATAGCTCGGCATGCCAGATATGATTCGATATCATGATATGACTGGTTATGAGCATATGAGTTTTCTTGCTGGGCTTCGGCTCACGGGTGCTTTGTGGTGCAGGTAAAGGCAAAAGAAAGCTGGGCCATCCTTGAGTTGGAGAGCTTAGGTGATGACGTGTACATATGCAGCTGCTCGACCAATACTTGGGCGAGGTTTGAAAGTGGAACTAGGGCTGAACCCTGTTTTGCCGCTTAGAACGGCCTGTTGTAAACACTTTCTTGTGATAAACTCTGAAATTATATTTTTGGGATCCCAATGTATACAGTAAATGTTCTAGTGAAACGTTACATCCTAACCAAAGTTTTTAACCCCTAAACCGCTAATCATACTTAGTTACACGTTTATGGCCAAACGTCTCGATTAGCGAGTTTAGCACTGTTTGCAATGTGCACTGTAGCGGTCCCTGGAGTTGGGGCGTTACAATTTTGGTATCAGAGCAATGCCATGGTTTATGTGTTCCTGAAGACAAGCTGGGCATGTACACTCATCACTGAAGATAGCTTCACTCAAGGAATGGTAACTATTTTTGTAGTTATGTGCTTAGCTGCTTAGATAGATTGTGAATGCTTTACCTGCACATTGCATTAGGGAGCATGAGATTCTGATAGAGCTTGGCTCTTGACTATTTGATTATATGCTCCGTGGATATATTTATGAATATGATCATTTGAATACCTGCTCTATGATTACATAATTGTGATGTTTGCATGCTTGATTTGAGGCATGGTGTGAATGTTGGAAGAGCAGGGATTTGATTGTTGTCAGAATGCCATGGGAATGTTTATAGCACCACAGTGATTTGTGAATATGGTGTGGTAAGATTGATTCCGTGGGGGAAAACTCATGATATGCTCATTGTGGCTAATGGGTCAAGTTATTGACTGCAGAACAGGTTTATAGCCAAGGCGGATATGGGGCCTAGTGGTGGTTATTCAGAGGCTGGGAGTTTCAGTTAGGGGTTGAGTTCCTCATCTGCCCCTCAGAGTTTGCAACAGATAGTCACAGATTTGCAATCAAGATTGCAGAGGCATGAGGAAGAGATTAGGTGTCTGAGGCAACAGCAGAATATGTTGGGAAGCACCTCTTCCTATGTTGTGTCAGGAATGGCACCAGGTTTGGCTCAGCCTAGGGTTGAGAGCAGATGGGAATTTCTTTGTGGAAGATTCCAGGAATATTACCCTCCAGTCTTTGTGGGAGGCCTAGATCCATTCAGAGCTGAGCAATGGATGGGCATGGTCAGTTCCATTCTTGATAGTATGGGGCTGGTAGGTCACGATAGGGTGATCTGTGCGACATATGTATTGCGAGATGATGCTCAGACATGGTGGGAAGTGATATCCCAGACATGAGACACAGCTGTGATGGATTGGAAAGAATTTAGGCAGCTGTTTAATGAAAAGTATTATTGTGATGTGGCCAAGACTGCCAAGATGAATGAGTTTCTGAATCTCGTTCGGGGAAAGGCATCAGTATCCGAGTATGTTGATAAATTTAATGGGTTGGCCAAGTTTGCTTTAGACATGGTACCCACAGATGTGGCTCGGAAGGAAAGGTTTGTTCAAGGATTGAATCCTGGAATAGCTCAGGGCATCAGAGTTGCCCCAGTGCACGAAGTCTCTACCTATGCTCAGGTGGTAGAGAAGGCTCTTGCTGTTGAGAGCATCAGAGATGAGGAAAGGAGTGCCACGAGGCATGGAGCTGAGATAGTGGTTTCTCCATCTATTGGAGCAAGCAACAAGAAAAGTTGGAAGCCTTACCCAGAGTGCGCTCGGTGCAAGAGGCATCATCTGGGAGAATGCCGAGCAAAAGCATGTTTTGCTTGTGGCATGGTTGGGCATTTCAAGAAGGATTGCCCGAAGCTAAGAGAGTTTGAGCAAAAGGGGATGGACAGCTCGACTCCAGCTCGAGTGTTTATTCCAGAGCAGTCAGAGTCTGGGACTGGGACTAGTTCCTCAGGAGTGGCAGGTCAGTTTTCTTGTTTTGATTTCTGAGTTGTGCTGATTAGCTTTGGTGCCATACTGTTCCTTTGTTTGTTGCTTATAGAGAGGTATAAAATTGATATGATGATCACATGGTTGTGTTGTGATGGGAACATAGTATGGAATTGACAACTTAAAAGGTAAGTTGGGTTATGGAAGGACCCTTCAGTGGTTGAGTAAAGCTGGTTATGACTGGTTTGGGTATGATCTGAGAATAGAAAGCCTTGAGGCAGTTGGTGCTATGCATAGCTTTGGTATGCCGATGATATCTGTGTGGAAAGCTAGAGTTTTATGGCAGAGAGATGCATAGAACTCTTAGCTAGTGTGGTGGATACCACTTAGACTGTGTCAGTGGGATCAGGACAGGCTGGACGAGTCTGTGAGTTCCTGAATGTGTTTTCAGGGGATTTGTCAGGGTTTCTGTTATATGAAGAGATAAAATGGTGGTTTGATTAGTACCAGGGATAGATTTGAATTGAGAGCATTGTATTGAATGGCTTAGTAGAGTTGTAAGAACTCGAGGCTTAGATACTGAGTGAGAAGGAGATTTTCAAGAGTTGATCTTTGATCTGGTTAGTACCAGTTAGGGATCAAGGGAAAAGAATATGCAAAAGTCTGTGTTTATAGTAGATAAAGAGCACTAGGAGGTGCTGGATTGTATTTTGAAAATTTGTTTTACGCTAAGTGTTTATGGATCAGATGAACAGAGCGTTCAAGGGGTTATTTGCATGGGAATTTTTTATCGTCTGGGACGATGATTTTGTGGTGTATTCTCTGTGAAACTTGCTAAGGTCAAGGGACGCCTTAGAAGGCATGAGTGTCCTTGGATGGGCATGGCATTATATGTGATTTGTGGAAAGAGTTCTGAGTTTCTTTATACAGATCAGAATCAATTGATAGGTTGTTATGACACCTCAATGATACAGAGAAAAGATTGCTTGTGTAACCCATTGGTGTAAGAATCTGACCAGAGCTAGTGTAGAGTTTCTGATGGGCCAGGTGGCCAGTTCTGTGCTTGAGATTATTATCTCAGAGGAACTAAAAGGAAAGATGACTAAGTGAATCTCGGATAAGAAAGTTGAATGGAAGTCTTAGCTGGGTTAGCTAAGAGTGTTACAGTGTCTTGTAATATAAGGATCAGACTTGGGGTCTGATGGACGCTGGGATTTTATGGGAGATTTTGGATGAATCTCATGTTATTTTCTGTTTCTCTTCGTTCAGGCATCATGTCAGTGTACCAGAGTATGAAAGTTTTACGATGATGGCCTGAGATGAAGAGGGGCATAATGGAATGTGTGGTTGAGTTCTTAACCTGTTAACAGGTTCAGACAGGGTATCAGGGATCAGTAAGGTTATTGTGGTCTTTGAGTATTGTATAATAGAAATAAGAAAGCATCGCGATGGGGCTACCCAGGAAGGTGGGTCAGCATGATTGACTTGGGTCATTTTGGACCAGTGTTGTGAGTAAGATTCTTTTTGGTTATAAGAATAAGTAACACAGTGGATTAGTGTTCAGATCTCTTTGTGAGAGAGATAGTGTACCTTCTTGAGAATTAAAGGCTTATCTTATTAGATGAAGACTTTATTGTTACTTCCAGGTTATGGAAGAGTGAGGGAAGGCGATGAATATATAGATGGAACTCAGTACGGTTCATTACTCTCTGACTAATGATAATCAGAGGGAGAATTGTCCAGAGTTGAAAAGGTACCTTATGAGATAAGGTATGGTGGAACGTGTTCGTCACCCTTTCATTGGAGTGAGATGGGTGAGATGTAATATCTGGATCATGTGATGGTTCAGGGGACCATAGAGGTTATTAGAGATTGGAGCGTGGATGCTCACTTCTCAAACTGAATGAAAAAGTGTTACTGAATTGAAAGCGGGAACATGGAATTCCAAGTAGGGAGTTGTGTCTTCCTAAAGAATCACCATGGCAAGGGGTGATGAGTAAAGGCAAGTTGAGCCTAGATTAGTATGACAGTTTGAGTCCTGGACAGGACTGGTAAAATTATCTTTTGCTGGACCATAGTTTTGGTTCTGATGGTTGTACATTGTGTTATGCATTTCCATGCAGTGGACATGGGTTGAAAGAACTCATAAGTTGAGTTATGAGGTTCTAGGGAACAAAGTGTACCTTGATTTAAGGTATGTTGCAGAAAGAGTGAGGTCAAGAGAATGACCTGGGAAACTGGAATCAGTTATGCGGAATTCATAGTCCGGGCTATTCAGATAAATTTCGAGGACGAAATTTCTGTAAGGAGGGGATAGTTGTAATGCCCAAAATTTCCTAATAAGGTTTAGGACCTTGATTAGGAGGCTGGGAGGGCCATAATTGCTTTATTATGCTATTTAATGATATTATGCATGTTTAGGTGTATTAAATATGCATGTGAACCCATTTGTGATTAATTGGGTGATTTTCATATTTTGGCCATTTCGGGCATTTTTAGCATATATGTGAAATGGGCGTGGTGCTTTGTTATTATCTGGTTAAGCCAGGGTTACCCAGCACAAGATGATCCTAGGAGGTAAGCTAGTGGGAAAGTCACAACGGGATTTAAGCGTGACTTGGAGTAAGTCAAGGGGTATTTATAGCATTACCGGGTTATTGGGTAATGGGAATTAACATTTGGTGATAAATTGGGAGTTAGTAAGACCAGGGGGAAATTCTGGAAGTTTTGACTATAATGTCCCCGGGGGTGTTTTCGGGACCCCGAGCATTAGGTTTTATTGGAAGCTACTTAAGCTTGAAGTAACCTTTTAAGAAAATAAAAAGAACGATCTGTACGTTCTCTCTCCCTAAAGTTCCCTTTTCGTTCCCGATCGCATTTTCAAAGGTATCTTGAGTTCTAGGACTCGGAATCGAGCGAGGATCGAGGCATAGCAATCCTAAGGAGAATTAGAAGCTTATTAGCCGGAGGATTTAGTTGGAAACAACTCAATCGGAGGTAATTCAAGTTTAAGTTTTAAGTTTTTAAAAGTTTTTAAGCTTGAATTGAGCTTTGTGAATCGTTGAGTTTTTAGGTTGTTTGAACCTCGGGTATTGGTGGTTTTGGACCATTGGGGAGTTTGGGAACTTTGATTTAATGATTTGGGAATGTTTAGACATGTTTTTGGGAGGTTTTAAAAGGTTAAAATGAAGGAAAAATGGCTGCCCCAAAGTTGGGCCGCGGCCCTTGCTCGAAGAAGCAGGTGTCAGAATTTGGCCTTGCTGGGCGCCGCGGCCCTTGATGGAGGGCGCTGCGGCCCTTGCCTCAGAGAACCCTGGGGGCCGCGGCCCAAGGTGCTAGGGCCGCAGCCCTTGCCCTGTTTTCACCCCGTTTTCTCGTTTTGACCCCGGAAACATGGTTTTGGGCCTCGGGATCATTCCTACTACCCGGATTAGTGAGGATTGATGTCTTGGAGGCTAAGTGTTAGTTCAAGGGTTGGTTTTAGAACTTGAACTCATTGGATCACCATTTGTGGTTGTGACTAGGTTTACACTAGAGGCTTGGATCAGGATCGTGCTTGTGGCTCATTTGTTGGTAACCTGTGCTTGGACCAAAGGTAAGAAAACTGCACCCCATATGTGACATGCATGGTTATGATTGATGCATGTTGAATGTTTAAATGTAAACATTGATAGCATAATGAATGCTTGGTAATCTTGACCATTTGCATATGATTATTGTCAAGGCATGCTGGATGATTAAATGTGATGCATGTGATGCACAAGAAACATGTGATTAGGGCATGCCATGAATGATGAATATGAGATTGGTCAGAGCTTGAGTCTCTGAGTTTGTGCATGATCATAATTATGCTAGCAACTGTTTAGTAAGCATGCTGAATGGCCTGTCCTTGGATAATTGGCATATGTTACACATTGATAGCATTGCTTACTTGTGCATGGTACTGACTAATTAGTCAGAATTGACAAAGGTGTTAGTATCAACTGTGAAGCTGTGACTCATTAGTCAGGTTCGGCAGTGGTACTGGGCACTAGTCACGTTGTACTGACTCATTAGTCAGAATGGTCTTAGCGTGTATCACGCAAGCCATCAAAGATGAGGTCTATTTGACTATCAGCATTGAATGACTCAAAGAGCATTAATGCCAGACCGACCCCGAGGGTCGATGAATGAAATAAGCGCTTGGAGGCTAGTGGCTTACTCAGCAGCCACTCTCCCATTTGAATTAGTGACATGCTTGTCAGTCACTCAGTATGGTTTACCAGAACCTGTTGAAGGCTAGAGGCTTACCCAACAGCCACCCTTCCATTTGAATTAGTGACTTGCATGGCAGTCACTCAGTATGGTTACCAGAACCTATTGAAGACTAGAGGCTTACCCAACAGCCACCCTTCCATTTGAATTAGTGACTTGCATGGCAGTCACTCAGTATGGTTACCAGAACCTATTGAAGACTAGAGGCTTACCCAACAGCCACCCTTCCATTTGAATTAGTGACTCGCTTGTCGGTCACTCAGCGTGGTTTATCAGAACCTCAAGTGTTGCGACACTCATTTTATGAATATTATAAGCGCTTGAATGCTAGTGGCTTACCTAGCAGCCACTCTTCCATTTGGTTAGTGACTTGTTTGGCAGTCACTCATCTGATTAGGATTGACTTGATAGTCCTCCAATCAGAAGGCCAGGATTTCTCATCCTGGATACCCCAGCATCTGTTTGAACTCATTTGCATGCTGAATAGAGCTATGATAGCTAGGCATGCCAGATATGATTCGATATCATGATATGACTGTTTATGAGCATATGAGTTTTCTTGCTGGGCTTCGGCTCACGGGTGCTTTGTGGTGCAGGTAAAGGCAAAAGAAAGCTGGGCCATCCTTGAGTTGGAGAGCTTAGGTGATGACGTGTACATATGCAGCTGCTCGACCAATACTTGGGCGAGGTTTGAAAGTGGAACTAGGGCTGAACCCTGTTTTGCCGCTTAGAACGGCCTGTTGTAAACACTCTCTTGTGATAAACTCTGAAATTATATTTTTGGGATCCCAATGTATACAGTAAACGTTCTAGTGAAACGTTACATCCTAACCAAAGTTTTTAACCCCTAAACCGCTAATCATACTTAGTTACACGTTTATGGCCAAACGGCTCGATTAGCGAGTTTAGCACTGTTTGCAATGTGCACTGTAGCGGTCCCTGGAGTTGGGGCATTACACGAATCCTGTCCTGGTCGTGAAGCCTAATGGAAAGTGGCAGTCCTGCATCAATTTCTCCGACATGAACAATGCTTGTCCCAAGGATTGCTTTCCATTGCCGAGAATTGATCAGTTGGTAGATGCCACTGCGGGGCACGGGCTCATGTCCTTCATGGATGCATATTCTGGAAATAACCAGATCACGATGAATCCTGCAGACCAGGAGCATACTAGCTTTATCACACCAACAAACGTATACTGTTATAAAGTCATGCCCTTCAGATTAAAGAATGTCGGGGCTACCTACCAATTGTTATTTAACAAAATGTTCATTGGTCAGATTGGGAAAAACATGGAAGTGTATGTCGACGATATGCTAGTCAAATTCAAGACTGTCAACAACCATGTATCCGACCTGAATGAATGTTTTGAGATCCTGACGAAATATAATATGAGGTTGAATCCCTAGAAATGTACTTTCAGAGTGGCGTCGGGAAAGTTTCTGGGATTCATAGTCAATACAAGGGGGATAGAGGCAAATCTAGATAAAATATTATTGGAGATGCCTTTGCCCAACTCGCATAAAGAAGTCCAGAATCTGATTGGAAGAGTGTCCGCCCTTAATCAGTTCATTTCAAAATCCACGGACAAATGCTTGCCATTCTTTAACTTGCTCTGGGGAACAAGAAATTCGAATGGACTGAGGAGTGCGAACAAGCATTTCTCGATCTAAAGATGCATTTGGCCAAACCCCCAGTATTGTCTAAACCAATGGTAGGGGAGCCCTATTCCTTTATTTGGTTGTGACAGAAAATGCAGCCAATGCCGTATTGGTCCGAGAAGAAGACCGGGTTCAAAAACCAATATATTATATTAGCAAAAGACTTCTCGGAGCTGAGTCGTGGTATCCCCTAATGGAAAAGATGCCGTTCTGCCTGATATTAGCCTCCAGGAAGCTTGGGCCATACTTCAAGTCCCATTCAATATATATCATGACCAACTAACCTCTAAGACATGTATTACAAAAACCTGAAGCATCGGGACGTCTCTTAAAATAGGAATTCGAACTCAACCAGTATGAAATACTGTATGTACCACGGACTATGATGAAAAGCCAGGCCCTTGCTGACTTCATGGCTGAATGCACTGGATTTCAAGAAGAGCTTTTGAAAGAACCAGTATAGATGTTTTGGAGAATATTCATTGATGACTCCTCTAATGAGAGCGGGCCTGGAGCTGGGATCATATTTATTTCTCCGGAAGGGCATCGATTCCATACCACGCTATGATTTAGGTTTGAGGCATCGAACAACGAACCGAGTACGAGGCTTTGTTAGTCGGGCTTAGAGTGGCAAAGGAATTTAAGGCCATGGTCATCTAGTGTTATAGCGATTCCCAGCTCGTGGTCAATCAAGTATTAGGGGAATACCAAGCGCGGGGTACCAAGATGGCAGCTTACCTAGCCAAGGTGAAGAAAGAGCTATCAGAATTTGAGTATGGCACCGTCGAACAGATCCCTCGCGAGCAGAACGTTAATGCAGACGCTTTGGAAAAGATCACCACCTCCAAGGAAGCTGAGACTTTGAACGTAGTACCGGTGGAATTCTTGAAAAGTCCAAGCGTGATAGGAAGCGCGACGGAGCTCGAGATGATTGACGCTAGGCCGACCTGGATGACCCCCATGATAGAATATTTTACAACAGGAAAACTGCCCGTAGAAAGAAAAGACGCGAGAAGGATACTCTATCAAGCTCCAAGATATGTGGTATTGGATGGGACATTGTACTGACGAGGCCATTCCTTGCCTCTGCTACGGTGTGTTCTGCCAGAGGAGGCTAAAACTATCCTTCAGGAAGTGCATGAAGGCTTCTGTGGGGATCATGCTGGGGGGGCAAAACTTGGCCTTAAAAATATTAAGGCAAGGATTTTTGGCCTACTTTGACAAAAGATTCCATCTCCCATGTTCGAAAATGCGACAAATGCCAAAAATTCACCACAGTTGCACGAGCTTCGCCGGTCGAGCTAACAATGATCTCATCCCCGTGGCCATTTGCAGTAAGGGGAATTGATTTAATAGGAGCTTTACCGACGGGAAAGGGAGGAGTTTGTTATGCAGTGGTGGCCATTGATTACTTCACGATGTGGGTAGAGGCCGAGCCGTTGGCAACCATCACCTCAAAAAGAGTCCTTGACTTTGTGGTTAAGAGCATTGTGTGCCAGTTTGGGCTTTGGAAAAAGATCGTGTCAGATAATGGAACTCAGTTTGACAATGATCTCTTCACTGAGTTCTATGAAAAGCACGGCATAGTTAAAAGTTTCTCCTCGGTTGCATACCCGCAGGCCAATGGGCAGGTCGAGGCCGTGAATAAGACCCTTAAGGCGAGAAGAGGTTAGACGAAGCCAAGGGAATCTTGCCTGAGCATCTCCTGCAGGTACTATGGGCATACTGGACCTCCCACCGAACTTCCACAAGACATACCCCTTTCTCCCTGACTTTCGGAAGCGAGGCCGTTCTTCCCGTCGAAACAAAAGTAACCATGCACATGCTCCAGACATTTTGCCAGGAGCTGAATGATGAGTTGCTGAAGGTGTCTCTCAACCTAATTGATGAGAAACGAGAGGATTCACAACTACAGCTCGCGCATTACCAATAAAATCACTGTTATTTTAATTCCAAGGTTAAAAGGCGTAATTTTGGTTTGGGTGACCTAGTCATCCGAAGGGTCTTTTTGGAAAACAAGGACCCCAAAGACGGTGCTTTAGGTACGAATTGGGAAGGGCCCTATCAAATAATGGAGGTCATGCATGAAGGAACTTTCAAATTAGCTTGACTGAATGGAGAAACAGTCCCACAGATCTGGAATGCCACACACCTAAAGAAGTATTATCAATGATGATACCATCCATCTATGTAAGGCTTAGTTATAAAAGCCATTTGATTAAGAAATGAAGGGATCGCTGTGTATTTCTTGTCTTTCATATAGTTTATTTATGTATTAGTTCGTGTGAAAACATTTGTCCAAGCAACCGAGAAAGTTCACTTTCTAGTTACTTGGGGGGCATATAACCCGAGATGGATCAGAACATTTGAAACACTTAAAATCCTGGACATAACTAGGTACAAAACTATCCTGGATACAACCAGGTCCTAAACTTAGAAGTTAGTAAAATTGATTAACCGATGTTATTTTTAAGAAAACACGAGATGTCAATAAACCTAGCACGAAATAAGTTTTAAATCATACAAAACTATCATGGAGTCAACCAGGTCAAAAACTTAGAAGTTAGAAAAATTGTAAATTCGATGGCTTCCCTAGAAGCTCGAGATAACAGTAAACCTAACATGGACTGAGTTTGAAATATTTAAAATCCTGGATATAACCGGGTCCAAGACCTCATGCTTGATAGGTATGATACAAATCAACACATTAATTTGGGATATAACCAAGTTCAAAATGTCTATCCCGATCTAAAGGTTGATTCCTAAGATTTTGAGTGTGCAAGTCTAGAAAAGTATAAACATGAGAAACAATCAAGGAAAAGACAAATAGATAAAAAAATTAGATATATGAATTGAAAAACAAAGTGTCTCGAGGAAAATAACCTTAAACTAAGACAAATGGAAAATGTTTACAAAAAAAAAAAGAAACAAAGGGAAAATGCCATCAAGTCCCTCCAGGGCGCTCTAAGGATGTAACCTCTTCGGTCTCCTGCTCGCCTGCGGTGGAAGCATCCCCGATCTCAGAATGCTCTTGTAGGATCCGAGCTTTGAACTTCTCGAGGTAGGGATCCTACACATCAGGAGCCAGGAAGGAGAAGTTACCATCCTGTTTGAAGGCCTAGCAATGGTACAACATGCTCTCCATGGAGGTCAGCAAGGCCGCTTTCTCCTCTTTAACAACAACCTCGACCTCTAGCTATTTGGCTTTGGCCTTCGCGACCTCAACTTGAAGAGTGACCAAGGAAACCTTTGTAGCTTGCTCGCTTTCTTGGGATGATGCAAGGGTAGCCTTGGCATCGAGCTCACCTTTTTGAGCAGCTGCAAGGGTAGCTTTGGCAGTCTGCTCATTTTCTTGAGCAGCATTCAGGGCAGATTGGGCAACCTGGAGCTCATCTTGAAGCTCCTCATTCCTAGCCCTAGCCTAGGCTATGTTGCGGTGTGGAGCTAGGAACGACTGCAAAAATAAAAATAAGGAAACAAGTTAGGCGCATACTGGGGTAAAATAAAAGGAAAAAAATATTATATGCATGTTTAACTGAGGACAGCTATCTTACTGTGAGGGTCATCCCCAAGGCGGACTCCAAGACATTCTTCGGGCTCCTCTCTTCAATTACCCTCAGGTCCTTCATGTTGGTCTTGTATATGCGCTCCACCACGTGGTTCACCATCTCATAGAGAGTCCCCCAAAAAGTATTGGGGATCTTCTCCAAGTCCTGAGGGTTGACGGGGATACGCACGGTGGTGAAAGGAGCAATCGGAGCTGGGGGGTTAGCTTGTATTGTCTGATCTCGCGTTGGAGCTGATGGAGATCGAGGAGGAGGCGAAGGAGCTGATGGAGATCGAGGAGGAGGCGAAGGAGCACCCCTTTTCTTCGTCGGGACAGCAGTTGCAGCAGTCGAGCTCGTGCCTTTCCCCTTAGCTAGGGATTTGGAGGTAGTCCCTGTCGAAGGAGGCGTCCTCTTTGCTGTGAATCGGGGCTTCTTTATGGCAGGCCCCGAGCTGGTTTTTCCCTCCCAGAAAATCGTGTAGATCTTGAGAACTCTTGGTTATGCCATTTCTTTGCCTGGAAAGAAGGAAAAGGAAGTTAATATACATGTGAAGTCATCAGTTTACACAAAATGTGTATACATATACAATATAATAAAAGATTCTACCCTCCGAGCTAGGGGAGGAGTCTATTGTCATGACCTCCGGCCTTGGAACTGCTGGAGGAGAGGGGGAGTCTAAGTCTACAATTTCTTGGATTAGGGGAGGTTCTGGCTCAGGTTCTATTTCGGGGCTGGACTCCTCTACGTACTGCCAGAGTCCAGGGGCAAGGGTACCCTGGAGTAGAGAGGGCCACGACCTGAGATTGGTCCCATACTCTTTGAAAAAGGTTGACCTAAAGGATAAGGTATTGTCTACGACAACGGTGCCCTTAGGGTAGCCCATGTCATGGTGTAACAATAAGTGGTCCACGCACTGGAGCAGTGTTATATTATGGTCTGGGTCACTAGGGTGGCGATGGACGAGCTGGTTTGGATTAAACCTAACTAACCTAAGGTTAGCGACACCCCTATCTAAATCCCTATAGGGGTATGGGTTACCTTGATCGGAGGGGCGGATGCTGCCCCCGAAGAAGCTCGCTCTAACTCAAGGTTCCGAGCAGCCTCGGGAGCTCGCCTCTTCCACACGAGAGGCACTTCTTCTTCTTCTTGCACCTTGCATTCAATGGCCTCGGCATCCCCTTCATGGGTAGGCTGGAGCTCGCGGACCACCGGGAGGTTAGCCCGTGTTCTTCTCAAAGCCAGAGTTTGGCCTTTAGCAATTAACTTACACGCCATCATCATGTGGTCTGACACGAGCTGGTGGTAGTCCTTCTCGCTAGGTGGAAGCCTAGATAGCGTATCACATTGACCCCCGAGGGTCACAGACTTGTTCATCCTTGCGAATATGGCTGCACAAAAATATTACTCAATTAGTATATACACGAAAAGTTGATCTAGGTACAAAGAGAATGATCTCACGAGCTAAGAAAGGAAAGAAGACTTACGAGGGCGGTTGAAGTATCAGTGTTCGCAGTTGCGGAACCCATTCAACATAAAGAATTGATCTTTATAGTCGTTGGGATGGCTGGGGAGCTCGATGACCAAGGGCAAGTTCAGGAATCGGGTTAAGTAATAGAACCCGTCACCTCGCCCTCATTGTTTCGGGTTGGCCTTGAGGCATAAAAAGTAAAGGATGTCTGTTGGAGTGGGGACCTCCCATTCATGCTTCAGGAAGAGATACTTCCACCCCGCCAATAGTCGGTATGAGTTCGGGGAAGCTGAAACGGCGCCAACTTCACGTAGTTGAGGAAGTCGGCGAAGTACTGGTCCAGAGGAAGGAAGGCCCCTGCCTTCAAATGCTCGTTGCTCTAGGCCGTGAAGTCATCCTGGAGAGGTGTGCATATTTTTTCCCCTTCGTACGGAGGTCAGGCTATGAGGACACCGGTCTCGACCTCAATGTTATGGGACAACATTATCTTGTTGACCCTTCCTTGGGTCGTGATCTTGGAGATGATTGTCTCTGCCTCGAAGAAGGCGTTAGGACCAACCATGACCTCCTTCTCCACCATAGGGCCGAAGTGAAGAATAAGAGATTTGAAGGCGATCTCCTTTCCCTTATTGATTTGTCGAGACGAGAAGTCGACCACACTCTTCTTGGGTACGCGCTTCTTGGGTGCCATTAGAACTCCTAGCAAACAAGAATGACGAGTCACTTAGTAAGCAACCTAACATTTTTATAAAGGCAAAGGCAAGGAAGCACGAAAGGAAGAAGTGCTTTTGAAGTCCGAGTTGAGCTAATCTCAGCCCGTTGCGTGGTGCCACGTGCTACCTACACTACGCGCCTAAGTCTCCAACCAGATCCCTAGCATTCAGGGATCCGTGTGTCAGAAAATCTGGCCACTACTATCCTTGGGGGGCATTTTAAAAAAAAAAACACCCAAGAAAGCGTGTTCCCTAAGCAATCTAATGTTTGAACCTTAACCTTTCATCTTCTATGCACCAAATGGGTATTTTTTAAGGTTACCCAAATCTACCCAGAAAACATCCTATATCGCAAATGTCATAATTTCAAGATAGGTTCCAAACCTTCTATATAAACCTATAGTTGAAACCTATGTGCCAAAAAATCAAGAAGACACCCTAATATCAACTACGACGAAGCATGGTAAATAAAATGTAGAAACCATTAATAAAAAAAAAATAATAATAATGATAGAGCCCATGTGCAGTGATAGGACTTACAATACGATTGTCGATAGAAGAGGTGTATCTCGTAAGGTCTGAAGGACTCACTCTTGAACAACTGAACAGCTGGGTCTCCAAAAGACTTTGGAACAAAGGGTTTTGGGGTTCTTTCTTTTCTCTGAGAAGAGAGGAGGTTAAAAAACGCAAAAGATAGAAGATGGAGAAATTTTTTGAATGAAAGATGGTGATTTTTAAGAATTGTCTATCCATTTTATATGTAAAAGGCATAGATCAGCGTGAGCCGCCCAATTTGGTCAGAGTTAGATCCAAGGGCTATGTTTCGAAGGGCGAAATAGTAGCAAAAAGTTGGCCAGACCATTAATGCAGTCCTCGAAACCCGAACAGACGCCAATCGTCATGTTCGACCTGTCCAGTACTCGAGTAGTGGGCAAGCCTGGATAATCGTGATGGAAGTTTAAAAGTCCCCATTGTGTAAGTCAAAAGGTGACGTCATAGAACACGAGCAGGGACTTGGGGGGCAAATGTACATCCTAAAATTCAGCACGAGTCTTTTATTTAGCTCATGTACAGTTGGCGAATAAAAAACTGTAACAGATGATCCATAAGTCCGTATTTTCTCCGCGAAGATAGCACGGCTCCCCAAGACAAAACACGAGCTGGGAATGCAAAGTGATAAGCACGAGCTTGTAATGTTTATAAGGCATAGCACCCGTGATACGAGCTCACGATATATTCAGCTCGAGACTTGACATATCCTTAAATATTTAGAAACCCAGATATGTTATATAGACGTGCATGGTCACACACAGCATGTCCGCAGATTCCTAAAAACCCGAACACGTAAGATAATCGTGCATAGTCAGGCATGACATGTCCGATTATCTCTGAGGATCCATGATCAGTTTTACCTAATGTTCAGACCATACCTAAGGATAAATTGTAATATTTATAATTAGTGTGATACAAATAACACTGAGGGTTAAGTCACGTGATGACCCCTAGGCCTATCCATAGATTTTCTCTATAAATACTAAGATCTTGGATAGGGAAGAAAAAGTAGTAGTTTCTGTAATACAAAAACTCTGGCAAACTTTAGAGAGAGAAACAGTAATAATATAGACTCGTGGACTAGATGGACTTTAACCATTGAACCACGTAAAAAAGACGAGTGTTCTTGAGAGTTCTTTTTTGGTGCTCTTGACTATTACTTTTCTTATTGCGGTTTATCATTAAGCACTAGTTCATTCCAGCTATTTTCATAAATCATTGTTGGCAAAAAATCGTATCAACAGTTCGAAAATTCGTTAGCAATAGGACTTTTGCTGACGCAAAATGTACTGCATTGGGAAAAGTTACTTTTAACGACGCAAAACTGCGCCGGGAAAAATATGGATGTGCTGACGAAACTTTTTGCTACGAATTGTGAAAAACACCTTTAGCGGCGCAAAATTGCGTCGATAAAAGTTAGTGTTTTTAGTGATGCAAAATTGCATCGGAAAGGTGGTCATCTTTAGCGACACAATTTTGCGCCAGTAAAAGCAAGATTTTCTAGTGGCGCGTTTTAGTGCTGGTAAAAGTAGAGACTTTACCGACGTAAAATTGTTGCACCGGTAAAAATATTTTTTAAATTAAAAAATTAATAATATAAATAATTTTAATTTAAATACACTAATATTAATTAATCAATTTTGATTTTAATATATTAATAATTATTTGATTTGTTTAGTAATATTATTTAATTTAATTAGAAATAAAATAAAAATTAAGCCGTTATAAATAAATAAAAATTATTTTATAACTATAAATGTTAATTGTCTTTACTAAACATGAAAATATAAAATTAGTTAAGTAAATTAAATCTCTAATTAATTAAATAAAAAATTTCTACAAATGGGTATTGTCCTCATCATCCCCACCCCCATAAGCATCATTGTCACATGGACCATCGTCCTCGTCCGGATCATCTTCTAGCAAGTCTACAATAAAAGCAGGAGTCAATATACCAACATGCTTCAACAAAACACTGAGCAGTATATCTTGATGTCGTTGACGACCTCAAATTTAGTCATATACTTCTTTAGGTTATGATTTTCCTGCATAATGTCCCGACTTTGCTGCAAAATGGTGTCCACTTCAGGTGGCAATTGCCTGGAAATTTGAGAACTTGATGAAGATACTGCCCTCATTGCACCAATTGCCCTCAACATGAATACATTAACTATCCCCAAGGCATCCATTAGGTGCATGTCTACGTATATCTGACACTATAATTAATAAATGATTATAAATAAAGTTTTCATTGAATTAAATAAAAAGTTACAAATATTTGTTGAAATTACATATCACTGTCCTCATCATCACTAACTACAACATCATTATGGACACCACTATCACTATCGACTAGAACATTGTCGTCATCCTCATCGTCTTCATACTCGGCCAACGTGTCGTCTTCAAATTCAACTGCATCATCGATAACAAATTCATCTGAACCTTCGCCAACCAAATCATCAGCGTTGTACACTTTAGTGGGATTCGCATCAACCTAATCATACTGAAGTTTATAAAAAATTGGAAGTTTTACCCACAACTAAAATGAAGAAGATATAACTTCTTGCAATATTGGTATATCATTTGTGGTCTCTGTATTATCAACATCTGCATTTGAGAAATCCCGTACATTCCTCGAAATGTATTTATTTACGAGCCTCCAATCATCACCATTTTTTACATCTCGAAGATAATACACCAACTTCGCTTGAGATGCGAGAATGAAAGGATCATCTTTATAACATTCTTCCATGACATATACGATCATAAAGTTGGATTCCACTTTAATTGTAATTGTATTGAACCATCTACACTTGAATAGGAAAACACTATAACCCATCAAGTAGGACAATTCAAGTACTTCTTTCAGAACTCCATAGTAGTTCACTCCTTCCTCACTTGGCACCATTACACTGAAATTTTGTGTTTTAAGCTTCACATCACAACCATGAATCACAAATTTGACACCATTCACTATCATCCCTAGATAAGAGAATACGGTGTCACTTTATTTGTTTGCGAGAGCATACAATTCATTATACACTTCACTAGGTGTTGACTCACGCAAATTGTTCTCCTATCAAAATTAACATTGAAAGTTAGTTTTGGATTGATTAAGTGGAGTTTTGGAAAAGAATTGACTAGTATACTTACTCATTATTTGAACCACTGAGGAAACTCAACTTCTTGTTGAACTTCATGATTTAAGCGCCCCCCCCCCCCCCTTCTTAATTCATCCATATGCTCACTACAAATAGACAACAATGTTATGATTTTTTCCTTTACTAGGTATATAAACCAAACAAATTTATTGAAAGAGACTAGAAGACACACCTAAGGTACTCCTTAATTTAAGCACAATTATTCAAGATATACCACTAAGTATTTTGATTTAACTGCAGGATGAGGAGCATACTTTATTTCTTACCAAATGGACAACCAATAGCCTTATAAATAGAATATTCCCGATTTGGTTGGGATTCAACGCGATCGTCATTCCTCTCAGGTCGATTGAATCAAGTCTCAACCCCCCGGAGGTACATTGAGCAAAAGGTTAAGGCCTCATTGACCATGTAAGCATCTTCAATCGAACCTTCTGGACGTTCACCATTTCTAACAAATGTTTATAAACTGCCATTGAATGTTCAATGGGATACATCCATCTAAAGTGCATGGGACTGCCAAGAATTACCTCTTTCGGAAGATTGAAAACCAAATGCACCATAATGTCAAAAAATGCAGGAGGAAAAATAATTTCCAACTTGCACATAATGGTGATAATGTCTATCTCCATCTTCTCAAGGTCTTTCACATTCAAAGTCTGTGAACAGAGTTTTTTGAAAAATTTGTACAACTCAATAATTGGCTTCCGAACTTAAGGAACCAAAATGATCTAATTGCGGCGGGCAACAACTGTTGAAACAACACGTGGCAATCGTGTGATATCAGCCCAAATATCTTGCCATCATTAACATTGACATTCTTTAAAAGGTTAGCAGCAAAACTGTTCGAGAATTTAATCGACTTCACAAATTCACAGAAAACTCAACGCTCCAGGACAGTGAGGGTGTAACTGGCGTGAGGTTTCTTCCACTTGTTTCCCTCCTTGCGAAGGTGGAGTTTTTCCCTGATTTTCATGTCTACTAGATCAAGTCTTTCCTTGTCAGTGTCTTTAGATTTTCCCTCTAAGTTCAATAAAGTTCTCAAGACACTATCACAAACATTCTTCTCAATGTGCATTACGTCCAAGTTATGCCTGAGCAATAATTCCTTCCAATAATCAAGCTCGAAAAATATGCTCTTCTTCGACCAATTAAGTTCAGTCAGAGCCCTTTTGTGTTTCACACCCCCAAATTCTTTTTGTTTCCCAGGTTGTCTAATCTGAAAATTCTCATTGCTTCAAGACATCATCACTACAGTAATCTTTCGGGTGTGGCCTGAGTTCCTTGTTACCATTGAATAGTGCTCATTTAATCCTCCATTCATGATCCATATCAAGAAACCTTCTATGGAAAATGTATGTAATTTTACTTCTAATCCCTACAGATGGAGTTTCTTCATTACATTTGGGGCACGCCTTGTACTCTTTTGTGCTCCACCCAGACTTCATAGCATAAGCTGGGTAGTTGTTAATGGTCCACAAGATTGCTGCACGCATATTGAATGAGGTACAATTGTATGCATCTCGTGTTTCGACACCATTCACCCACAACTCGTTCAACACGTCAAGCAAATGTCTCATATAGATATGAATATCTTTTCCAAGTGAAGAAGAACCTGAAATTAGAATAAACAACATTAATGACAGTGTTTTCATGCACTTCCACGACAGCAAGTTGTATGGGACAAGTATCACAGGCTACATGTTGTAAGAGTTGCTCTTGTTCCCAAAAGGATTGAAACCATCTGTAGCCAACCCAAGCCTAACATTTCGAGGTTCAGCTGTGAAAGATGGGTACAACTCATCAAGATGCTTCCACGCCTTACTGCCAACGGGGTGTCTCATCACACCATCTTCCTTTGGCCTTTTAGAATAGTGCCATCTCATATCCTCTGCAGTATATCTCGAACTATACAACCACTTCAATCTCGGCGTCAATGGAAAGTACCGCATTACCTTATGAGTTACTTTCTTCCCGTTCCCACGATTTTCTTGCCAGTGACACTCACCTCAAACAAGACAGAATTCCAAATTCACATTCTCCTTCCAAAACAATGCACAGTCATGCTTGCAGGCATCGACGGACTCATATCCCAATCCAATACCCCGCAACTTTTCCTTCACCTCATAGTTAGACTTAGGGAAAATTGTTCTGTCAGGCATAGCATCAACTAACAATTCCAGCAAACCATCCAAGTAATGGTTGCTGCACATGTTAATAACTTTCAGATGCATCAGCTTCATCAAGAAGTTAAACATAGATTACTTTCTGCAACCCAGGTACAGTTCACTTGACATCTAATTGAATAAATTGTCATACTTGTCATGATGTTGAACATCATCTTGGGAAGATCATTATAGTTTCCAGAGGGAGTGTCATCTTCAGCATAAACATCCTCCAGGATATCTGCCATCTCATCTCTATCCTCATCTCGTACCACATTTGGTGGCGGCAGCAGCACCTCTCCAAGGTAATTCCACACTTTGTAGGACTGTATAATGCCACTATTAAATAAATGCATCAGAATTGCATTTATAGGCTAGAACTTAACATTCCCACATTTCTTGCACAGACAATGAGTCAAACCCTGATCGTTCACCATATTTTGAGCAACCTGGATGAACAAATTAACACCATTTCTATACTCCGGAGACCAACGATTCCTAACACTCATCAAGCTTCTGTCGCTCGCCATATTCAAATAAAATTATTAAGAGTACAAATTATCACTAATTATCGCTAAGTGATAATAATATCCTATATTTTGCAAAAATAAATATTTATGATGTATTATGTAATGCCATACTACCCTAGAGTCATTACCATGTGATTTTAAAGCATGCAATTAACTCGCTAATCGAGGTTTTAGACCAAAAAGTGTGATTAGTTAAAATGAAGACCCATTTAAATAGGATTTTAGTATAAAACGTTGGACATTCATTTAAATCATGAAAGTGTTACATTGGGATCCTAAAATACTATTTTGAACTATATTTACAATCCAAAAATGTGGGTATAGTCGACCTAAAGGACAAAATCGAACGTTTACAATGTGTTACTCAAAACAACCCCACCCGTGGCGACTAGGTAGGCCAAATATATACGAACCGCTCCATGCCCTCCAACTCATGGTTGATCGACCTTTTCCTTGCCCTTACCTGCACGACAAAGCACCCGTGAGTCGAGGCTCAGCAAGAAAACTTCATAGCACAATATATAATAATTTACTTTAACAAATGCATAATTAATCAAACACGTCAAACAATCTACAAGTTCCTATCTAAATTCATAGTAGCATAATAGTGCAACAACACACCAGCACAATAGTAGCCTTTACCAATCATGGTGCATTACAAGGCACCAAGTCCACGGTCTTAACCGAGCAGGTGAGTACAACACCCTTTGAGGGTCTCGCCCTTGCGGCCTGCATTCAACATGCTTAATGCCGATCCCAGTCTTTACCGCTCCCGACCTTTTCCCTTTCTGACCCCTACCGATCTTGGCCTTCGCCGCTCCTGGCCTTTGTTGCTCCCAGCCTTTACCATTCTCGACCTTTGCCGCTCATGGCCTTTACCGTTCCGTCACAAACACATGTATGACGCAATAGTTATCCATAATTACACATAAAACTTGACACAATATAAGCACAGATAGCTCTACGAGCACAAACAATTTTCTTACCTTGTGTTCCGAGCTGACAACCCAAAGCGATCCTGAGCACGATCTGTAAACCCAAGCTTGAGCGCTAAAACCTAGTCACAACGTAATGATAAATAGAAATTTCAATCTAAATCAATTAAAATCCTTCAGAATAACATACTAGCCTTCGTGACCTCTAATTCTACTAAATCAAGTAGTAGAATCCTTCTTGAGCCTTAAGATTTGAGTTCCCAAGCTTAAAACCCTTAATTGGCCAATATCCTTTATTTGAGCCACGATCTGCCCCCTAGGTCCGTGGGGCGTGACGCACTACAAGTAAGAGAGCCTCCAAGCTTTCTTTTGGGGGACGTGGGCTGCGACGCGCCCTACCTTAGCCGCGACGCCTGGGCAATTTCAGAGACCCCCAAGGCCTCCTCGCATACACAGGCAACGACACCTGAAGAACAGGGTCACGGCTCGAGCCCAAAACCCAGAAATCCCCAAGGTTTTCACTGCGTTTTCCTAAGCCAAACTTACCGAAATTCATCCTAACCACAGTCCCAAGCCACAAGTCTGTCTAGAACTCTCAGCAACACAACCTAGACATAATTTTAACTCAAGAACCAACCAACAAACTTATCATAACTCACAACTAAAGTCTAAACCTCAGCCAAAGTTTAAACTAATCAGAACATCCTTCAGCAAAATAGGTTATAAACCTTACCTTGATCATAATTCTAGCCTTGAGCTGATCCTCAAGTAGTCCTAGCTTGATTCCCCAGTCCCCAAGCTTCAAATACTCCACTTCTGCACCAATTCTCCATAAGTTTCTCTAGACCTCTTTGCACACCAAGGGAGAGAGAACCGAACAGAGAGAGAGAGAGAGAGAGAGAAAGAGAGCTCCTTAGTATTCATTTTGTTTTGCCATATTCTGATAGTTTCCTAAGTCTCTAAGTGGCTAAGTCACTCCTAGGTTTGGTCTATCCCTTGGTCAAAAGACCAAGATCTCCCTAGGTCCAAAACTTACCCTTTAATACCCCAAGGGCAATACCGTCTTTTGCTACCATTTTCCCGCTAAACGTCGAGTAGCCCTATATGTTCCCGATTAATCCTGACATACCCAATTAATCACCAAATGACTACTTGTTACTTGATAAATCCTAAATACTCGCTAAGTTCCCATAATACCCCTAGGCTTACACCGAGCCGGGTATTAGTCCCTGTTGTGACTATTCAGCTAATCAACTCACTAGGATCGCTTCGGACCACACATGTCAAATATATCCCCATAAAATTGGGTTCACACTCATAACACATACATAATTACATTTATGCCCTCAACGGGCCAAAATTAAAAACATTCCTAAATTTACAGAAATAGGCCCACATGCATATTTAATACACATAAACATACAAATCTAGTCGCATTACCACACAAATAATTTATAACACATTCACATGCACAATCCATTAATCGCACATATCATTCCAATTAGGTCCTCTAGGCATAGTAATGAAGGCACTCAACCTTAATAACTAATTCGGGATGTTACATCTATACCCTCCTTATTAAAATTTCGTCCTCGAAATTTATTCAAACATCTCAGGATACTAATTCCGCAAACCTGAACATAACTCCAGAGTCAGGTCCTTTACCTTGCCACTTCTTCGTAACACCTTCACAATAATGATAGTCTTAATCTGTTTGACTTTATCCCTTTTATCAAGAATTTCCATGGGCTTTTCCTTACACAATAAGTTTCACTGAATTTCCAGGGTCTCCTCACCCAATCAAGGGTCATACTCGACACCCCCTTTCCTTAACATTGGCACCAGTCGCACCTTACGAGCCTCTACCCATGCTTGAGTATGTATAATCTGTAGGCCCCTGGCCTAATACTTATTAGGATCTCACAAGTATGTCAAATCTAGAGTCAAACCCCTCTTTCCTTTCTGAACCACTTTATCCTTGTTAGTTCATAATACTTAGAGAAATACAAAGTCCTCAATACTAGAACACCACGTTCCCATATTTAGATTTGCGAATTCTTATGTTCTTTTAATAACGCAGACACTCCTGCCCTAACGATTCCTTAATAATTTCACCAGTCCCCCGAGCCAATTCTGAACCAGGATACTTCCTGTCCCTGGGTTCATTTTTTGGAATAACCATTTCTTGTTCCCTATCTCAAAATATCCTACTCAGAGCCACTCTATGACCCTTTTCTAGAGCGTGGGAACGTAAGGATCTCAATCTGACAATAACGAATTCGCCGTCCAGTGGAGACGTACGGTTTCCTTTCGTACACACTCCCTCGGTTGATATCTCACTTACACAACCATAGTGTGTTAACCCAATAGGTGAAGTCACAACGTTTTGCATCCACTCACCTCATTTTCCATATGAGGTGATCCACCCTTAGGTTCCATAATTGTATTCTCCCACACTAAGTCCAGGATACCTTAGAGTCATAATAGCCCTTTTGGCTTCTGATTATCATCCCTCACTTACTAAAATATTAGGTCGTGTATCTCCTAGCATACAAATTTTGGTCTTAACACCCATTCAACTTCCTGGATATAATAATCGTAAGAGGTAACCTAAGGCTCGTCCCGCATCTTCTCCTCAACGCCAGCCCATCGGATCACTCATCTGATCCACATATCTTAACCTATATATGCCAAAGTGGTAGGATTCTTAACCATTCCTACAAGAACTTCTTTTGAGGTTTCACCGTTTATTCATAGAAGTATATCTGCCAATTATCAATCATAGGTTCCAAACCAATCCTGGTCATTACTCCACCCTAACCGTGGCTAATCGAAATTACTATCAACTCGACATCCCATGTAGAACATCTACGTCCTTATCCCTTCATCCACTGTGAGGTACAAACAATCACTCTTTCAGTGTATATACGGGCGTACCCTAATCCTTGGCGCACATCACTAATACTCCATGTTCTAAGCAAGGACAGTGTCCATTGCACCGTCCTCCTGTACCAGTCCATCACGTGCATATCCTAATACTATGGTGTGTTAATCAATCCTATATCTACCTTTAAGAATTTGGCACGCGACTATCCATTCAGAAAAAATTTAGGTTTCTATGTTACTTTAATTAAGGGTATAACAATCTCCGAAGATGCTTCAATTAAAAGTCGAGGTGCCTTACAGGTCTCACCGTGCTTCTCACCCCTAAGGCATTTCTTTAGAAATTTCCTTACAGTTTCTATCTTATTTACATCGTACATGATCCCATCACTTCCCATAACGTGACCTTGAATATCCCCTGGAAAAATCAAAACTTTATCCCTTATGGAATTTTACATGTAATCCCTGCTTTTTCAGCCTCAATAGTATCAACATAGGCATTACTCATAGTCTGTTCTTAATCGGAAGTAGTACAAAACGTTCTTGATCGAGCTAAACATATCTTGCCCAAGTCATCCCTGTATTATTCCTAAGAGCACTATCCTACTTTGCAACCAGACAAATAATCCTTCATTCTACGCAATAAATATATGTTCTTAATAATTACTTTATTTGGATATCCATATGTAGTACACATCATTGCAGACTTGGCCTTCTTCTTAACAAACGATGTTGACATGTCCCTTGATGAGATGCTCCGTCTGATCAATCCCTCAAGTCAAATAACCTCTTCAACTGAACCTTTAATTCTTGCTGCTCACCTAGTGTAATTCTTCATGATGTCCCTGGCATCGATTCTATCCCTCCCTTAATCCCATAGCAAACTCAATTCCATAACGCGACAACGAACCCAATGAATCCTTGTGAACTCATCTGAAACCTTATTGGCCGATCCAGTTTTCATCTGGTCTAACTGATATAACCGGAGTGGTAACCTTCAGAGTAGCTAGGTATCCCATAACCGCAACCAGATCCTTTCCTTTTAAATTCAAAGGTCACCAACATTTCTTACAATCCATGATTGTCCTTTACTTGGCAGATTAATCCATACTAAGGATAACATCAAATCCTCATACAACCAGCTCAATTAATTATTACTGCTAACTACCTACCAGAAATACTCTAACCCATCTCTTGGAAATTACCAATTTCCCCTGGAAGACACTACAGTCTCAAGCCCCATAGCGTATCAATCATATAGCATGTGCCACTTATCTATGTCTCTTCTAAGAGATGGGTAGTACCACACTCATTCAACCCTATATAAAAGTACGTGAATTGGAAAGATGACCTACCACCTCCTAGGGACTAGCCTCAAGCTCTGACAGCATCGAGATAGACACTCGAGTTGGCGTAGAGCTATCTGTACTCTTCGTTCTTTCGTCTTTGACTTCATGAAATTCCTCTTGATGTGCCATACTATTCCACATAGGAAACGTGCCTTCGCTTGACATTATCCCAGATGGCGTCTCCCGCACCTGGCACATACTGGGCAACTCCTCCAGACTTCATCGCTGTCCTAGCGTCTACCCTGAATACTATGACCCCTCCTGTCAGGACCAAGAGTAGTAGAACTATTAGGGGTCTTTCTTTCCTGATTACTGGGCCTCTACCCCAACCTGATCTCGCAAATGGGGATACCATTGCCTGAGCTTCCCACTCTACGACACTCTCACTCCATGTCTCATCTCCTGATTTCTCTATAACAAGGGCCCTCCCTACTGCCTAAGCATAGGTGACAATCTCATATATTGGAGCGATCCTAACACTCTGGGCCATCCCAGAGTTAAGTCCTTGAATGAATTGCTCTTTCTGGGCCACATCTATCGGTCCCAAATCAAAAGCGAATTGGCCAACTTATCAAATTCATTGACATACTCTATCATTGTCTTACTACCATGAACTGAGTTCATAAAATCATTAATGTTCACAATTCAAACTGCGTCACAATAGTGCTTCTCGTTGAATTTTTTTTTGAATTCCTCACAACCCATCATGACAATGTTTTAGGTTTAGGATACAACTTTCCTCCACGTTTGGGCGTCCTCCTGTAGCATGTACGTGGCAGAAGCCACTCTATCATTTCCTTTCGCTCCTATATAGCCATGAATAGACCTAATCATTCCCATCCAATGTTCCGCTCTGAACGGGTCAAAACCTCCCTCAGAAACTTGAGGATGACGCTTCTGAAATCTTCCATGCAGTAATTCCCATTTGTTTCCACCCTCAGGTTGAACTGTAACTGGTTCCATTGTTGCCAACACACACAGGGCACCGTTCCTTGAAAGAACCCGATGTATCAACCACCTAATCTCTTTCTCTTGCTTTTGCAATCTTGCTTGAGTGCCAACAAACATCTGCTGCCAATCCTAGGGGCAGATGGAAGACTTTGGCCTCAACTATCATCCACAACCCCACCATTAACAATGCTTGATCCAGTTGACTATTTTGGATATAAAACTTCCAAATCTATCTGCAGCCAATAACCTAACCTACCAACCCTAATATTCTTATCCAGAATTATACCATTAGCAAGGCCAAACAACACAATAGCCATATACAATATGCATACCAGGAGACAAATCCATAACGCTCATGCATCAATTACCAAGTCTCATTCCCACCAAAGACATACATATACATCATGATCTCTATTCTAGCAGGTAAGGCAATCTAGCTATGCAGTTAAAACAAATATTGCATTTAATACCAACCAACCCTGAGCCAAGCTTGTCTCTGGTAGCGAGCGTATTTGTTCGGTAAATCTCCAGGACCATAAACCTTGGCTCACTTTGATACCAAGTTGTAACGCCTTACTACCCTAGAGTCGTTACCACATGATTTTAAAGCGTGTAATTAACTCGCTAATCGAGGTTTTAGACCAAAACGTGTGGTTAATTAAAATGAAGACTCATTTAAATAGGATTTTAGTATAAAAGGTTGGACATTCATTTAAATCATGAAAGTGTTACATTAGGATCCCAAAATACTTTTTTGAACTATATTTACAATCCAAAAATGTGGGTATAGTCGACCTAAGCAACAAAATCGAACATTTACAATGTGTCCCTCAAAATAACCCTAGCTATGGTGGCCAGGTAGGCCAAACATGTACACACCGCTCCACGCCCTCCAACTCATGGTTGATCGACCATTTCCTTGCCCTTACATACACAACAAAGCACCCGTGAGCCGAGGCCCAGCAAGAAAACTTCACAGCAACACAGCAAATGCCTAATTAATCAAACGCGTCAAACAATCTACAAGTTCATATCTAAATTCACAACAACACAGCAGCACAACTGCAGCCTCCGCCGTGAGGGTGCATTACCAGGCACCAAGTCCATGGTCTTAACCAAGCGAGTGAGTAAAACACCCTTTGAGGGTCTTGCCTGGACAGTCTACATTCAGCATGCTTAATGTCGATTCTGGCCTTTGCCGCTCCCAACCTTTGTCGTTCCGTCACAAACACGTGTATGATGTAATAGTTACCCACAATTACACATAAAACTTGACACAATATAGGCACATACAATTTTCTTACCTTATGTCCCAAGCTGACAACCCAAAGTGATCCCGAGCACGATCCCTAAACTCGAGCGTGAGCGGTAAAACCTAGTCACACCAAAATGATAAATAGCCATCACAATCTAAATCAATTAAAAGCCTTCGAAATAACATACTAGCCTCTAGAACCTCGAATTCTACTAAACTGGGTAGTAGAATCCTTCTCGAGCCTTAACATTTGAGTTCTCGAGCATAAAACCCTGAATTGGCCAATATCCCTTATTTCATCCACAGCCTGCCTCCTAGGGTCGCGACGTGCTACAAGTCAGAGAGTCTCGGGGCTCTCTTCTGGGGATGCGGGCTGCGGTACGCCCTTCCTCAACGGAGATGCTTGGGAAATTTCGGAGACCCCCAAGGCCTCCTCTCACACACAAGCAGCGATGCCTGAAGAACAGGGCCGCGATTCGAGCCCAAAACCTAGAAATCCTTCTAGCTTGGGGGTCGAATCGCCAAGCTTCAAATCCTCCACTTCTACATCAATTATCCATAAGTTTTTCTAGACCTCTTTGCACACCAAGGGAGAGAGAGAACCAAACAGAGAGAAAGAGAGAGTGCTCCTGAGTATTCATTTTGTATTGCCATATTCTGATAGTTTCCTAAGTATCTAAGTGGCTAAGTCACTCCTAGGTTGGGTCTATCCCTTGTCCAAAAGACCAAGATGTACCTAGGTCAAAAACTTACCATTTAACTCCCCCAAGGGCTATATTGTCTATTGCCACCATTTTCCCGCTAAACCTCGAGTGGCCCTATAAGTTCCTGATTAATCCCGACATGCCCAATTAATCACCAAATGACTACTCGTTACTCGATAAATCCTAAATACGCATTAAGTTCCCAAAATACTCATAGGCTCACACCGAGCCGAGTATTAGTCCCCGTTGTGACTATTCCGCTAATCCGCTCACTAGGATCGCCTCGGATCACACATCTCAAATATATCCCCATAAGACTGGGGTCTCACTCATAAATCATACATAATTATATTTATGCACTCAACCGGCCAAAATTACAAACATGCCCCAATTTTCAAATATGGACCCACATGCATATTTAATACACATAAACTTGCATATCTAGTCGCATTACCACACAAATAATTTATATCACATATTCACACGCATAATCCATTAATCTCACATATCATTCCAATTAGGTCATCCAAGCACAGTAATGAAGACACTCAGCCTTAATAACAAATTCGGGACGTTACATATTGTGATCTTTTGTATTCAACACAACAAATGATGATGTATTATGGAAGAATCGTAAAACTAAATCTTATGCATTTATTTTTTTGCCTTATTAGTAAGAAATTATATTATAATTAGTTTTTTAGTTGATTATTAATTATTACAATTTTTGGTAAATTATTTAATTAATTGTTGGTTTTATTTATTCATTATTTAATTATATATTAATTACATTTTGTAATTATTTTTAATTATTCCTCAAATATATTTAATTATTTACTTATTTATTATTTAATAAGAATTTTATTATATTTGTACTCTACTTTTTTTAATAATGTATTTTACTTAATTATATTTGATTTAATGAATATTCTAAATTAATTATTTTTTCTACATTACTTAAAATAAACATTAAAGTTTACTTAAAATTTGATTATTATTTTTTATAATTAATGTTAACTTTCCTAATACTTAAAAAATTTGGGCAGTATATTGGCTATATTTTAAACTATACCAAAATTTTATAAAACCGACAAACTACACAAAAAAATATACAGAATATTCCCATAGCATACACAACACAAACCAAGATTAGTTACATATATCAAATCTGTTTTTCAATAAAATCAAAACAATTTATTTAATAAATATTTATAAACAAAAATACAATTTATATTACAAAAATACAATATAGCATAATAATATTGTTGACGCGGTTTTTTGCCAACAATGTATTAAGAAATAATAAGGAAAATTAGTGCTTAATAGTATATCGATATGAAAAGTATACAAAATTCACTCAAAAACACAGAACTTTTACGTGGTTCAGTGGTTAAAATCCACCTAGTCCACGAGTCAATATTATTGTTGTTTCACTCTCTATTTTGGCAGAGTTTTGGTTATACAGAATAATCGTCCCCTTTCCTGTCAAATATTCCCAATATTTATAAGGGAATTCCATGGACAGGTTTGGGTAACCACGTGAGTCAATCACACATTTACATAATGATTACATTTAATACAAATAATTCCCATTTATATTGTGATATGATTTGATTATAGAATAAACAGGTTCCCACTATCTTGGATAATAAATATGACAGCTTGGTCATAAATAAACGTATAAAGGGATCCCGAGTCTCTGGGATCCACAGGTATGCAATACACTAGAATTACCACGAGCTGGATATCTCCTCCAAGCTCGTGCTTCGATAGCTATTTAAAATTATGGCTCGCGCTTCACAACCATTGCATCCTTAGTTCGGGATAAACTCAGGATGCCTTACACCATGTATGACTACTATGAATCTCGAGTTGTCCACGTGGATAATAAACACATATTATTTCCCTTAGCCATTTCTCCATATACTTATCTGTTAGCTATACTAGAGCTGAGTGCACGGATTCGTGCTAAAATCAGGGTACAACATTTGCCCCCCAAACTCAAGCTCCTGTATGATGTCGTCACTTCTTGACCTACACAGTAGGGGCTTTTAGACTTCTATTACATAAAACCACGCCTGCCTACTACTCGAGTATTGGACACGTGGTGTACCACAATTGGTGTCTATTCGAGTTTCGAGGACTGCAATAATTGTCTTGTCAACTTTTTTGCCGTCGTTTGGTCTATTTAATCTTGGCCCTTGGATCTTGAACTAACCCAATTGGATGGCCCGGATTAATTTCCACAATTTTCGTATAATAGGATGGCCAAATTTCAAACTTCACCACCTTTGCATTTAAAAATGTTCCTTTTCTGAACTTCCAAACTTCCCTTCTTTCCCAGAATCCCCAAAACCGTTCATCATGCCCAAACATTCAGAAGCATTCTTGGAGCTTCCCGTTGCCGAGTCTACTCCCTCCAATCTGCGAACGTACTTTTCGATAAGTATCTCATTCTTTGATTTGAAGAGTTTTTTCCTTTTCTTTTATCCAATGGAATTTTTATTCTTAACCATGTTCATCCGTAACACTTATTGTAGTTACTGGTAGGCTATTTATAAATGATCATAGGGAATATGCTTTGATTTAGGTTCAATGGGTGAGTCCAAACATGCTTTAGAAATAAGACGTCCATAAAACTGGGGAAATTTCTGGGTAAATCTGGGTAAGCCTAATGGTGAATTGATTTAAAGAATACCCATTCGGGGTAAAGAAAATGAATGGTTTTTAGGTTTAAAACTAGATAGCTTAAAGGTTATGTTTTCTTGGGTGGTTTTGCACTAAACTGTTTCCCAAAGAAAATAGTGGTCTGACATTTCGGACACACGGATCCCTAAATATCAGGGGACTGTTAGGAAATCAAGGCGTGTAGCTTAGGACATCGTGTGGCATCACGCGATGAGGTTGAGGATAACTTTATCTTGGATAACCAAAATAACTATTTTGTTCTTTGTACTCTCGTGTCATAGTTTTAGATCATCTTAGGTCGCCTACTAACTAGGTTGTTTTATCGTTAGGCGATCTGATGGCTCCTCAAAAGAAGAACGCTCTGAAGAAGAATGCCTCGAGCACATCCTCTCATCAGAAGAACAAGGGCAAGTAGGTCGCCCCCAAATCTCCCATCCCCCCCCCCCCTTTGTTCTGGTGGTGGAGAAGGAGCTCATGATCGATCCCAACGCGTATTTCGAAGCTGAGCGTATCATCTCCAAGATCACGACTCAAGGGAGAGTGTATAAGATTATGTTGAGCCACAACATAGAGGTCAGAGCTGGAACGTTCCTCGCCCGACATGCGTTCGAAGGGGAAAAGAGTTGTTCCCTTCTCCAAGATGACAACGCGGCTTGGAGTGATGAGCACCTGAAGGCTGGGGCCTTCCTTCCCCTGGACCAGTTCTTCACGGATTTCTTGAATTACTTGAAGTTGGCTCCATTCCAGCTCCCCCCAAATTCATATAGACTTTTGGCAGGTCTGAAGTACTTGTTCCTAAAACACGAGTGGGAGGTCCCCACCCCGGTAGACATATTGTACTTCTTCTGCCTCAAGGCAATCCCCAACCAGAGGGGACACATTGACAGATTCTACTACCTCACACGATTCCCTAAATATGCCTCTGTCATTGAGCTCCCTAGCCATCCAAACGATTATAAAGATGTAAACTTTATGTCGAATGGATTCAGAAACTGCGAACACCATTACTTCAACCAACCTCGTATGTCTTCTATCCTTGTAAATTCAGCTCGTGAATTTTTGTTCCTTTTATGATACTTTTTTTTTTTTTTTGTACATGTCTTGATTGAATTTGTTTCTCGTGCAACCATATTTGCGAGGACAGAAAAGTCTGTGACCCTTAGGGGTCAGTACAACAAATTATCCAAACTTCCTCCTAGCAAAAAGGACTATCGCCAGGTTGTGAATGATGCCACCATGCAGGCCTGCAAGCTGATCAAAGAGAGGCATACATTAGCTCTGAGGACCCGGGCTCCACTCCCAACCATCCCCAAGCTTCTTGCTCCTCAAGAGGCCTTACCAGTTTATGAGGACAACGAGGAGGAAGAGGCCGAGGTGCCTCTTGTGCAGAAAAGACGGGCTCCCAAGGCTGTTTGGGAACCCGATCCAAATCGAGTTGCGTCAGAGGCAGCGGCTAGCCCCTTCGGCCAAGGTAACCCATACCCTTTTAGGGAATTAGATAGGGTTGTTGCCGATTTTAGGTTAGTTCGGTATAATCCGAATTATCTCATCCACCGTCATCCTTCCAACCCAGATCTAAATGTAACTCTGCTCCAATGTGTAGACCACCTAGTGGTACGCCATGACAATTGTTATCCTAGGGGCACAATCATAGTTGACAACACCTAAATTTTAGATCCACCATTTGTGAAGAATACAGGACACACCGTAGATCTTGACCTTCCCTGCTCCAGGGTGCATTTGCCCCTAGATTCAGACAATATGTAGACGACTCCAACCTTGAGGAAGAACTTGAACTCCTTAGGATCCAAGAAGTATTAACTGTAGACTCCCCTTCTCCTTCATTAGTTCCAAGGCCGGAGGTCGTTCCTATCCCGGTCAAAACACCTGGGCTGGTGATAATAGACTCCTCCCCCAGCTCAGAGGGTAGGATCTTTGTTTTCTTTCTTTCTTTATAAATTCTTTTTGAAACATTATTTTTGTAAACTAACTCCTTTTGTTATTTTTAGGCAAAGAGATGGAACAACCAGGAGCTCCCGACCTCCGAACTGCTTTCCAGGCTAAGAAAGCCGGTGCGGGCCACGTTGTGAAGTGGCTCAGGGTGGCGAAGAAGACCACCCCTGCAATGAGGAACACTTCAAAGTCCCCTGCCAAAAATAAGGACACGAGCTCGACTCGGGAGCCAACTCTGGTGGCCAATGTTGCTGTTGGGTTGCTTCCTCCTCCCCCACCTCAATTCATGCCTCTTCCTCTGAAGATCCTTGAAGCCTTTCAGGGTATCATCTATGAGACTGCGAGCCATATGGTGGGGCACGCCTACAAAGCCAGCATGAGGGACCTAAGGACCATTGTCGAACATAGCCCGAAGAATGTTATGGAATCTGCCATGGGGATGAACCTCACTATGAGTTCTCTTTCCTTACTTGGTGATTTTTTTCTTACTGTGACTAAGAGTATATATTTGACTTGTTTTGTTATTTTTTAGTCTGCCCTGGCTTAGTACCGTAGCATAGCTTGTGCTAAAGCCAGAAATGAGGAGCTCCAGGCCAAGCTGAATGCTGCCAAAACTGCCCTGACTGCTGCTCAAGAAGGTGAGCAGGCCGCCAAAGCTGCCTTGACAGCTGGTCAGAAGAATGAGCATGATGCCAAAGCTGCTCTCGCCTCATCCCAAGAAAACGAGCAGGCTGCAAAGACTGCACTGTCTGCCTCCAAAGCTTAAACTGCACAACTTCAGGCCGAGATTGATGAGGTCAAAGCAAAACTGCTCGAGGCCGAAGTCACAGCCAAATAATAAAAGGCGATGTCATCATCGGCCATGGAGGAGATGCTATACCATTGCTGGGCCTTCAACCCGGATGGGAACTTCTCTTTCACAGAACCCGAGCTGTGGGATCTGTACCTTGCAAAATTCAAGGCTTGACTCTTACAAGAACTGTAAGAGACTAGTGATGCATCCAGAATGGCAGAGGGAGATGGTGAGGAGGTCACATCTTCAGGGCGAGCTGATGGAGCCCAATGATATCTCCTTTGTATTTGTTTTTCTTTGTAATTGTTTATCAGTTTCTTGGATATTAAACAATTGCCTTCGGGCTCAATTTGAGATTTGTCCTATTTTAATATATATCTAACTTTTTATCCATTTATCTTTCCTTTATTATCACTCATGCTTATGAATCCTTAGACTTGTCATTCGAGATTTTACGAATCGATTTTTAGACCGGGATAGATTTTATCGAGCTTGGTTATATCCAAGTTTTTGTTTGATTATTTTCATCATACCTGTTAAGAATAAGGCCTCAAACCTGGTTATTTCCAGGGTTTTTTAATGATTTAAACTTAGTTTGGTTTAGGTTCATTGAAAACTCGAGCTTTAAAAAGCTATTGAATAATCAATTTTCCCAATTTTCCAAGTTTTTTACCTGGTTATGTCCAGGGTTTTAAATAATTTAAACTTAGTTCTTGCTAGGTTTATTGAAAACTCGATCTTTAAAAAGTCGTTGGATAAACAATTTTTCCAAGCTTCTAAGTTTCTTCATCTTATCAAGCATGCTTAATTTTGCCAACCTCGGGTTATGTGCCCCCCAAGTAACCAGAACATAGAAACTTTCTTGGTTGCTTTTACAAATATTACATGAACTAATAAAACCTTAAAAAAATTATTTAATAATCCATCTATTATTTAATCAAATGGCTTTTATAAATAAGCCTTACATTGATGGTGGTACTACTGATAACACTTTTTCAAATGTAGGGATTCCAGGTTCGCGGGACTACTTCCCCATTAAACCGAGCTATTTTGAAAGTTCCTTCATGCAAAACCTCAACGACCTGATATGGTCCCTCCCAGTTCGGGCCTAATACACCGTACTTGGGATCTTTATTTTCCAAAAAGACCCTTCGGAGAACTAGGTCGCCTAACCCTAGTCTACGACTTTTGACTTTTGAATTGAAATAGATAGTGATCTTTTGGTTATAATGGGCGAGCTGTAATTGCGATTCTTCTCGTTTTTCTTCGATTAGATCGAGGGATGCGTTAAGTAATCCACTATTTTGTTCTTGATCAAACGTTCTTTTCCTGTGAGTAGTTACCATTACTTCGATTGGAAGCGTGGCCTCACTTCCAAAAGTCAGGGAAAAAGGAGTATGCCCTGTGAGAAGTTCGGTAGGCCCAAAGTACTTGCGGGAGCTGCTCGGGCCAAAATCCTTGGGCTTCATCTAACCTCTTCTTCAGGCTTGCCTTAAGGGTTTTGTTTACAACCTCGACTTTCCTGTTGGCCTGTGGATATGCTACTGAGGAGAAGCTCTTAGTGATACCATATTTTTCATAGAAGTCAGTGAAGAGATTGCTGTCTAACTGTGTCCCGTTGTCTGACACGATCTTTTTAGGAAGCCCAAACTGACATATAATACTCTTCACCACAAAGTCCAGGACTCTTTTTTAAGTGATGGTTACCAGAGGCTCGACTTCTACCCACTTCGTGAAATAGTCAATTGCCACCACCGCGTAACGAACTCCCCCCTTTCCCATAGGTAGGGATCCTATTAGGCCAATTCCCCCATACTGCAAATGGCCATGGGGATGAAATCATCGTTAACTCGATCGGAGCAGATCGATCAATCATGGCAAAACACTGGCATTTTTCGCACTTCTGAACATACAAGATTGAGTCTTTCATTAAAGTGCTAGATTTTCCCCCCAGCATGATCTCCACAAAAGCCTTCGTGTATTTCTCTTAAAATAGTTTTGGCTTCCTCGGGCAGAACGCATCGTAGGAGAGGCAACGAATGACCATGTCGATACAAGGTTCCATCCACTATTATGTACCGCGTAGCTTGATAAAGTATTTTTCTTGTATCCTTTCTGTCGTGAGGTAGCTTTCCTGTTGTGAGGTATTCCATTATGGGAGTCATCCAGGTTGATATTTTGTCGATCATTTTGACCTCCATCATTTCTTCTGTCACACTCGGACTCTCTAAGAACTCCACTGGCACTACATTCAATGTCTCTGCTTCTTTTGTGGTGGAAAGTCATGCCAAAGTGTCAACATTAGAATTCTACTCATAAGGTATATGTTCAACAGAACTGTACTCAAATTCAGACAGTTCTCCCTTCACCTTAGCTAGGTAGGCTGCCATCTTGATACCCTGAGCTTAATATTCTCCCAATACCTGATTGACCACGAGCTGAGAATCATTATAGCATTCAAAAACTTTTGCCTTGAGCACCCTTGACACTCTCAGTTCAGCTAGTAAGGCCTCATATTCGGCTTCGTTGTTGGATGCTTCAAATCCAAATCTTAGAGCTGTATGAAATCGATGCCCTTCTGGTGAGATTAAGATGATCCCAGCTCCTGATCCATTCTTGTTTGATGATCCATCCACGAAGATTTTCCATAACTCCTACACTGGCTCCTTCAAGAGCTCTTGAAATTCGATGCATTCAGCCATAAAATTAGCAAGGGCCTGACTTTTCATTGAGGCCCGTGCCATGTACAACTATCTCAAACTGGCTAAGCTCGATAGCCCATTTTAAAAGATGCCTCGACGTTTCAGGTTGTTGCAAAACCTGCCCTAAAGGTTGGTCGGTCATGATGTTGATGGAATGGGACTGGAAATATGGTCGGAGCTTCCTGGAAGCCAATATCAGACATAATGCCAATTTCTCTATCAGTGGGTATCAAGACCCCTACTTCCTTAGAGACGTTACTAAGTGAGCATATAATGTGCAATTAACTCGCTAATCAAGGTTTTAGGTTAAAAATGTAGCTAAACTGTAACAAAAGTCATATAACTTGAAAATGTAACCATTCATAGAAATTATAAAGCGTTCCACATTTGGGATCCCAAAATACTGTTTAAAAATATTTACAACTTAAAATATAATTAAAGTCAACTTCATGACAAAATTAAGTTTAATACAAAACATTTCCCAAAAATACCCCTGGTCGTGACAGCCAGGCAGGCCAAACATGTACACACCGCTTCACGCTCTCCATACCAATGGTTGATCAACCTTTCTCTTGCCCTTACCTGCACCATAGAGCACCCGTGAGCCGAAGCCCAACATGAAAACTCCACACAAGCAATCACCATATGCACAACTATCAATAAGCATATAACAAAATCGCCAACAGGCTAAACACATAATGGCCATGCCATCCCAAGCGCTTTACCAGACCCTGGGATCGTGGTCCACACTGTGAGGATGTCTCAGGCATCCGAGAAGGGTCTCACCCTAGCGACTTGCACTCCGCGTGCTTAACGCCACTCCCGGCCCCTTGCTATACTCGGCCTTGCACTCCACATGCTTGATGCCGTTCCCAGCCCTTTGCCGTACCCAGCCTTGCCGTTCTCGACCTTCACCATTCTTGGCCCTTGTCATACATTTACAGATATGCAACACATAGCATAAAATTAACAAACACTTAAACAAATATAAGCATACACAATAGGGCTACGCCATGCATCACAAACACATAGGGTCGTGCCCTGCAACACACACTATAGGGCCACGCCCTGCTCTATGGGTACATCAGTATTCTTACTTGTGTCCCGAGCTTTCCGAGCACCGATATCCAAAGCATAGTCTCCTAGTCTGAGCCTCGCTGACAACCTAGTCATAATGTATCAACAGCATCCATCCATCAAGTTCTAATCCATTAAATAACTTTGGGTTGTAATTCTAGTCTTCGAAACCTAGAATTCTATCAATCTAGGTGATAAAATCCATCCCGAGTCTTAACTTTTGGATTCCCAAGCCTAAAACCTTCTCGGGGTCCAAGAACCCACAAAGTGTCGCGACCCGCCTCAACCAGAAACCCAACCCCCAAATTTAGCCTATGCGCCCCACGACCCATCCTATAGGGCGCTGCGGCCCGCCCCTTTTCCTGGCCACCCAAACATTCTAGAGGGTCGCGGCTCACCAAGAACAATGTCGTGGCCTGACCCTTCGAACCCAGAAAAATCCCCCATTTTCACATCTAAAAGAAAACTAATTTACCCCAAAACTAAACTATCAATTCAGTTTAATCACCATAGCAATTCTAAAATGCTCCCACCAACAAAACCTAACCAAGAACTAATCCCAAAACTCAACTAGACAATCAAGAGTGATTCACCACTTAGCTCACATGCATAAACTTGTAACTCTAGCAAAACTCAGCATAAACTTAGATAATTAAGTGTTAGGATCCTTACCTCAGCTGATAGCTTTGCCCTTGAGCTAATCCTCAATCACAACTAGCTTCAATTTCCTTAATAAGTAAGCCCAGAATTCTCCAATACTTCAAGGTTTTCAAGCTTCCAAAGAGAGAGAAACACCAAGTGATAGGGAGAGGGTCGGTTTACCAAGTTTCTCAATGTTTCCTTAGTTTTTTCTTAATTAGCTTAGGTCTCTTAAGTTATCTCCAAGGCTTGGGGTACCATAAACGTCCCCGAGGGAAAAATAGTAAATTTCCCTGATATTCTCTTCTAAACATTCTAACTTCAAATATATCTCCAAATATTTATTTTCATAACCCGATAACCCAGTAAAACTTCTAATGCTCGAAATACCCCTGGACTCACCCTGAGTCGGGTATTCTACCCCGTTGTGACTTTCTAGCTAAACCGATCCCTAAGACTGTCTCAGATCGTGCTACACAAATATGTCACCACTCACACGTGGTAAAGATCACAAGTATTGAATTTATGCCCTCAACGGGCTAAAATTAGAAGGGCCCACATGCATATTTAATTCAATTAAACATGCATCTCTAATCACATACTCATCAAATTTACATATTTAAATAATAAATCACTTATTGCCCTCCAGGCACACTAATCAAGGCCCTAAGACTTATTAGAAAATTTGGGACGCTACAACTATCCCCTCCTTGCAGAAATTTCATCCTCAAAATTACCTGAATAGCTCGAGATACCGCTCCTGCATATCTGACTCAAGTTCCCACGTCACCTCCTCAACTTTGTTGTTCCTCCACAACAATTTCACCAAGGCGATGGTCTTGCTCTGCAAGACTTTATCCTTCCGGTCGAGAATGTGAACCGACTTCTCTTCATATGATAAATCTTGGTCCAGCTCCAAGTTCTCATAACTCAGTATATGCGTAGAATCTGATACATACTTCTAGAGCATAGATACGTGAAATACATCATGAACCCCTAATAAAGCTAGAGTCATCGCCAATCTGTAAGCTACCTCTCCAACCCATTCTAGAATCTCAAAGGGACCAACAAACCTAGGGCTCAGCTTGCCCCGAACACCAAACCGTTTCACTCATCTCAAAGGTGAAACCCTAAGGAACACTTTGTGATCGACTTGAAACTCTACTCGTCTGTGTTTCAAGTCCAAGTAACTCTTCTGGTGACTTTGGGAGGTGAGCATTCAAGTTCTAATCTTTTCAATCGCCTCATTGGTACTCTGAACCATCTCAGGACCTAAGTATCTCCTTTCACCCATCTCATCCCAATGGATAAGTGATCTGTGGTTCCTCCCATATAGCATCTCATACTGAGCCACCGCGATAGCCGCCTGGTAACTATTGTTGTGTGAAAACTCAATCAATGGGAGATACTTACTCCAAGATCCCCCAAAATCCAATACATAGGCTCATAATATATCCTCCAGTATCTGAATCGTCCTCTGAGAGTGTCCATCCGTTTGAGGATGATAAGCTGTATTAAATCGCAACTACGTGCCCATAGCCTTCTGCAGACTCTCCCAAAACATGGAGGTGAAGGTGGGGTCTCTGTCGGATACTATCGACCTCAGATCCCCATGAAGTCAAAAAATTTCCTTCACATACAGCTCAACATACTGCTCCACAGTATAAGTAGTCCTGACAGGTAAAAAGTGGGTGGACTTGGTATACCTATCCACAATCACCCACACTGAATCATACTGTCCCACGGTCTTTGGCAAACCAACCACGTAGTCCATGGTGATATCCTCCCACTTCCACTCTGGAATCCCTAGAGGCTGCAATAAACCCGCTGGCCTCTGGTGTTCAACCTTTACCTGCTCACAAGCTAAACACTTGGCCACATAATCCACCACGTCCCTCTTCATTCCCAACCACCAATACAAGGCTCTCAAATCTTGGTACAACTTCGTTGTACTTGGATGTAAAGAATAGGGAGTGGTATGCGATTCAAGATCTCTTGCCGGATATCAGAATCCATTGGAACACAGATCCGACCATTGTACTTCAGTAATCCCATCTTCGAGATAGAGAAGTCCTTAGCCGCCCCGACTAAGACACTATCTCTGTGCCCTCTCATCTGGGATCCTTCTCCTGCGCTTCCTTGATCCTCTCAAGAAGTGTAGACTAAAGAGTGATGTTGGCTAACTGACGAACCACAAACTCTATACCCGCTCCAGTCATCTCCTCAGATAACTTATCATATATTTGTCTCGAATTGAACAATTGTCCTGGGCCCTTCCGACTCAATGCATCAACCACTACATTAGCCTTCCCAGGATGGTATAGGATATCACAATCATAATCCTTTACCAATTCCAGCCACCGTGTCTGGTGCATATTTAGGTCCTTTTGAGTAAAGAAGTACTTCAAACTCTTATGGTCGGTGTATATCTCACACTTCTCACCATATAGATAATGTCTCCAAACCTTGAGTGCAAATACCACTGCTTCCAACTCCAGATCATGCGTAGGATATCTCTGTTCATACTCCTTTAGCTGACTCGATGCATAGGCTATCACCTTTCTGGCTTGCATCACAACACACCCTAAACCATGTCTGGAAGCATCACAATAAACCACAAACTGCTCATTGTCTGTCAGCAGACTCAACACTGGAGTGGTGATCAGTCGCCGCTTCAATTCCTTGAAACTGTTCTCACAACTGTCCGTCCATACATACTTAGTCTTCTTTCTCATCAATTTAGTAAACGGTGTGGCTATCCTAGAGAACCCCTCAACAAACTGCCGATAATACCCTGCCAATCCCAGAAAGCTCCTAACTTCCGGAATGCTCCTCGGTCTAGGCTAGTCTCTCACTGCCTCCATCTTACTCAGGTTAACCAGAATCCCATCCTTACTGAAAATATGGCCCATAAATGTGACTTGCGGTAGCCAAAACTCACACATACTGAACTTAGCATATAACCTATACTCTCTCAACCGCTGCAATACCAAACGTAGATGTTGCTCATTCTCTGTCTCTGACTGGGAGTACACCAGTATGTCATCAATAAACACAATCACAAACTTGTCCAAACAGTCCTTGAAAACCCTATTCATCATGTTCATAAAAGCTGCTGAGGCATTGGTTAATCCAAAGGACATAACCAGGAATTCATAGTGTCCGTATCTTGTGAGGAAGGCGGTCTTTGGTATGTCCTCCTCTTTGATTCTTAACTGATGGTAACCTGACCGGAGATAAATCTTAGAAAAAACTGTCTTCCCCTGTAGCTGGTCAAATAAATCATCGATCCTAGGCAGTGGGTACTTGTTCTTAATGGCCAACTTGTTCATCTCCCTGTAGTCAATACACATCCTAAGAGATCTATCCTTCTTCTTGACAAACAACACCGGAGCACCCCATGGCGAGAAACTTGGTCTGATGAACCCCAAATCCACTAACTCCTACAACTGAATCTTCAATTCCTTTAACTCTATCGGAGCCATTCTGTAAGGTGTCCTAGATACTGGCTCCGCCCCTGGCGCCAACTCTATAACAAACTCGATCTCCTGCTATGGCGATAACCCTGGCAGGTCTGCTAGAAATAGATTTGGAAACTCACATACCAATCTGGTTTCACTCGGTCCAACCTACACAATCCTAGAGGTATCCATAATGTTCGCCATGAAATCCTATGCAACCTTCCTGCATCAAGTCTCTAGCCTTCAATGCTGAAATCTTAGGTACTCACGGTCCACTAACTGTCCCCACAAATACAAAGGGTACCTCCCCTTCTGGTTCAAAAGTCACCATTCTGCGCTTGAAGTCAATCGTCGCCCCATACTTCGATAACCAATCCATCGCTAGAATTATATCGAAGTCATCCATCACTAACTCAAACAGATCAACAGATAACTCCCTACCGTCTATCTCTACTAGAAATGCTCTAATCCATCTCCTAGACACTACCAGTTCCCCAGTCGGCAATAAAGTTTGAAAACCCGTATCATACAAATCACTAGGTATACACAGTTGATCTATCACTCTAGCAGACACAAATGAATGAGTAGCTCCCGAATCAATCAATGCAGTATAAGAAGAACCAGCACTAGCCTCCGCCTCAGTCTAAGTCAAGGTGAAAACTCTTGCAAGAGCGAGACCGTCTCCCTTCTTCGGCTATCCTTTCCTGGCTTGTGGGTAGTTCTTCTTCAGATGATTGACACTCCCACAAATAAAGCAGGCCTGACCCCCGCCCTGATGGCCACTAAAAGCAACCCGTGCCCTCCTATCCGAGCTAAGAGGAACAAAAGAATCTAGGGCCTTTCTCTTCTATTCTCTGGGGCCACTACCCCGACTAGATCCAGTAAAAGGAGGTACCGTCCTCCTGGAATCGCGCTTAATAGTTCCCTCTCTCCATATTTGATCCTCAGCCCCCTTAGTCGTAAGGGCCTTGTCCACTACCTGAGCATACATAGTAGTCTATGGATCCAAGGTAATCTTAACATCACGGGCGATCATGACATTTAACCCCTGCACAAACCAATCCCTTCTTTCCGCATCAGTCGGCACCAAATCTGGTGCGAACTTTGCCAACCGGTCAAATCTCAAGGCATACTCAGTAACTGTCAACCAGTTCTGAGTCAGGTTGATAAACTCATCGGTGAAGACAGATTAACTCAGATTGTATGTGCTCAGAATGGTTAATTGGACCTGTTTTTGTTTTAGTAAGGGTTACAGATGATAGTTAGGGTTGGAGTCCTCCATCTGCCCTTGAGATTCGCAGCAGATATTTGCTGATATGTGAGTCAGGCTGTGAGGTCTGATAGAGGGGATTAGATGGACAAAAAAGCAGGTTTACTGGGGGAATAAGCTGCTTTGTATACCATGACTGCGGGACACCAGTGTTGGTTACACCAAGGGGGAAACATATAATAACTATTGTATGGAAAGCTTTGGAAGCATTAACCTCTAGTTTTGAGGAAGGTTTGAGTTTGTTCATGAATTGGTTAGTGAATGGGCATGGCTAATCTCATTCTTGATAATATGAGGAGGACAGATTGAGACACAGTAGTTGTATTAGGCATTTGTGGCAGTAGGATGTCGAAAGTGGTAAGATAGTGACAGAATATGTCAATAAGTTTGGTGGGATGATCAATCCACTTTGGATTATGATAAAAATGGATGTCGTCGAAGATAATGATTCATTTATAAGTTAAACTCTGAGATGGGTCGGAGAGTTAGGGCCGCTCCAGTGCATGAGATGGTTATCTGCACTTGGGCGGTAGAGAGGGCCATGTTATTTAAGATATAAAGAATACAGATGATGATATTCTCGTTCATGGAATTTAGTAAGGGTGGCTACTCAGTGAAAGGAAAAGGGAGAGCCCTTGATGGTTCTATGGCTCCTGGTCTTGACAGGAAGGGGGTCTAGTTCACAGGTTGGCCATCAAGACTGGGATGCCTTGCTACATTCAGAGCCCGAGACTAGTTCCTCGGAAGTGACCAATGGACCTGCTAGTCTTTGTTTTTGGTTAGATAATGAGATGGAAAAGTTCAGTGTTGCGTGTCACCCAAAAAATATTTATATGTGAGGTACTTACCGCAAGGTTGTTATACGAGGGGCCTGAGATATGAGTACTTGTTGAGGAAGGATTAGAAACTTTTACAAGGAAGAGTTAGAATACGAGTAATAAAGGGGTTCGTAGGGGAAGTTGTTGAGCTTGTCATATGAGAGATTTAATACGGGCCTGAAGAAAGGCTAACGTATTAAAGAAGGGGGACATTACTTGAAGTATATTGATCGGATTAAATGGAAACTAAATTGGTCAGTAAGGATTAAGCTGAGTATACAAGGTAATTGTTGGGTATGTTTCAAGACTTGGGCATGGGTGGATTTAGTATCAGTGACGTTATGAAGAATGATATTAGTTTGGCGGGGAAAATTATTGGTTCACCTGAAGAAGTATGTGACTTAGAAGTGAATTGGACAGAGCATCGTATCATGGGAATAGTTGATATCGCTTGCTAGGGATGAAGAGTTTAAATGCCCCATTACAAGATAAGACAATGTCTTCAAGAGTTGATCATCGATTTGGCTATTACCAGATAAGGATCAAGGAAAGAGACATTTTAGGAATTATTACTTGTACCAAGTGGGGTGTGACGGATTAATAGTAAGGTTCATAATCATTTTATATTTCAATGACATGGATAGGTCCGACAAGCAGAGAATCCAGGAATGACATGAATGGGTTATATTCAGGTTCATTAGTGATGTGTTGAACTACTCCCCAGCTTGAACCAGAATGTGAGCGACTACTACACTAATGATATTACGACTAAGGCAGCAGAGTCATAGGTAAGGTTTCAGAAGGTATTAACTTCATTTTTCAAGGGTACTCAAGGTCATATTACATGAAGGGAAGAGATTGGGTATGAAGAAATTTGATCAGAAGCACACTAAGACTGGTGAACATATCAGCTACTACTTAAAGTATCTTCGAAGACAGCTACGACGTAAGGATTTTGAATATGGAATGGTTAGTCAGGTATGGGGACGGTAATGAATTGTAAGGAAGGATAGTAATTCTTGAGTTTAAAAGGGAGAAACCCTTGCAGTAATTGGCACTGTATATATGGAATTTGTATTTAGAATTGGAGATTTCCTGCAGGGGATGTTTAGGACCTTAGCTAGTGTGGTTGACACTACCTAGGTTGTACCAGTGTGATCAAGACAGACTGGTTTAGTCAGTGAGTTTCCGGATAAGTTTCCAAGGAATTTGTCAAGGAGTACATCTGTATAAAGAGATAAAATGGTGATTGTACTGGTGCCAGGGATGGAATCAGATCTAGGGCGTTGTATTGAACGGTTTCAACAAAGTTGTAAGAACTAAAGGCTCAATTGTTGATTGGGATGATGTTCTTCAAGGTAGATATTTTATCTAGTTATTAGCAACTAGAGATCAGGGACAGCTAGGGATCTTTGATCTGGTTATTACCAGCTAGAGATCAGGGACAGCTAGAGATCTTTGATCTGGTTATTACCAGCTAGAGATTAGGGAGAAGGATAGACAGAAGTTTGTTATTATATTAGATAAGGGCACTGGGGATGCTGAGTCATGTGTTGAGGATTTGGTCAATACCAAATTGTTTTTGTGAAATGGGCGAATGAAGTATTCAAAAATTATCTGAATTGGATTTGTGATTATCTTGATCGATGGTGTTGTGATGTATTCTTGGTTGGAAATTTTCCAAGGTTAAGGAACGTCTTAGGAGTAGGAATTTTCTTAGGCGGGCATGGTGGTACATGTATTTCAGGTTGAGTTCTACGTCTTTTTACAGGTCAGAATCAGGTTGTGAGTTGTTATGACACCTCAGTAGCAAGAAAAATGTGATTGTCTATGCATGATGTTGGTTAAAGGACCCGACTAGAACTAGAGTGGCGTTTCTAGTGGGCTAGGTGGCCAGTTTGATACTCAAAATTATTATCTCATAAAGGATCAAAGAAAGACAGTTAAGGAAATCCCAGATGGAAAGAATTGAAGGCAAAGTCTTAACTGGGTTAGCTAAGGATTTTACAGTGTCATGTATAGTTTTATTGCAATATACGGATCAGATCTGGAATCTAATGGACACCGGAATTACATGGAAATTTTGGATGAATCTCGTACTACTCTCTTGGTCTTTTCATCCAGACATCAGGAAAAAGGTACCAGAATTTGAAGGTTTTATATTGGTGGCCTAGGATGGAGAGGAAGATAATGGAATAAAGGACAAAACTCTTAACCTGTTCGTAGGTCAGGACAAGGTGTCAAAAACCAGTAAGGCTATTGCAGGCTCTAAGTATTTTATAATGGGAATAAGGGAACATCATGATAGGTATCGCAGTGGGCTGCCAAGACGGTGAGTCAGCATGGGATAGTTGGGTCATTATGGACCAGCATCTGGGTTGAATTCACTTTTATTCAGTAAGGACAAGGTACACAGTTGATCAGTATTCGGAACTCTATGCGAGATAGATAGTATGCCTTCATGGAATTCAAAGTTTATTTCATCAAATGCGGACTTTGTTTTACTTCCAGGTCTTGGAAGGGTTAAGGAAGAGGATGAATATATAATTGAAATTCGGTATGGTTTCTAATTTTTAGACTGATGGTAAATCAGAGATTGAGAGAGGGAGTTATCCAGTTATTGGAAGGACACTTGATGAAATGAGGTATAATAGAAAATGTATATCACCTATTCGTTGGAATGAGATAAGTAAGATGTTATATTTGGATCTTGAGGTGGTTTAGGGGATCGTTAAGATTATTAAAAGGTTAGAGCTTGGAGGCTCACTTTTTGAAGTAAATGGAAAAGCTTTACTGAATTGGAAAACAGGAATATGGGTTCCAAGTAGAATATTGTATCTTCATTAGGATATTACCTAGGAAAAAGGGGTGAGAAGATAAGGATGAGTTGGGCCCTAGATTATCAAGACCATTTGAATCCTGTAAAGGATCAGTGAGTGCTTTTAAGTTGATAATAGTTTTGGTACTGTCAGCTGTACACATTGTATATATATTCCATGTTGGGGATATGGGTTAGAGAAACTCATGTGTTGAGTTATGGGGATCTGCAGCTGAAGATGGAGTTATTCTATGTGGAGTGGCCAGTTCAGTTATGAGATAGAAAGAATAAGGTTTTGAGGAACAAGATTGTACCTTGAGTTAAGGTAATGTTTTAGAAACAGTGAGGTCAAGGAATGACCTGGGAAACTGGAATCAGTAGTGCGGAATTTATATCCGGGCAGTACAGATAAAATTTTGAGGACGAAATTTCTGTAAGGAGGGGATAGTTGTAACGACCCAAATTTCCTAATAAGGTTTAGGACCTTGATTAGGAGGCCGGGAGGGCTATAATTGATTTATTGTGCCATTATGTGATTATATGCATGATTATGTGGATCATATTATTATATGATGATAAATGTATGCATAGGGGTATATATTTTGTTATGAGGGCATTTTGGTAATTTGGCCCGTTAAGGGTGTAATTGTATATTTGTATGCATATTGGTAAACTATTGTTGAGGCCACATTATAATGTGGATTTGTTCGAGCTATTCGGCATAAGACGATCTTTGAGTATAAGTTAGCGGTTTGGTCATAACAGGATATGAATTATTGGTATTCGAGAATATTGAGAATAACGGGAATTGGAGGGTGTTAATTATGGTTAACGAGATAGGTGCGAAAGGATGATTTTGCCCTTGGTGGTTGTTAAGGACTTTAATTAAACTTGAGGGCATTTAGGTCTTTTTACCTTTAAGGATATATGTCAATACTTAAGACTAGAAAGCTGTAGAAGATTTAAGAAAACAAAGCACCTCCTCTTGTTTCAACCGACTGCCATTTCTTCTCCTTTCCTTCTTCAATTTTGAAGCTTCTTTTGAGGAATTAAGCTGGGGAATCAAGTGTTGAGGATCTAGGGTATTGTTCAATCATTGAAGAGGAGTTCAAACCGAGCTTGAGGTGATCGCTAAGGGATCAAAGGATCAATTGTTCTCAAGGGTCGTTCGTAATGTATTTCTCGCTCGAACAAGAGGTAAGAAAACTGCACCCGATTATGTGGTTAGGTTGGGACTACGTGTTCCCTATGTTTCTGTGCATTGTAAGATGATTGTGATAGACTATGTGAATATAATGGGACTAAGAGCTCCCTATACTTGAATATAATGTCATGAGATGGTATTATGCCATGGGGACGTATGATAAACGGCCTAAGAGTGTCGGATTCAATATATTTGACAGGGCGCGACTCAGCCACTGGTAGCTGAGGACAGCTTATTTATCACTGAGCTCGGTTAAGCTAGTCGGAGTCAGTGGGTATAACACTAGGGGCGGCCTAAGTGAGCCGAAGACAGTGGATTAAATAAAGGGTGCGGCCTAAGGGCGTCGACCCTGAATATTGTGTAATGGTTGTGATAGATTGATGATTATGAATGTGATTATTGTTGTTAACTTGATGAATATGAAATGTTTATTATCTGGATGACAAATTGTGATTTGTCGATTGTTATCACTAAATAGGAAAATGCTATGAATTGCTGAATGCTTGGTTAAGTTTTATGGAAAATATGGTTATTTATATTAATCTTGCTATGATATCAATTTTTCTTGTTGGGCCTCGGCTCACGGATGCTACGTGGTGAAGGTAAAGGTAAGGGTATGTTGGATCAACCATGAGTTGGAGAGCTCTGAGGATGAGTTGTACATTGTCAGCTGCTCGGCCACCACGGTCGAGGGATTGTACAGGGACAGAAACCTAAAATGTGTATTTTTCCATTAGAGTGGCCTGAGTTATTTATAACTTCTAGAATTTTTGTAATTATGTCATCTAAACCCTATTTTGAGTTTCCATGTATTAAACTGTCATTTTTAATGAAAATAACCTGTTTATGACAAAAATATTTTATTCCTAATCCGTTGATGACGTTAGATTCACATTTTGTTTAAATGACTTGATTAGCAAGTCTTGCACTATTTTAAACACACAGTGTAACGGTCTTGGTTACCCAGGGCGTTACAGTATATGTGTACAATCTTGTCCCTTGGGACCATAATGTACTAAGATCCATTAGAGCTCTCCTATAAATAGGGACTCACATCATCATTGTGGGGAGTTGGAAAATTCTTTGTACACACAGACAATTAAGGAATATACAATTTTTACTCCATTATAGTTCTGCATATTTACTCCTTCAAGTTCTCTACATCATCTTCTAAGATATCTTTTCCAAGATAGTTTGAGTTTTCTAGCCTTATATCGTTGACGAATTCTCACCGTCAACACTAACATGTTTTTTTTTTTAAATCAAAATATATCTGCAAACAACTAAACAACAAATAAGCATCAACACAACAACAAAACAACTATAAATAAACTTAAGCAACTAAAAATCAACATGAAAAAATTACACATAAAATCTAAACAACACAAAAACAACAACCCCACAACAAACACAGTGCAACCCATTACATTTTTAAAAAGCAACACACTACAATTCAGTATCGAAAAAAGAACTAGAAAATAACAATTGGACAACAAATAGACATCAACTCACTGCATTAAAAAAAATAACTAAAAAACAATAATTGAACAACTAGAAGTCAATCCATTACATACTAACACATTCTTTTTATAAAAAAATTCAAAATATATCGGAAAACAATTAAACACAAATTAGACATCAACACATTAACTATATTTAAACTTAAACAACTAAAAAACAACATGAAAACAACTATACAAAAAACATAAACAACTAAAAAACAACACAAAAACAAAATGATATTAGACAACTATACATAAACCTAAACCTAAATAATATAGTGTTAAAAAAATAACTTAAAATCAACAAGACATCAACCCCACAACAACACAATCAATACATTGCATCAACCCAACATAAGTTAAAAAACAACAATAAAACAATAATTTTTTTTTGGGAGAAACAAGAAACACATGTATATATATACCCATGTACAACATAATTACATAATATATAAAGAAATAAATTAAATATTTAATAAATTAGTATTTATGGTTGTTGACACGTGCATAAAAATAAGAGAAGTAGCATATTTTTCACATTTTATATTGTATAATATATATATATATATATATTGTAAAGAAAGCATTCAATTATAATCTAAAAAAAAAGCGAAGAGAGTGTCTGCATCAAGGAAGTGGTATTGTGGGCCAAACTGATTAACTAATTAGTCATTTTTATTAAAATCAAGGGGTTATTTTTTTTTATATAATAACATAAAATAAATGGGTAATTTTGTGATATATAAAGATAAATGACTGAAAATCTTAGAGTGGACCCCACTGATTCACAACTATAAATTTAAAATCTTTTTTTACACAACAAAGTCTCTCTCTTCTCTCTTCTTCTCTAAAACGTTGTGTCTTTCCCTCTTTCTCACTCTTTCTTTCTTTTCTGGCCATTTTTGCTTCACTAAGACTAAGACATACATACCCTTTTGAGTTTCAAGCAATTGAACAAAGAAAAGAGTTTGAAGTTGATATCTTTACCTTCTAAATCATCTCTACTTCTACACAACGGTCAATTTGGACCAGAGAATGACCAGTCTAAACCCGGCTCACGTGGCCGGACTCCGCCGCTTATCAGTCCGAGCCGCAGCCGCCCCAACAGCGAGTACAACTGCCACATCCTCCCTTCCATTATGAAATGGCCTCCTTTCATTCTCTTCATTAGTCGAGAATGTCATAACCCATCTCTGAAATTTAGGTGTTCAGGTTCAACCGAGTCTCTCCAACGCCAAGTTCGCTTGTACTGAGCTTGAGTTTGGCTTCGCTTTACCTCCTAATCTCCGAGTTGTCCTCTCTGTCGGGTTGCCCATCGGATTGGGTTGCCCATCAGCAGAGGCCAATGTGATTTTGAAGGCGAGGTCAATATGGACGTCATGCACAGTAAAAATGGAGAGCCAACCGTATAAATGTAAATATATAATTGAGAACGTAAATTTGAAAAAAAATACCATGCAACTGTAAAAATGAAAGTTTTGAGACAAAAAAAGTGTTTTATGTAAATTTTCCTATATTATTTTTGGTTGTTGTAAACTTTAAATTCATATTTTATTTAAAAAAAAAACTTTGAATTTAAATCCATTATGCAAATTTTAGTACATATCTCACTAACAATGCTATATATATGTATATATATATAGGTAGAAGCAATGTGCAATGCACGTTTGCTTAGTTTTAAACTTGTAAACATTGTCTATAATTTTAATAAAAACTGATTCACTGTTTTTTTTAACATATATATAATAGAATCAATTATAATTCTACAGTATATATAAATATTTATATCAATAATTTCTACATATATGACATCTAAACACAATGTTAATATAGATATATATTTACATGACTACATGACATATATATAAAATAATATAATATTTAAAAAGAAATTAATAATATAAATAAAAAATAGAAAAAGTCATAGTGTAGAGAGTAGTATGATGTATCTCGTAATGTCCTTTGGTAAATTTAATAAAGAAAAAAAGTTCAAATTACTTAATAAAAAATAAACTATCACACAAATTTATAAGATAAAAAATGATATGTATGCATTTATTATTTTTAAATAAATATGATTTAATTATTTAAATTATCATAAAATATCTTTAAAATATCCTATTTTAATTAATGTATTTATAAATTTATGTTTGTTCTAGTTTTTTAATTTAGCAATAACAACAAAAAATTATATATTACATGTTTAATATAATATTAAGTTTAAGTTTAATTAAATTTTATTTAAAGTAAAAAATGTATGATTTTATTATTTTTAAATAATTATCATTATAAAATATCTCTTATAATTTACATTATATTTCCTTTCAAGTCTCCTACGTTTTATCTTTTTGGATACCCTAAAAGGAGGATATTTCCCTTCAAGTCTCCTGCGTTCTATCTCTTTGGATACCCTAAAAAGAGGCAAACGGAGTTAGACTAATATGGCACCCACCACTATTACCGAGGCTAACCCAAATTTCGCTAAGATGCTTGTAAGAGTACCTCTTTTAGTTTACTACACTTTCTTTTTTTACTTCTTTTCCCTTTTCTCACTTTGTGGGTGGAGGGACAAAGTATACCCCAACTTGACTTGCAAGACTTAAATAATTATTTCAATTTTCCATGGTATTGTAGAATACATACATTTCAAGTTCAACTGCTAGCATTTATAGGTACACTGCCTTTACACCCCAATCCATGTTTTTTGTGTCTGATATTCTATTATTGTATTTTGTTAAGTTTTGTAAACAAACACTAATCTGTAGTCCCTGACTATAATATATTTCCCAAATATTTGGCTTGAATTTCAAAGATATCATGTATTAGGAATGGGTTGACTTTGTAATTATGAAAAGCAAAGCTAAACGAACCAGCCAAAAGCTTATCCTACGGCAATGAGATATCTCCTTTCTTTTTAATAAAACACTTTCGCTTTAGTCAAACAGAATTACAATTTTGAGGCATAATTAGGACCCACCAAATTTTATTGCCTTATTTTCAGTGGTTTTTAGCTTGCAAATGTCACCGCTTAATTTATTTTAATAAATTATTAAATAAATAATGTGAGAATTTTTTTTAAAAAATAATAGTAAAAATTCAAGTTTAAACTTTTCAAATAAAATTTATGACAGTTTCAGTATAGCTATTTATATATATCTATAAGTATATATATATATATATAACAATTTAGCCTTTTCTAAAATTTAAAAAATATAAATTGTTCTTCCACCATTAAAATTGGCTCTATCTCTAGACAGGTGATCATGATTTGAGGATGTTGAATTAAAATTTTCAAATCGATATTATCTATCCAAAAAAAAGTTGTCCTAGTCATTTTCATTTACTTAAAACTTATACATATAATTTAAAAACTATAACATGTTAGTAAGCAAACCAAGAATTTTTCAACAATTTATGTTTTTTTAAATGATTATTAATTGCCTCATTAACATGTATTCAAATTTAAGTAGTTGGAATTCGACAAAAATATTATTATTATTATGATGTTTTCTTAGTTCCATTAAGTATTGCAATTTCTATGATTTATGTTTATATTGCATTTATTTATAAAGTATACGCATCTCCCTCTTTTCCTTTTTATTTTCTTCCAATTCTTCTCTCTTTATTCTCATCATTCCTTTGGTCATCCTAAATAATAAATGCCGAGTCAGTATCAGTATGTAGGAGAATATTAGTAATTGCAAAAAATAAATAGAGAATTTAATGATTGCATATTGTTATGTAGATAGATATGTGGTTTTATAGTAATCTTACACACATGTGTGTGTATATTTGTATTATGTATACTTTCTGAGTCTTGTAGTCATATAAATATATAAAAGGAACATGGTGAATGTGAACGTGTGAAAAATATTATTTAGTGTACTTAGGAATAGGATTAGTAGGAGAAAATTGAAATGATTTAGGAGAGAGAGAGGAGGGCGTGTGGGGTCGTGCGTGGTGGCCGTACGATTATGCGTCGGGTCAAGCCCACTCGCTTTTGGATTATGTTATGTTATTTGGGTTGTTGGGCAATGTGGCCAATGGCTCATACACATTACACATTACACATTCTATGATTTAATGGTCTTCTTTTCTCATCATTGCCAGTAAATTTTATGTTGTGGCCGACCAACTGAACTAACTCTACGGATCAGATCCGATCAGATTTAATATTATTATTTGTTAAAATTATGTATATACATATATATATATTTTAAAAAATTATGTGTCAAAGAGAATCATACAAACGTAGACCCCCAAAAGTTCCACTCTCTCCTAAATCATCTCTATTTTGTTGAGCAGTAAAATTCAAACACCATGCCATGTGATGATGAGATAGATACATATGTTTTTCTTAAGCTGCATATGATATGTTTTTATGATGACAACTTTTCCTAAGCAAATTAATATTCATGTACGAATTCGATGTATATATATATAATAATAGTTATATATTGAAAGAAATTAGCTCTTTTGCAATTTGAAATTTGTAAACAAATTTGAGAGTTATTTACTTTATGTCCTTATTTTTTTTTTACTTCGTATCGTTCCTATTTTATTGGACTGAATTACGTATAGAATTTAAAAATATGAAAAAGTCGGTGTAATTTGTCGTAGGAGACTTGTAATATTATTGTTAGAAAAGCGGGTGATCTTTTATGAGTATTCATTCTTTATTTTTCTTTCCTTTGAAGATTTGGCATCATTTAAAAAAAAATAGAGATTGAGATATTGGGGCATCTTTTAATTGATGTAATTTCATTGTACTAGCAAATATCCACATGGATGCTTTGGATCTCTCTTTACCAAACTAATGAGAACACCTTGACATCTTTTTTCATTGATGTAGTATTTTGTTGGATTAGTCATTGGGATATGCTTAGTTGTTTTTGGAATATATATTAATTGGGTATGTGTTTGAATTTTAGAATAATTGACAAGGAATTAGATCGTCCAGATTGGGCATTAGAGATAAGATTGAGCTTTAATCATTAAATAATTCCCAATGGCAAGGACTATGGGTCATAGTCTCATGGATACACTAATTGGTTCCAAGATTTTGCATTTTATTCAATTCAATTATTAAGACACATGTAAATTTAGAAATTGAACAATAATAAAATTAAAAAATTAAAAACATATTGGATGTGACGCTAGTATTTAACTTATACAAAATACAAATTATTTACACTCAATGATTAGCCAATTCTTTCTAACCTATCAATGTGATTTATTTTTTCAATCTTTATCTTTAACAAACTATTATCGTATAAAAAGACTGTGTTCGAGTAACAACATGTTAGGTTGGTTTTTGACTCTCTTTCTCCCCTTGTATTTTACAAATTCGACACCACCTCCTCCATGTTGGCTGCTGCGGTCCTTGTCACCTGGCCACAGCCAACTCCCTTTGTAAGCGTTTCTTTTCTTTTCTTTTCTTTTCTTTTTCCTTTTTTATTTTCTCCGCTGGTTCTTCTCTATATATTGCTACTCTAGTGGCGAACTCAGACCTTCTTGTCCTTCTAGTGAGTGAAATCCTATATTTGCTTAATTTTTTCAATTGTAAAATTTCACGTTTTTATTTATTTATTATTGTTTGTTATCACTAGTTTTAAATGATTGTGTGTTATAAATAAAAATGCTAACATGGTGACACGTTTAGACAAGTATGAAGATATGGGCATGGACCTCGTTGAAATGTGAAGAGCTTATGTACTTGGTCGGGTATTTTTCAGGGCCTCCTTGGTAAAGCTTCTACTCACTACATATGAATGTCCAGCTAGAGCTGCAACCCACTTTGAAGCTGCTCACGAATGTACAATTTTGGACGCATTAGTCGTTCAAAAATGGCCATGTCGATGTCCAATTTTCATAACTTTAGTTATTTAAATAACAAGTCTCAGCATGCTGCTTATAGGGTTTTGTTGTATACTTGAATTTAAATGTAACAATAGTGAGCCTATAAATAAATAGTCATGTTTTCTGTGTTTTCACCACCCGACACGTGGCAACTAGGACTAATTAACGACAAGACAAGTTACGAGATTATCGGAGTGTGAGCTCCTTGAGGAAACCCGATCCAGCCAGCTCGTGGTTGTCTCCAAGTGAGGCCCCACCCCGAGGTCTAACTTCGACGCGAGGATGTCTTTAGGTGAGGTCACGTCTTGAGCACGTCCCGAGCCAATCTCCAAGTCATGGATATCTCCAAGTGAGGCCAGGTCCCGAGAAGCTTTTTTCACTTGCCTATCTCCTAGGTCTAGGATTCTGGTCCTTATACCTGGAGTAGCTGTCAGGTGTCAGTCACTGTAGGTATGGGCCACTAGAAGATCATTTGACAACTTTTGGTGGGCATCGATTAGTTGTGTCGAGTTCGTACCCTCGACAATCAACATTTCCCACAACGCCGACTGACATGGGCAAACATGTGCCGCATCCTGACAGTCAGAGACATGTTCCCCATAAAGTTGGTATGCAATTTTTTGCAATGGGCCCCATGCAATCCGCCTGGGTCTGTAACGCCCTATGTAACGACCCGAATTCACTAATAAGGCTTAAGGGCCTTGATTAGTGTGCCATGAGGGCATGTTGGGATTTATGTGTGATTTTATGAGTTAAATGCATGGATATGATTTAAAGCATGTTATTTGACTATATGTTTATCTGAGATGCATGACTATGTGTATTAGTATGCATGTAGGCCCTGATTGTGTTTGAAGGGCATAATTGTAATTTTAGCCCGCTGAGGGCATATATGTGATAATTGTAATCCGTGATTTGTACCACGTGAGAGTGGTGTTATTGTTGTGATGCACGTGGCGAGACGGTCCTAGAGAGAAAATTTAACTTAAGAGTCACAACGGGAATTCTATAGCCGGTTCGGGAGGAGCCTAGGGGTACCTCGGGAATTTTATGGCTAAGTTGAGATTTAGCGGGTAATGGTTATTGGTGATTGAGTAACCTGGGTAACCGTTTGTAACTGCTGTGGGTAACAAGTTTTAAGACAGAAAGTGGTAGAATTGAAATGAAAGTGTAAAGACTTAAGTGCCCTTGAAGGTTTAGCTAAGAAGGATTAGTAGGAAGGGGTAATTTGGTCTTTTGGCAAGGGGATTATGAAATTCTCAGCTGGGATATAGGGGGTACGGTTTGGGCATTTGGGTTCACTTGAGGCTTTGATAGAAATTGAAGAGAAGAAAGAGAAGGAGAAAGAAGAGCTAGGGCAAGCAAAAAGAAAAGAAGAAGAAGAGAAGGAGAAGTGGGAGTCTAGGAGGAAATCAAGGAAGCTTTGTGTGGATTCTCCATTTGAGGTAAGGGTTTTATACATATTTAAGTTTGGGTTTTGTTTTGATTTGAGGAATTTAAATGCCTAAGCTAAGCATTGTTGAGTTTTGGGTTAGTTGCTGAAATTTAAGATCAAAGGTGTGGATCTTGGGTGTGTTGATGTTTTGATCTTGTTTCTAGTGTCTATAGGTTGTTAGATTGTTCATATGAAGTTTGGATTTGAGTTTTGGGGTTTAGGTATTGGTTTGGGGTGATTTGGAGAGGTTGAAGCTCGGGAAAACGCGAAGGGAAAACCCAGAATTCAGGGTCTGCGAAGGCGTGCCGCGGCACAGTTTTTGTGTGCCGCGGCGTGGAGCCCCTGGCTTGCTGGGTGCCGCGGCACAAGAAAGTTGTGCCGCGGCACAAGGCCAATTTCAGGATATCATTTTTGGCAATTTTAGGCCTTTGCTCCGGGGGTTCGCGGGATGTTTCCAATGGATTGTTTTAGGAATTTGGGAGTCCCGAGAGTGTGGGATTGGTCCCGGGAAGTGGTTGTGAATTGATTAGTATTAAAGGATGATTCATGTGTGTTGTGACTAGGATATTGGAGAGGCTCGTGCTAGAAGACCGTGCTCGTGGCGTGAGTGTATCAGGAGGCTCGGAATACAGGTAAGAAAACTATAACACCCGTAGGATAGGGCGTGGGCCCATAGTGTGATTGCGGGGCACGACCCTATATTGCATGATGAGATGATTGTCGGGCATGGCCCTATATTGCATTACATGTTAGGGTGTAGACTTAAATGTATTGATAATTGTTTGATTTATGCTATATGTGATTATAGTGATATGAACGGCTATGGCCAAGGGCGGCAAGGCCGAGAACGGCAGCGGAGCCGGAAGTAACACCTAGCACATGGGATGCTTATGGTCAGGGTAGGACCTAGGGGATACGGGTGATATCCCTATGGTGATGACTGAGACCCCAGGCTTCGGTAAGGCTTCGGGGGCGGCATGGCCGTGTTTGCTTAGTCTAATGGTTGACTTGTTTATATGTGGATTATCTGTTTTGATAAACTGTATAAATTGCATATGTTATGTTTTGCATGAGTTTTCTTGCTGGGCTTCGGCTCATGGGTGCTCCGTGTTGCAGGTAAGGGCAATGACTGAGTCAACCAACCATGAGTACGGAGAGCGTGAAGCGACGCGTACATGTTTGGCCTGCCCGACTGCTTTGGTTGGGGGTATATTTGAAAATGGCGGTAATAATCTATGATTTTTAGAACTGATCAACTGTAAACTTATTTCAAGATGTAAATAGTTTTCAAACCTTATTTTGGGATCCCAAATGTTTATTACTAGAAGTTTTTATCGAATCAACGCATTTTCAAAGGTTACAGCCTTAACTTTTAATTAGTCACACTTTCGTTAGAAACCTCGGTTAGCGAGATCATTGCACACTGTTTTGTCTTAAAACTCACTTAGTAACGGCTCTAAGGAAGTAGGGCGTTACACCCTACTTCCTTAGAGCCGTTACCAAGTGAGTTTTAAAAGAAAAATTTGTGCAATTAACTCGCTAACCGAGATTTTGAAACGAAAGTGTGACTAATTAACAGTTAAGGCTGTAATCTTTGAAAATGCGTTGCTTCTATAAAGACTTCTAGTATTAAACATTTGGGATCCCAAAATAAGGTTTGAAAACTATTTACATCTTGAAATAAGTTTACAGTTGATCAGTTCTAAAAAATCATAGATTATTACAGCCATTTTCGAATAAACCCCCAACCAAAGCAGTCGGGCAGGCCAAACATGTACGCGTCGCTTCACGCTCTCGGTACTCATGGCTGGTTGACTCAATCCTTGCCCTTACCTGCAACACAGAGCACCCGTGAGCCGAAGCCCAGCAAGAAAACTCATGCAGTACATAACATATGCAAATTATACAGTTAATCATACCAGATAGTCCCCAGATAAACAAGTCAATCATTAGACTAAGCAAACACGGCCCTGCCGCCCCAGAAACCTTACCAAAGCCTGGGGTCTCGGTCCTTACCGTAAGGATATCACATTTATCCACTGGGTCCGACCCTGACTATAAGCATCCCAGGTGCTAAGTGCTACTTCTGGCCCCACTGCCGTTCTCGGCTCCATTGCCGTTCTCGGCTCCGCGCCGTATCATTCAACTATAATCACAGATATTCTAACTCAAATAACATTTGAACATATATATATCAATTCAATAAAGTCTACACCCTAACATATAATGCAATATAGGGCCGTGCCCTGCAATCACACTATGGGCCCATGCCCTATCCTACGGGTGTTATAGTTTTCTTACCTGTATTCCGAGCTTTCCGATGCACCAAGGCCACAAGCACGGTCCTCTAGCACGAGCCTCCTCGAAATCCTAGTTACAACACACACATAAGACTTTTAATACTAACCAACCCAAAACCATTTCCCGGGACCAATCCCGTACTTTCGGGACTCCTAAATTCCTAAAACAATCCATTGGAAACATCCCCCGAACCCCCGGAGCAAAGGCTCGAAATTGCGAAATTTCCCATCCTGAAAATAGCCTAGCGCTGCGGCGCTACCCTAGAGGGCCGCGGCGCCCAGCAAGTCAGAAGCCTCACCCTTCTTGGAATCAGCCTCGCGCCGCGGCGCCAAAGAACAGGGCCGCGGCGCTCCTTCGCGAACCCAGATTTCTGGGTTTTCTCTTGCGTTTTTCCCAAACTAAAACCTCTCCAAATCATCCCAAACAAATACCTAAACCCCAAGATCAATTTAAAACATCAAATAAACCATCTAACAACCCATAAACTCTAGATTCAAGCTCAAAACACAAACATACCCAACAATCCACCCTTAGATTGCAAAATCAGCAACTTCAAACTAAAACTTTAAAAACTTAACTCAAGCTTTAAATTTCACAAATCAAAACAGAAACAACTCTTAAATATGCATAAAATCCTTACCTTAAGTAGAGAATTCACCCAAAAGCCTCCTCGATCTCCTCCTAAACTCCCACTTCAGCCCTTTTTTTCTCTCCTTCTTCTTCTTCTTCTCATTGCCCTAACTTTCCTTCTCTTTATTTTTAACAAAGCCATCAAATAACCCAAATGCCCAAACCGTGTACCCTATAATCCCAGCTGAAAATTGTCTAAACCCCTTGCCAAATGACCATGCTACCCCTCCAAATAATCCTTTCCCAACTAAGTCCTCAAGGGCATTCTAGTCCTTTCACTAATATTTCAATTCTACCATTTTCCAACTAAACTTGTTACTCACAGCGAAAACTAATGGTTACCCAGGTTACTCAATCACCAATAACCATTACCCGCTAAATCTCAACTTAACCATAGAATTCCCAAGGTACCCCTAGGCTCCTCCCGAGTCGGGTATAGAAATCTCGTTGTGACTTTTAAGTTAATTTGCTCTTCTAGGACCGTCTCGGCACGTGCATCACAATAATAACACCACACTCACGTGGTACAATTCACAGAATACAATTATCACATATATGCCCTCAGCGGGCTAAAATTACCAATTTACCCCTATCATGCAAACGGGGTCCACATGCATATTTATTTCACCTAACATGCATACTAACCACGTAGTCATGCATCTCGAATGTTCAATTAGTCATATAACATGCTTTAAATCATAATCATGCATTTAACTCATAAAATCGCACATAAATCCCAACATGCCCTCCTGGCACACTAATCAAGGCCCTTATGCCTTATTAGCGATTTTGGGTCGTTACAACTATCCCCTTCTCATAAAAATTTCGTCCTCGAAATTTACCCAAACACATTAGTCAGCAACCCGCAATGCTGACCATAATCTCCAAGGTCCACCGCCTTACTTTAGTTCCCAACAACACTCTTTCAGGCTTAACAATCTTGCCCCCCCCCCCCCCCCAAGATCTTGTCTAATATACATACTCTCGTTATCCCCTCATTTACACCGCAACCCTGCTGAAGCCTCAGGGTCTGCCTAGATTACAATGACCAATTCATTGTCTTATTCCTGATTCCAGAGATACTCAAAAGTCATCACCTCTACTAGGTGGGATCAATTAGTAGGCCCCGCTGGCCTAACCCTTGGTAAAACTTCAGAATTTTATGTTGAATCAGGAGTCAGAATTCTCCTTTCTTTCTCTGAACACCATACAAATCCTTGTCTAATATTACGTAGAGTTACAAATCTTTCCCTCCGGACCATTATTTCCTCATAATTTAACAATTCACAAGCTCTTTATCCTTTCAAATAGGCAGACACTCCTGCCTTAAGAATTCCAACAACCTGTCTGGCTTTCTCTCTGAACCAATGCCAAATCGTAGTATTCACTAACCTTCACCTCTTACCATGTCCTATGTCGTGTTACATTAACATGACACCAGCAACTGCTACCACGACTAACTCATCAAGGATTACACTTCCCTTAATACCTCAAGTATTCGCCTACTCAGCGCTCAATTCTTTAAGATATCTGATAAACTTTCAGACTGCTATTCCACTCGCAATCAACTGATAATTCCAGATTCCCTCTCTGTTCTTTTCGTTCTCTAGATCCATTCCAAAATTTAAAAAAACTATAGGGTCTCAATTCAGTATCATCGACGTTCTACCCTGAAACCAGTTCACTAGACCCAACCACATTAACTCCATCAACTGAGTTAAAACTTTTCATGTCTGGATACCTTACTTAGGGTCTAAAGTGGACTATACCCATGATACACTGCCACATCACTTAACCCGTCAGGGTCCAAAGGAAAACACTAGATTCTGTCACCCGTTCAACCCTCCCGGTACAACGTACCCTAGGAGGTGGGATGATATCCATTCAGAATTCTCAGTCATAAACCAATTCTAATTGGACCCTTCACCCATTCCTAGTATCCTAACTTGTACCAGCTTGGCAGGGTTCTCCCCTGCTTCAACCAAAGCCGCCACTTCGGATTCCATAGTTCAATGACACTCCCCAGCTAATCATTACTTACTAACGTTGTGCCGAACTCAGTCGTTGCCTTGTCCACCCCATTTCAATCTATGGAGTTATTCCCTGACTGACACATGCCTCTCAGTTAGGAGTTCCGCCTCCAACTAAATTTCCCCTCGCTCAATCGAGGACTTCAAACACTGATCATCCGTCTGTTACTTTTCACCACATCTGGGTCTCAACGTTATCTTTCTTACTAATACCCAATACTCAAGCATCTTATGATATCCATAATTGTCAACTTAACGCTCCAAGTATAACAACCGTGTTCATTCTTTCGTCTCCCGCAAGGTTCGATCCATCCTCGCGTCAATTTATTCCTGGGCGTGCCCAAATCATGATACACTCCCCCATTTCCATATCCTACCATAGATCAGGTTCTTTATGCTATCACTCTATACTTAACCATATCACACACATATTCCAGCATCGCCAGATACCAATCCATTCTTACCTTGTCTTCTAAATTTTTCTGATTTGACACCACTCATTCTGTCTAACCTCAAGTTTTGCTGTTCTCCTCGTTTCTGATGTAGTTGTCTCCGGAAATACTTTTGCAATAGATGACGCGCTTACCAGTCCTGTTATGCTTTCTATTCTTCAGATATTCTTCATTAGCTTCTTTGTGGCTTCAGATCAAATCTTCTGATACCTGTCCTTTCTTCTTGTAGCTCTACTTGAGTATTCCTAACGAAACCCAAACTGACATCCTGTAGAACCTTACCTGTGACCCTGCCTCCTGGGTACTAACGTCTTCAGCTTAATAGTCATTTGCTCTCCATTTTCGTCTGGAAGTAATTCACATATACTGCTCGTGAACTTGAAGGGGACTTGCCTAAACCATTCTTGTATTCTCTACTTAAAGAACTTACCTGTGCTGCCGTAGCTTGAACCAATCTAGAATCTTTGTTACCAACTCCTCACACTTTACTCAGTACAAAACAAAATTCCTGAAATGAATCTTTCCGTGATTTCCAGCTGTTAATAACCAGGTCATAGATCAACTCCTGGAGACATTGTCCTATCTTGTACCCAACATCAAACTTTATATTCTTAACCGACGATGCTAACAATCCCCGCTGTATAACACTCTGACTACTCCAAGGTCAAATTCCTTCGATTGCTTCAATAGATTTTCTGTCAGCCAAAACCATCTTTTACAACATTCCTTATACCAATCCCATCTGTGGTCCGACCTTGAAGTACCCCCAAATCTTTCTTTACATACCCACATAATTTTCCCACTGGTCAACTCAGTTTCCATTCATTCTCACTAACATTCTCCAGATGATATCCTTTACAATCCATGGTTATTCCTTAACTGATTAACTTTCTCACTATGAGTTTCACAATCACTTGCTTCCCAATTCATCTGCCAAAAGTTTCTAATTCCTTCTCAATAATTATTACCATCCTCAGCCTCACATATGGCACCCTTGAGGCAACTCTCTATGTCTAACTCCCTCTCGGAACAATCTCCACACAGAGCTCTTCCAGTTCGTTACATGACCAAAGCATACACCAGCCAGTTAAATACTCATCCTCGAGGAATCAGCCTCGAACTTCGAGTGTAACGAGGCATTCAAATTTTCTGTTTCCCTCACCATGGGAAATCCATCCTAACATATCGAGTCATTCTATGTAGAAGTCATGCCCTCACCTGACCTCCTCTCAGGTAGCATTCTCTCCCTCATGTACATACCAAATAACCTCCCTGGTTCCTGTCACCATCTTGATAACTGCCTTTTCAATCAGGCTTCTTTCTAATCACAATTAGGTGCCCTAGCACTGTCTGGGGTCCTTCTACCTCAACAATTGAGAATCCAACCTTGCTGCGTTCTATCAATAAAAGTACCATCTTATCAATCAGACTTTTCCCCCTTTCTGGCAAACCAGAAGCCCCAGAACTCTCCGGGGTTCTTTTAACTTGATTATCACGAATCTATCTTTACTAATTCCATCAAAGGAAGCACTGCCATACTGCTCTAGCACTCATGCTCTATACATCTACAATCAGTTCCTCGAACAACATGGCCCTCTCCGCCATCCACATACAGACGATAAATTCTTACATCAGAGCGGCCCAAATGCCTTGGACTATCCCAGAGTTCAATCCTTAAATGGGTCGCCAACAATTCCAGATACGTCCATCAGTATAAATTTCCGAAATGAATTACCCAATTCACCAAACCCACTGATTTACACTGTGTTACCCTATTAGTCCAAACCAAACTTATGAGCCCACCAGTCTCCACAGTTCTAACCATGTCTTTATAACCTCTTCTATCAATCACCATCTTGGTTCTTTCCAGCCCAATAAGCCAGTACCTTAGCCCGAGTATCATTTCTAGGCATCTCTCTGCCTCAACATTTAACACAACCCTCTAATCGGGATCTCCCATCCTCTTAACCAAGGGTGGAATTAACTCTGCCCATCTATTGATGAATTCCTTGTCTACCCAAACTCTCCTCAAAACCAGAGGATAACACCCATTAAACCTTTCATTTAATACCCTTTTTCTGTCCATGCCCTCACAGTATACCAACACTGGTAACCCTTACTATTAAAGCATACAAACCAGCTATTTTCCAGAGAAATCTGCTGTTCTTCTGTTCCATCTCAACTAATAAACTCTGCAGCTTACTCACACACTAGTGACCCTCTGCTGCTGCTATCAGGGATATCTGGAGATCTCAACTCCAACGTATATCTAGAATCCCCCCTTTCAACACAATATCCGGTCCACAAAACCTTTCTAGGAACAAACAACACAAGTTCATCTGTCAAAACTGACCAAACTCCTGACCTCTGTGGTTCATACTCTGAACCAAACCACAACTAGATCCAAATAACCACAGTTATCATGCACACACAAAGCATAAATAGGCCAAATCCACAATGATATACATTTAGCTACCAGATTTTAACATCACCAAGTATACCCAGGTCTCAACATGCTTCATACAAGCAAATAAACGGATATTACATACGAATTCAATTTAAACAATTAACCACATAAACTCAATATGCGAACCATTATCCCAATGTTCATCCATATGCGTAATAATATTATACAGCACACTTTAATCTCAACATACAATAGTCAAGGGCCCAGCCCCAACAGTATCTCATGCATATGTCAACTCATTTCTCATGCTCCATATAAATAAGCAGGCAAACAGGGCAATCAAACATATATTCAAGCATATTAATCATTCATACCAACCAGCCCTGAGTCGAGCTTGTCACTGACAGCGAGCGTACATGTTCGGTCGATCTCCAGAACCAATAAACCTTGGCTAGCTCTGATACCAAGTTGTAACGCCCTACTTCCTTAGAGCCGTTACCAAGTGAGTTTTAAAAGAAAACTTTGTGCAATTAACTCACTAACCGAGATTTTGAAACGAAATTGTGACTAATTAACAGTTAAGGCTGTAATCTTTGAAAATGCGTTGCTTCTATAAAAACTTCTAGTATTAAACATTTGGGATCCCAAAATAAGGTTTGAAAACTATTTACATCTTGAAATAAGTTTACAGTTGATCAGTTCTAAAAAATCATAGATTATTACAGCCATTTTCGAATAAACCCCCAACCAAAGCAGTCGGGCAGGCCAAACATGTACGCGTCGCTTCACGCTCTCCGTACTCATGGCTGGTTGACTCAATCCTTGCCCTTACCTGCAACACAGAGCACCCGTGAGCCGAAGCCCAGCAAGAAAACTCATGCAGTACATAACATATGCAAATTATATAGTTAATCATACCAGATAGTCCCCAGATAAACAAGTCAATCATTAGACTAAGCAAACACGGCCCTGCCGCCCCAGAAACCTTACCAAAGCCTGGGGTCTCGGTCCTTACCGTAAGGATATCACATTTATCCACTGGGTCCGACCCTGACTATAAGCATCCCAAGTGCTAAGTGCTACTTCTGGCCCCACTGCCGTTCTCGGCCTATCGCCGTTCTCGGCTCCATTGCCGTTCTCGGCTCCGCGCCGTATCATTCAACTATAATCACAGATATTCTAACTCAAATAACATTTGAACATATATATATCAATTCAATAAAGTCTACACCCTAACATATAATGCAATATAGGGTCGTGCCCTGCAATCACACTATGGGCCCATGCCCTATCCTACGGGTGTTATAGTTTTCTTACCTGTATTCCGAGCTTTCCGATGCACCAAGGCCACAAGCACGGTCCTCTAGCACGAGCCTCCTCGAAATCCTAGTCACAACACACATATAAGACTTTTAATACTAACCAACCCAAAACCATTTCTCGGGACCAATCCCGTACTTTCGGGACTCCTAAATTCCTAAAACAATCCATTGGAAACATCCCCCGAACCCCCGGAGTAAAGGCTCGAAATTGCGAAATTTCCCATCCTGAAAATAGCCTAGCGCCGCGGCGCTGCCCTAGAGGGCCGCGGTGCCCAGCAAGTCAGAAGCCTCACCCTTCCTGGAATCAGCCTCGCGCTGCGGCGCCAAAGAACAGGGCCGCGGCGCTCCTTCGCGAACCCAGATTTCTGGGTTTTCTCTTGCGTTTTTCCCGAACTAAAACCTCTCCAAATCATCCCAAACAAATACCTAAACCCCAAGATCAATTTAAAACATCAAATAAACCATCTAACAACCCATAAACTCTAGATTCAAGCTCAAAACACAAACATACCCAACAATCCACCCTTAGATTGCAAAATCAGCAACTTCAAACTAAAACTTTAAAAACTTAACTCAAGCTTTAAATTTCACAAATCAAAACAGAAACAACTCTTAAATATGCATAAAATCCTTACCTTAAGTAGAGAATTCACCCAAAAGCCTCCTCGATCTCCTCCTAAACTCCCACTTCAGCCCCTTTTTCTCTCCTTCTTCTTCTTCTTCTCATTGCCCTAACTTTCCTTCTCTTTATTTTTAACAAAGCCATCAAATAACCCAAATGCCCAAACCGTGTACCCTATAATCCCAGCTGAAAATTGTCTAAACCCCTTGCCAAATGACCATGCTACCCCTCCAAATAATCCTTTCCCAACTAAGTCCTCAAGGGCATTCTAGTCCTTTCACTAATATTTCAATTCTACCATTTTCCAACTAAACTTGTTACTCACAGCAGTAACTAATGGTTACCCAGGTTACTCAATCACCAATAACCATTACCCGCTAAATCTCAACTTAACCATAGAATTCCCAAGGTACCCCTAGGCTCCTCCCGAGTCAGGTATAGAAATCCCGTTGTGACTTTTAAGTTAATTTGCTCTTCTAGGACCGTCTCGGCACGTGCATCACAATAATAACACCACACTCACGTGGTACAATTCACAGAATACAATTATCACATATATGCCCTCAGCGGGCTAAAATTACCAATTTACCCCTATCATGCAAACGGGGTCCACATGCATATTTATTTCACCTAACATGCATACTAACCACGTAGTCATGCATCTCGAATGTTCAATTAGTCATATAACATGCTTTAAATCATAATCATGCATTTAACTCATAAAATCGCACATAAATCCCAACATGCCCTCCTGGCACACTAATCAAGGCCCTTAAGCCTTATTAGCGATTTTGGGTCGTTACAGGGTCATAGTCTCCATTTAGTGCAACCCTTTTTGTATTAATTCAACAATAATACCCCAGAATGGGGAAATTCATATTAATGATTGATGATTAACATTAATGATCCCAACCTTTATATTAGGGCTGGGATATCTCTTTGTAAAGGGTTCACATTTTTAGAGAGAGAGAAATTATGTAACTTTGTGCAATATAATATGTTTCCTGAGAACTACCATTGAAGCTTGTTTAACAAGCATCAAACTCACTAAATACTAGAGACTCACAGAGTAGGGATGTTTTATATCCTGAACTACGTATAACTCTTGTGTTCTTTTCTATTATTTTCTTTAAACTCTCATATTAGGTTGATAGCGAAAAAGGCAGCCAACATTTTGGTGCTTTCATTAAGAGGTGAAGAAAGCTTAAAGAATATAGCCATGGTGACCACTCGGAGAAACGTACTGGACGATGCATCTCCTCCAACCAGAGTTGAGGGAAGAGAAAACAACCGTCCACCACTGCAGGACCTCCCTAAGATAGTAGAAGACTACGACGAAAATGTCGAATACGACGGCGTAGACGAAAAGTATTATGAGCAGGAATATCCTCGGCCCATGGACACGGAGGAGAGGCCAGAAGTGGTGGCATTTCTTGATCAGATGGTCACTCAGCAGCAGAAACTCGACACCCAGGAGGGTAATATCGCCTCCCTATAGGAGATGGTTAATGCCATGAGAGCTACTCTGGCAGCCCAAGGGCTGCAAGTGGACCCCCATGGAAAAGTACTAAATAGGTAGCCATCTTGTGTGCCACATGTGTACCCAAGTGGAGTGCCATCTGACGATCCAGGCGGTGTACCTCCCGAGCACCCGGCTGAAGTGGCACAAGATCCGCTAGCTGTCGTGCCCCCTGTTCACCAAGCTGGAGTTGGAGCCCCACCTGTGCCACAAAATCGTGGCAAGGGTAAGGTCGATGACAACCTTACTCCCAAGCTAAACAAAGCTCATTGGAACCCCAAAGACAACCAGACCCCGAGGTCCGCTAATAAGTGTGAAGGTCTAGGTACTCGAGGATACAGCTAGGCAGTCAGCGCCCGAGGAGCCTAGGGCATTCCGCCCAGGTGCACCAACATGGACCGCGCGGGGCTTGGAGGTGGTTTCCTCCTAGCACCTCTGCATCACTACATGAGCAATGACAAGGGGCCAACATGAAAAACTTCTCCATTAATCGAGAACTCAGTATCAAGATCTTGATTAACAATGAAAATATTGAGTCTGATAGGGAAATGGAAGTAGCGTACCCAGAGGGAACTAGCACATTTTGAGGCCAAACTGACCTACGAGAATGCTTGAATGCTCGTAGGTGTAACAAGGCTTTCAAGTGCGAACCTGGGAGGAAGGACCATTTAGACCTTTGGGACAGCCTCAAATCCCAAAAGAACGATAACCTGGCACAAAGTGCCAACCAAGACCATGACCCCCTCCGCGCAGAGTTAGAGAGCTTGAAGAGGATAATGCTCAGAATGGCCTGACGTCAGGGCCATGACTCCGACTCAGAGGATGAGGACGGGTAGTCATGTGCTCCTCACATTGTAGAAGCCCTGTTATTGTGAGGCTTTAAGATGCTTCCCATTACGTCCTATGATGGCAATACTGATCCCACCGACTACCTTTCAAAGTTCAATAGGTTGATGTCAGTGCATCATGTCTCCGAAGACGCCAAGTGAAATGTGTTCTCGATAACCTTGATGGGACCAGCAGATGAATGGTTCAAGAAACATAGGCCGAGATCAATTCATTCATGGCACCAACTATCATCTTAATTCTGAAGACAATTCATAACTGCTCGGAAAGGTGAGCTTTGAGGTTAACGGTTTGGCCAGCATAAAGCAGGGACACTTTGATACCCTCAAGGCCAGCATCTGCACGGGGTCCCCATTATGGGATGACCTCCAGCGGGGAGGATGCTAAAGGCTTGACGACTTCATTCTTCAGGCCCAAGAGTATATTAGTTGGGAAGATGCCCAGATTGGGACATTTAGCGAGCCTGTCACTTTTCTCGCTCCAACAATGCCAAGCCCCGTGGCTTCAGGAACCTAGTATCCTCCTTACACTCTCGTCCAACATAGTGTGGTGGGAGCCCAGTCTTGTCCAATTGTCTCGCCAGATGGCTTTAGTGTCGTCCCACCCACTGGTTTCAGTGCCGCTCTAACGGGATATGGAGCAACATCCACTGGATACAGTGCTTATCAACCTACATTCAATGCTGGAGTTGATGCTCCATCCCAGCCCAATGCACCTAGCCGGATAGCAGTAGTAGACACAGGGGCAAGGGCAAGGATAGAAAGCCCAAGGGAAATGGGAAAATGCAGACAAGACATGGAGCTGCCCCCGAGAAGAAGTATGTCTCGTAGTACTCTGAGTACAGTGACTTAGTGGACACTCGAGAGAACATCTTCATGGCCACGGAACAACACGTCCATGACCAGAAGCCACACCCATTTGGTGAGACAGGGAAAGGCAAGATCCCAATAAATTTTACCATTTTTCATAACGATGTGGGGCACCACACAAATGAGTGTTGCCAACTCAAGGATGAGATCGAAAATGTAACGCCTCAATTTCCGTAATATGGATTAGTGCCTAGATTAGGGGGTCGGGAGGAAATAGTTAAATTAATTGAGTGCTTATGTGTTATGAGCATGTTATTATGTGGATTATATTATGATATGATTATGCTTGCATGTTTAAGTGTATTAAATATGCATGTGGGCATGTTTCTTACTAGAAGGGTGTTTTCATAATTTTTTGGGTATAATTGTAAATATGTGTGATATATGATTGGAACCACATTATTATGTGGATATATTTGAGTTACTCGGCACGAGGTGATCCTAGGGAGTTAGTTAGTGGAAAAGTCACAACGAGGTAAAATACCCTGCTCGGGGTGAGCTTAAGGGTATTTTGGTAATTTGGTGTATTACCGAGAATTATAGAGTAGCAGGAATTAATTGATGAACATTGGTTTGATAGATTATTTGGGATTGTATGAGATGATTTGAGGCTAGCGGGAATTATGCCAAATCACTAAATTGCCCTTGAGGATAATCATTAAGGTAAAAAAGGGCAAGGAGCATAGTGGTCATTTGACCACTTGAGTTACCAATAGGCCAGAAGCTGGGCACTTAGGCTCACTCACGTTTTCAGCTCATTGAGTTCTCTCTTGGTGCATACATTGAAGTTTTAGGAGATTTTCACCTAGAAGTCAAGTTAAGGGTAGTTGGGTCGGATTTGAGGTTTGAAATTGGCTGGAAATTGTAAGTTTGCGATTTGGGGAAGAACACCATGTTCTGGGATAATTTTTAGGTTATGGGGACCTAGTGCGACCGTGCTAGAGTCCCAGAAAGGGCGGAATTGGGTTTCCATTGGGGGGCTTTAGTTTAGGGGCGTGACCGCGCCAGGGGTTGGCACAACTGCGCCAATGGCCCAGAAGCCCCAATTTTTCTGTGGGAACGATCATGCTAGGGGCCCCGAAATGCTAGTTTTATGAATTTTAAGGGCTAGGCCCAGGGGCTCGGAATCTGATTTGGGAGGCCACTTGGGGTCTCAAGGGACATTTTTAGCGCCCCGTTAACTAGAAACTATGGTTTTAAGAGTTAGAGTTCAGTTTGGAACTCAGGTTCTAGGGTTAAGTCCTTATAAGCATATATTGGTGTTGTGACTAGGGTTTTTCGCCGCGCTCGGGCCAGGATTAGTGGTCAGGGTCGTTTCACTATTTGCATGAGGATCGAGGTAAGAAAACTACACCTGATGCGTAGATGCAAGATTGGGGCTTGGCCTAGTTGTTAAATGTAATATGATTGGGGCTTGGTCCAGCTGTTAAATATAAACATGATTAGGGCTTGGGCACAGCTAATGAGCATGATTATAATTATGCATGTGTATACCTATGTAAGTACATTGTAATGCATTGTATCTGTGTATGATGAGTGTATTGTATGTATGTCTGTTCCCGACAGGGAGGCTTGACTTATAAGTCAGGAGTCTGTCTATATCACCTAACTAAAAGCTCGGCCTGCTAGTTGAGGGTATGTTTGGTTAAAAGGGCTCGGCTTATAAGTTGAGGGTTTAAAATGCTCGACATATAAGTTGAAGGTTTACAAGGGCTTGGCTTATAAGTCAAGGGATTAAAAGGCTTGACTTATGAGTCGAAAGTTTGCAAGGCTTGGCTTATGAGACATGGTCGGCATTATGCGTGCTGAGCACAGGCCGTTATTAATAGGCCACCCTGGGAGTGCATTATGCACTTGACTGGCTCAGATGACATATGAATAAATGGAAGTGCGACGCACACTTGAGTGATCCTATGGTCACTTACTTGTATAGTGTGTATGCTTTGTTTTAGTTATTATAATCAAGCATGCTATTATATGTTGTTGACTATCTGAATATGTTAATATGTTTTATTGCTGAGTCTTTTGGCTCACGGGTGCTTTGTGGTGCAGGTAAGGGTAAGGAGAAGCTTGGCCTGCCATGAGTTGGAGAGCATTAGGGGCGATGTGTACATATGTAGTCTGCTCGACCACCACGATCGAGGTATTGTAGGGGAACTAGGGTTGGACCCTGTTTTGGCGCTTAGGTCAGCTTATTTTGTAATCCCTAAGTTGTAAACAATTTTTAAACTTGTATTTTGGGGTCCCATGTAAAGATTAAAGTTTTTTTTAATGGAAATTTTTATTCCTTGACCAATACTTTTAATATTTGAAACCTAGTGGCTTAATCACATGTTTTAGTCCAAATGACTCGTTTAGCACCCTGCACTAATTTAAACACACATGGTAACAGACCCTAAATTAGCAGGGTGTTACAGAAAACCTCATCAAATTGGGATACCTCCACCAGTATGCTCTGGATGGAGCATGCCAGGATCAGGCCCCAGTTGCGGTAACTCCCGGGCAGCTCGCAACTCTCCCTACTTCGGGTACGATGCCAACAGCATCACAATAGCAGATAGTCCACGGACCTCCCCCAGTGAATGGGCGAGTGAGTACCATCTCCGGAGGAACCCACTTTGGGGGCACATCTCTAGACTCGCAGAATAGGTATGCGCGAGCCTTAAACCATGACGATGAGGTGTTGGCATTAGCTCAATCGCTAGCCCAGATGCCAAGGATGACAAACCAAGTCATCACATTCTCTGAGGACGATGCTTGAAGAGTGCACTTTCTGCACCACAATCCTTTGGTGATTGAGAGCCAAGTCTCCAATAAGATGGTGGCTCGGATCATGGTGGACAACGAGAGTTCAGTGACCATCCTGTTCAAGTCAGCTTATGAGAAGATTGGCTTGACCACAAGCGACTTGTCCCTATGCACTTCAACTTTATATGGGTTCTTTGGGGAAGGTCTCATATCGATGGCCCTGATGAAGCTGCTTGTGACTCTTGGAGAGGTACCATACCAAGCTTTTAAGTTATGCACCTTCGTCGTGGTGTATTGCTCCTCGGCGTATAATGCCATATTGGGGCGCCTACCTTAGTGGAATTCGGGGCGACCACCTCCATCCGACACTTGTGCATGAAGTTCCCCTTAGAGTCAAGGATTGGCACAGTCTGAGGAGATAAAAAGAGGCGAGGTAATGCTACAACGTGTCCCTCAGGCAACCATTAATGGTAGTTGAGGGGTTGGCCCCCGAACAGCCCTTCCCGATGAGGTGAAGGTGCAGGCCGTTCAAGCTGATGAAATGAACGAGTTGGACCCGCGGGTTCAAGAAGAGAGGGCTATCTAGCCCATGGAGGAAGTGGCCCTTGATGCTTCCCTCCTAGAAAGGAAGACCATGGTCAGAAAGAATCTAAAGGTAGAAGTCCGAGAGGCACTAGTGAGCTTTCTACGGGAAAATCAGGATGTTTTTTCCTGGTCTCACTCAGACATGAATGACATTGACCAGAACATCATTTGTCATGCCTTGAACGTTGATCCCAACTTTGCTTTGATTCAGTAGAAGAAGAGGACGTTTGACCAAACTAGGGCAGAAGCCTTAAAGGCGGAGGTGGACAAGCTACTCGTAAACAAATTCATTTGGGACGCCCAATATCCCAAGTGGGTATCCAATCCGATCCTCATGCCCAAGCCAAATGGCACCTGAAGGACCTGCATAGACTTCTTTAACCTTAATAAGCCTTGCCCTAAAAATTGTTTCCCGCTGTAAAAAATAGATCACATGGCCGAAACCACCTCCGGGTATGAGCTCTTGTTGTTTATGGACGTGTACTTGGGCTATAACCAGATTTCCATGCATGCCATGGACCAAGAACACACCAGCTTCTGAACTGATAAAGGAGTCTACTGCTATAAAGTGATGCCCTTCAGGCTGAAGAATGTTGGTGCCACCTACCAAAGGCTTGTGAACCATATCTTGAAGGAGCAGTTGGGATGGAAATGGAGGTTTATGTAGACGACATGCTGGTCAAGTCTAGAGCATCCCCCAACCACGTAAAGGATATGTCAGAAGTGCACTTTCGGAGTTGCCTCCTAGAAGTTCTTAGGCTTTGTTGTCAAAGCTCGAGGGATAGAAGCGAACCCTGAGAAAATCAAAGCCCAGGTCGACATGCCAGCTCCCCGAAAGCATAAGGATGTTCAAAGCCTCACTGGAAGGATAGCTGCTCTGAGTCACTTTGTTTTGAAGGTAACTCACAAGTGCATCCCATTCTTCAACATACTCTGAGGAGGTCAGAGGTTTGGATGGATGGACGGGTGCGAATAGGCGTTCAAGCAGTTGAAAGCGCACATGACAAACCCACCTATCTTGTCAAAGCCTGTAGATGGAGAGCCCCTCCTACTATACATGGCTTTCTTAGAGAATGCCATCAGTTTGGCCTTAGTACGTGAGGAAGGACGCATCCAACATCCCGTGTACTATGTGAGCAAGAGACTCCTCGGAGTGGTGTCCAGATGCCCGCTCATGGAGAAGCTGACCTTTTGGCTAATGGTAGCTTCTCGGAAGCTAAGACCCTATTTATAGGTGCATACCATCAAAGTCTTCATGAACCATCCATAATGGCAGGTCCTCCAAAAGTCGGAGTCATCTAGGAAACTCCTTAAGTGGTCGGTCGAACTTAGTCAGTTTGACATCATTTATCACCCAAGGCTTGCCATAAAGGAACATGCGCTGGCAGATTTCATCGTCGAGTGCATGGGAAACCACAAGAGACCCGGGGATGCCCTAGTGCCTGGGCCCATGTGGAGGCTATACGCCGAAGTAGGCCTTGTTTTGGTATCCGCTGTGGAGCACAGGTTTCACAGCGCCCTAAGATTTGGGTTTGATGCCTCAAGCAATGAAGCGGAGTATGAGGCGCTTATTGTTGGACTCCGAGTAGTGCTTGAGCTCAAGGTTGAGAGCCTCGAGATTTTCAGTGACTCACAACTCATAGTTAATTAGGTACTCAGGGAGTACCAGGCCCAGGGGACAAAAATGGCTGCTTACTTGGTGAGGGCCCAAGAAATGCTACACAACTTCAAAAAATTCACCATTCGACAAGTGCACTTGGCCAAGCTCACAACCACCAGGGATGTTGAATCGATCAATGTAGTCCCCATTGAATACTTGGTTTCTCTAAGCATCTTGGATGCTAAGGAAGTGGAAGTAGTCCAACCCCAGGACGGTTGGATGGAGCCCATAGTGAAATATCTTTTCTCCGGTTAGTTACCGCAGGACAAGAAAGCAGCTCAGAAGGTGTTTTACTAGGTGCATCAGTATGTCATCATGAACTACAGACTATACAGGTGAGGATATTCGTTGCCCTTGCTCTGATGTGTGTCCATGCAAGAAGTAGGTCTAATACTTTGAGAATTGCATGAGGGCTTTTGTTGGGACCACGCTGAGGGCAGAGCCTCGCCAAGAAGATCTTGAGACAAGGATACTCTTGGCCCACCATGAACGGAGACACGATGGACTATGTCAAGAAGTGTGACAAGTGCCAGCGCTTCGCTATTATACCTTGAGCTCCTCCAAATGAGCTCACCTAGATGACTAGTCCTTGGCCCTTTGCGGTTTGGGGCATTGAACTTATCGGGTCATTGCCCATCACTACAACATTTTTGAGCATATATTACGGTAAATAAATGGCATATATTCAAAGTGTTATTAATAAAATAAGTAACTATACGTCCCATACCAAAAAAAAACACGGTTTCATTTATAAAAAAACACGGAATAAAGAAAAAGGCTTAGGCGCCAAAATGAAGCGCCAAACTTAATATCACGAAAGTAATAAAATGAAATCATTTGAATCTCCATCCTCATCTAATCTTCTAAATCCCTAATCCACAACCTAAACTATTCCCAGCCGCCTCCTCTCCCCATCCCATCAGTCTGCCTTCTCCATTCCTTTGAACCGCTGGAGCAAGAACCCAAAAGCAGCTCCTTCTACCACAAGCGAGTCTTGCCATCTCCCTCAAGCTGTTGTCTCTCCTGCTGGAGCAAGAACCCAAGCATCTACCTCACGAGTCGCGCGCTTGCTATCTCTCCTGCTGGAAGCAAGAACCTAGGCATCTCCTTCACGAGTCGCGCGCTTGCTAACTCTCCTGCTAGAAGCACGAACCCAGGCCAGAGTATTCGAAATTGTGAGGTAATTTTTAATTTAGATTTCAATTTCATATCAGATCATCAATGTATATGTATATATATGTTTGTATTTATGTTGTTTGGCCTTGTTAAGGAGTTAGTTACTTAGTTAGTTCTAAGTTTGTTAAAGTTGTTATTCTATTTTACTGTTTCTTAACCACTTTGTTAGCTCTATTACTTTCTAACTTCTCCTTTGTATAAAAGGAGATGATTCCTCTTAATCGGTAAGATCAGTAAATTACTCGAATAAGATGGATTTCAGAACAAAAGGGGCTTAATTTCTTGGACTTGAGTGAGAACCAGCTTGAAGGCGAGTTTCCAAAAATCCCAAAATCCATCACCAAGATATACCGCCTTTTGTTTTATATTTTTTTATGCAATATATATATATACTATATGTTTCATGGAATTGTTTGTGGGTGTTAATACAGATATGTGTCAAAAAAATTTTTTTGAATTTTCTCTATGTATTCATGTTTAGAGGTGTAAAAGTGTAAGTCCTTCTTGTCTGGCCATTGCAACGTTATCTGGAGAATTCATGTAATATTGTTGACAAGTGTCAGTAGCTAGTACTAGAGTTTTGTATGATATGCCAGGACTTTGTCTTACATGGAATTGTATCAATAAGCTTTTGGCATTTTGAAATCATACTACTTTGAAATATGGTTGGTAATGTACTCCAATTCATTTTTTGTTTTATTCCCACCTTAATTCTGTTATATTTGTACTAAATTATCTCAAAAGACCAGCGACTATATAACTAGTAATTGGTTCATTCATTTCAATTTATTGATGAAAAAGCTCTGTGAAAAGATGAGACGACTTTCAATTTGATTAGTTGGAAAACATTTGCACTAAAACTCCAAATATAACTGCATGCTTTGGAGGCCAAAGATAACTGTACAATTAGGAGAGCCTAAGGACAAAGAAAAAAAATTGATGTTTTTACATAAGCTTCTCATTGCTACATAGTAGCAAACTTAAAAACAAGGGTTGAATCAATCAAATTTAGGGTATTGGTTAAAAATAAGGACTGTCAATATGAATATGTATGTTTTCCAAAGTTTATGAGAAGTATTCATTCTATACTTACAGTGGGAAAATGAATCAAATTTTTTTTGTTACCTACGATGATAATGATCAATTCATGTAGAAAGGTCAACTTGTAGAAATCCAGCTTGGGATTTCTCCTCCAAGAAATCAAGCCCCCCTTTTTTTTTTTTTTCTGAAATCCAGCTTGGTAAATTTTTGGTCCAAGCCTGTTCATGTGCTTAATTCTTGCTTAAACTCTTACTTATTATAGTGGCACTAAGTGTTTTTATTTATTATAGCTAGCTTATTAAGTATATTAAAATTAAGGAATCCAGAATGGTGTCTCACATTCTTTGCAGCAGCACTAATGGCCTCTCTGTGGCTTATATCTGGATTTCCAACTTTGATACGTTGGATCTCATCCCTGCATAATTATATTCTCAGATGTCATATACATATATATTTATCAATATACATGATATGATCACGTACGGTATTAGCTAATTAATGATTATGAGTTACAATATACATCACAAAAAGCAATCAAATATAGACACAAATTTTTTGGTTAATTATAGATAATTTGCTATAGTACATCGTTATTTTTCCTCATCTTTAGCTACCAATGAATTCAACATGATATTTTAGAAGTATATAAAGTTCATTAAGCAGCAATTTCCAGGGGTAGTATAACTAAGTACATAGTTCATTGTGAAATTCTATGTGCTACTAGGTATGTAAGTTAGAATTTACTGATTGAGTGTTAGTTGGGGTTTGTTACGGATTTAGTGAGAATTTATCAAGGCTTGCATATATATATATATATATGTATATATATATTTATAATCATATTCCCAATAGAGATTGAACTTTTCTTCATCATTCTATTTTTTTTAATACTTATTCTTTTTTCATTTCTTATGTTCTGTCTTTTTCTGTAGTGGAAACTAGAAAAGTGTATGACAATTGTCTTTCTATTCTTCATAGTTGACCAATCTCAGGTCCCTCAAATCTCTTTTGGTGTCTAGTTCCATAATATATCTCAGAAGGTGTATATATATATACACACACACTTTTGCATGGTAAAGATTTTGGCTTTTAATTCAGATGCTAAATTAACCAACAAAGAAACTTATCATATGTTAAAATATAATAAAATTATCATCAATAGTCACAAGTTTGATTATACTATAATATTTTTTTTATTATAGTATACAAACTACAAAGATATTCATACATCTTATTTCGGCCATTGACCCTACTTGGAATAATTCATAAGTTGCAGAACAATAATATATAACAATATTAATAAGAACAATATAGCAAAAATATCAATTTATCAAGGTTTTCATATATATATATATATATATATAAATCATATTCCCAATAGAGATTGAACTTTGATGAGTGTTTCAGCAGATTCCCTAAGTTTCTCTTCCTCCTCATCCGATAGATGCACACACACACACATATATATATAATCAGTAACAAGCCCCAACTAACACTCAACTAGTACATATATATATATATGCAATGAAAATAGAATAAGTACTAAATAAAATAGTAAGCTTCTTGAGTAAGTTTTGTAAGCAATCATGGTTGTCTTCTTCGGCCATTGAAATGGCAGTGACTTTGTTAATTAATAAGGTGAGGTGTGCTATTTCAATCCTTAATCAATCTCTACTCCAAAACATATGTGGAATTATTTTTTTTCATAGCAATGTTGGTTGTAGTTACAACATCTTTAAGGAATGCTGCCATGAAAAAAAAATACAAAAAATAGACTCTCTTAAGTTAAATTAAGCATCTAATAAGTGGCTTCATTAGATTAATTAGTTTGGATAGTTTCTTGGTTGTAAGAGTTGTACTTTTTGTTAATGATGACTCCTAATTAAAGGTCGAATGATGTTGAAAGTTTATTAATTGGTATGTAATTTTTCTTTCATTTTAGGGGCTTCATTGGATTTCAAATTGGAAGGAAACTTTATTTACAACAGTTTGCAAGAGGTATGTTCTCTTTTATTTTTGTTAAAATATTTTGCAAATGTTAGAGGAGTTTGAATATCTTAGATATTCATTCATAGTGAAGTAGGTCCTGAGATTATTATTATTGTGTGTTGCGGTGATAACGGAAGGTTGAGAACTTGTGTGTCTTATTGAAGTAGGATCTGAGAAATTTGTGTGTTGTGGCGAGATAAGGAAGAAAACTTGTGTGTTGTTTGAATATTTTGAATTGATAATGGTAGATGGTTGGTTAATAAATATGGCTGGAATGTTTTTTGATTTTATATAGAACCGATGCGTTTTCCTCAACTGAGGCGAAACACTGGTACAGTATTTTAGTCCTAAGTCGAGTCTTTTAAACCCTAAAATTCAAGTCTTGCATCACTACTTTTCACCATGGTAGCACAAATCTGTTAAGGCATAAGATAATTAAAAAAAAAGTATAATATAAGACATAAAAGTAGATCATCTAGCAAACATATCATATATGTTTTATAAATATCCTATATATATACACCAATATAGGAAAAAAAAATACATAAAAAATAAAAATATTTGTTGACCTATGACTTGAAAATGAATATATGACTGAGGCGTTTGCCTCATGAGTTTTGAAATGTAAAGGTACTGAGGCGCAAGTTTTGAATAAAATTTGAGAAATGTGAGTTTTGATACTTTTTCTTAGCGCCTTAGTATGAAACGAGTTTCAAAACGTAATTTTCGAACATTTTTTTAAACCATGTTACAGATGAAGCCAAGCAAGCATGATATTGAGAATTTGTGAAACCAAATTCTACATATCATATATATAAACTCTTTCTTTCTACTTGTTGAGTCCATTAATATAAATATAAATATATTTTGTATTTTTGTTTAGGTGTGTTAAAATGGAAGTGAGCTACTCTTTGATGTGTAATTTTTAGGTTTATAAACAATTCAATTATATTTTGGTTGATACAATTATGTATTTACCATTACATATTCTTATCAAAATTTTGCTTTTTGTTGGTTAGAACAGGACAATTAAGTTGGTGATCATGTTGGATAAAAATTGGCTACGCTTCAATAGGTAATAAGAATTAGGGATTTAATTAGTGCCAGCTTAGTAAAATTAGTAACTTACTATATTTGTTACTAATATATTATAAATATGAACTTGTCTTTGAATTGTAGAGCCTCAGATGAGTATAGAGAAGGCACTAAGAATTTTGTAGAAATGGCAGAAAAGCTGGCTGGTTATCCAGAAAAGTTATTGTGTCCATGCAAAGTTTGTCGAAACTTAAGTCACCAATGTATTAGAATTTTGTATGAACACTTAGTCATTTATGGGATTGATCCAACATACAAAATCTGGTATCATCATGGGGAAGATTTATCAAGAAATGATGATATAGAGACAATGGAAACCTTTGATTCTGACAACTTGTTTAGGGCTACAAATATTGATGGTTGTGATTTTGAAAGTCATGTAGAAGGTCATGATGACACTTTTATGGAAAAAATAGAAGATGCAGACACTCCATTATATCCACAATGCACTAAATATACTAAGTTATCTTCAATTGTTGCATTGTATAAGCTTGAAACTACTAATGGATGGTCCGACAAAAGTTTTAATGAATTGTTAACACTTTTGAATGATATGCTTCCTTTAGATAATATGATCCCCAAGTCTATGTACGAGGTTCGAAAATTTCTTCGATTATTTGATTTAGGATGTGAAAAGATTTATGCATGTGTCAATGATTGCTGTTTGTTTAGAAAAGATAAAGAAAACTTGCAAGAATGTCTAACATGTGGAACTTCACGTTGGATGTCAGATAAACTGACTAAAAAGGTTCGACATGGTGTCCCATCAAAAGTTTTAAGGTACTTTCCTATAATCCCTAGGTTCAACTACAAGTGTTAATGAAGACATCCTTACAAAAGTCCTTGGTCCTAAAAAAAATACATACATGAGAGCTTTTGGAAGAGGAGTTACTCGGTCAAAGTTGCAAATTGTGTCAGAAAGAGATGACCATCTCATGATGATAGAAGGTCAATGCAAAGATTTGAAAGATAAAATGCAACACATGGAGCAACTCATTGTTTCTTTAATGAAAATCAAGTAAGTATTTTGATGTTGAAACTATATTGAAGTGTCATTGATAATTATTTGCTTAGATTATTTATTTGTTGGTACTCCAAAATAAGAGATAGTGATTAAAAGTATTGTGGCTGAGTTAGTGTAGATTGAATTATAATTTATTTTTTTAATTTTCATGTGGCTGAATTAGTTGTAAGGTTATGTTCATTCTTTAATTTTTTTGGGATATTTTCATGTGGCTGAATTGCAATAATAACTAAGATTCATGTTTAATTTGTAGGTTAGTCTTTACTTTTGTATTTTTTTTTTAATTTTGATGTTGAATTCATGTCTTTCTATCTTACTTGTAAATAGAATACATCTACTCAGAGTGAGGAGCAATCAAATGTCAATGTTCAATCAAATTCTCATGTTCATTCCACTCAGGTAATTATGATACTAATTATATGAAAATGATAAAATTTAAAACATATAATATTCAATATAAAATCATTTACTGCTATTGAATTTGTTTTATTGATATATTGTTAGAGTGTCAAGAACCACACATTTGGCTCCAAATGCAAAATATTAGATTGGATTGGATCTGGAGAAATTATTGCAGAAGGCTTTTTTATTTCAAGTGACCAAAGGATGAGGTTCACCATGTTCCTCTTGGGCCTAGTGCTATGAAAGTGGGGATAGATCTTGTGAGAAAGAATGATGCATTTCTGTGGAGGCCTTCAACAATTATGTCTACTATAGAAGATGCTATAGGTAGTATAATTGCATGACCAGCTGATAAAGTCATAATTAGGTAATTAACTTTTTTTATGTACTCTTTTAGTTTACTATTAACTTTAAGTTGAAGCATTAATTATTTAAATTTTTTTTGTAGCTAAGCAAATGGACTCACAACAAAGACAAGTGCACAAAGGATGATGAATTGAAGGATGGAGCAAGTTTCATGCATGGTTTACTTTTGTGTATCTTGTAATGTTTCTGTTTTTCATTTTTGAAGTAAAAAATGTTCAAGATTATAAAACTTTATTATGTTATGCTTTCAAACTTAAGTTAGAAGTAAGATCTCATGAAGTAGACACATTCATGGTTTGAATTAGTTATTGTTTAATGTAATACTTATGGTTTATCAATCTATTGAGATTTACATTTTATGATTAATTTTGAATTTTTTTATCAAAATAAATAATGAAAATCTTTTAATTAAAAAAATCCTTATAAGTATACTTATCAAAATAAAATTTAAAATATATTATCCACACTAAAGTAACAAAATTTTATTACTATATGTTATGATTTAGAAACATATTATAAGCGTAACAAATTGTTATGATTTATATAATATAACAAACTAAAAACGCTATCAAAATAATCAAATGTAACAGTTGAAAAGTGTTATGCAAAATGTATAAGATTAAACTTCAAATTTATAACCAAATAATCTAAATAAATGTTATTATTTCAATATTATAGCAATTAAAAATGTGTTATTGAATAGTTTAAGATAACATCTAACATAACATTCGAATACTTTTATAGAAAAGACAGGACTTTTAATAATAGGGGTTTTGTTAGCAGTTTTTAAGTGTTATGAATACTATTTTTTCTTGTAGTGCATGGGAAAAGGAGGAGTGAAGTATGCAATAGTGGTGGCGATTACTTAATGAAGTGGGTCAAGGCTGAGCCACTCGCTACAATGACTCCTAAGAAGGCACTAGACTTCATCATCAAAAACATCGTTTGCCGCTACGGGCTCCTGAGGAAGATAGTATCCAACAATGATCTGCAGTTTGACAGTGACGTGTTCACAGACTTCTGTCAGTGACATGGAGTTATGAAGAGCTTTTACTCTGTGGCCCACCCACAGGAAAATGGGGAGGTGGAAGCAGTCAACAAGACGCTCAAAGCGACCTTGAAGAAAAGGCTTGAACAGGCGACCCAAGGAATTTCCTAGGGCATTGTGGAGTTATTGCACCAATGTCAGGACCTCCATTGGCCACTCTACATTCTCTATGGCCTATGGGTATGAGGCCATGCTTTCAGTTAAAGTAGCAATCTCCACACACCGATGGGATACGTATGATCCAACCACAAACCACGCTTTACTATGAGAGTCCCTAGACCTTGTGAAGGAGCTTCATGAAGCTTCTCAGCTTCGAGTAGTGTCCTACCAATAGAAAGTAGCCAGGTATTTCAACTCTAAAGTGAAGGATAGAAAGTTTGGGGTCAGAGAATTAGTGTTGCGAAAAGTCTTCTTAGCCACCCGAGACCCCAGTGTGGGAGTGCTCGGACCTAACTGGGAGGGCCCATACCAAGTTGAGATCATTGTATGTCCGGGGACATACAAATTAGCCTGACTAAATGGGGAATTGATACCCCATGCCTGGAATGTCGAGCATCTGCACTGGTATTACCAGTGATGTGAGCAGTAAATTTATTTAATTTTGTAATCTCCTTGTAGCCTCCGAGCACAGTTAATGGATACCATGTAAACAAAACAATGTAAAAAATTATGAGATTCAGCTTATATTTGTTTCCTTTATTATGTATTTACTACTCGTAGAGAACCTGATAGCTAGCTTGGATAAGTGAATGCAGAGGGCATGGAGTTAGGGAAGTATCGCAAAGTACCACGCCTCGCGAAGGATGACCTAGGAAAGTAAGCTTGTCAAAGGCAGAGTAGGCTCATTGTCAATACACCGAGAATAGGAAAACCTAGGAAACTAAGAAGCCTTGAGTCAATGACCTAAGAAACTAAGCTTGTCCAGCGCGGAGAAGGCTTAGCATCTAGAGACTAAAGACTAAGAATCCTAGTATTGTGAGAACAGACCTAGGTCACCTCCCGTGGACGTTGCACCCGAGGAGCACTGGCTAAGTCCCTAGATATCAGGATGCGAACAGAAGACCGAGTCCTCTATACTCGGTCCTGAGGCATGGACTTAGGTCACCTCCCGTGGACACTTGGCTTGAGGAGCACTGACCAAGTCCTCGATAAGTCACAAGAAAAAATAGCATCGGGAAGTCGATGACATGGGAAGCGAGGCTAGTCGATGAGTGTAGTGTCCCTAATGTCATATGACCCATAGCTATGTGGCATGGGAAAAACCCAGTGCCGAAGAGATCCAAGTAACGCGAGAGTGTTATTGGCATATCCTCCCAAGGACAGTGTGAGTAATAACAAAATCCCAATCCTCGAGATGTGGACGGAAGCCTGAGTCATCCATACTCGGGCACGAGCCTAAGTCGCCTCACTTAAAAACCCAAGTAGTGCGAGGACAAACTGAGGTTACGTGTAATGACCCAACTAATTCTAAGACCTTGGACCATTAAAAATGTAACGCCCTGGATAGCCAAGACCGCTACATTGTGTGTTTATAAAGTGCCGGACTTGCTAATCAAGTCGTAAAAGTAAAAACGTGTTCTGAAACAGTAAAGGTACTAGGGTTAAAAGCGTTTTGGCCTCAAAAGTTATGCTCTCATTACTAAACATTGTTTATGTACATGGGATCCCAAAAATGACAGTTTAAAAGCCATTTACAAAAGTTACAAAGTTTAAGTACATTAACAGCCATACTAAGGAAAAATGAGCAGTTAGGTAATCTCTGTCCTGACACACTCCTCGACCAAGGTGATCGAACAGCTGGCTATGTACATTTCACCTCGGAGCTCTCCACCTCAGGCCTGGTCCAGCTTGCCCTTGCCCTTACCTGCACCACGTAGCACCCATGAGCCAAGGCCCAGCAAGAAAACACAACAATAATAGAGCATGCACATTTAGCTGTCAAGTCAATTACACATATAGCATCTCATAAACTCAAGCATAACAATAGTCAAGTATTTCATATACTAAGCATCTCATAAACTCATATTACACAATGCACAGACGATAACCAGGGCTAGCGCTCACAGGCTGCTCCCTCTGTTATCCTATTGTTTCTGGCTCCCAGTGGCCAATTCGCGCCACATGCGCTAAATTTATGAACGGTACCCTTGGACCGCTTATACGTGTCCCTTGGCATAATACCAACGATGACACAATACACCTCTCGGGAGCACTTAGTCCCATTCACAATCATACATTCGGGTGCAGTGTTCTTACCTTTCAATTCACTGGTTTTCGATGCCACGTAGCCGCAAGCACGGTCCTCTACCCCGAGCCTCTCCAAAGTCCTAATCACAACACAAATATAATATTCTTTGTCATTAACCAATCCAAGACTACCTTCCCGGAACCTAACCCACACTCTCGGAACCCCCAAAACCTTAGAACAACACCCCGGAGACATCCCCCGAACCCCCGGAGCGAAGGCCTAAAATTGTCAAAACTAACATCCTGAAATTAGCCTTGTGCCGCGGCACCCAACATCAGAGACCCCCACGCCGCGGCACGCAAAAGCTGTGCCGCGGCACACCATCGCAGACCCAGAATTCTGGGTTTTCCTTCGCGTTTTTCCCGAGCCTAACTCACTCCAAATCACCCCAACTTCATACCCAAGCCCCAAAACTTATTTGAAACCCCACATAGACCAACCAACAACTTATAAACACTATAACCCAGCTTAACTACACAATCACCCATAGAATTCACACCTAAATTCAATCTCTAACACTTAAACTGAAACTTGAGAAAAGTACAAACCAGACCCCTAAATCCTTAAACCATAACAGCTATGAAATTGCAAACATACTAAATACCCTTACCTCAATCAGAAATTCGACTTGAGCTTCCTCCAATCCAAGCTTGAGCTAAATTCCACCTTAACAAACCAGCTGAATTCCATACAAGAAAAACCATGGCTATCTCTCAATTCTTTCCAAAAGAAACCAAATTCAGAACTTAACAAAACAGAGACCAATCCCTTACCTCAGTATAAACCTTGATATATGCTTGATTCCACACCCTTAAGCCCTTCACTAGCCTCAAAGAACTCAGTTCAGTTCCTCTCCCACTTTGCTTCTTAGGTTCTTGATTCTCCCTTTCCCTCTTGCCCTTTCTAGCCTTCCAAGACTTAGCTTCAGTTATACTTAGCATAAATAAATCGTACATATCCTTTTCCCTCAGCCAAAGACTTCTATATCACTGCCAAAAGACCTTCCTAACCTTCCCCAAATATCCTTTTCTAACTAAACCTCAAGGGTACACTTGTCTTTTCACCAGCTTTGCAATTCTACCACTCTCCCCATAAAACTTGTTACTCTCTAAGGTTACTAATAGTTACGCAGGTTACCAAATTACCAATTACCAATATCTAGCCTTCTAGGACCGTCTCGGCACGTGCATCACATTGGTATTACAGCACCCACGTGATACGATTCACACATCATAGTTATCACATAACATAATTCACACATTCATATAACATGCTTAAAATCATAATCATGCATCTTAATCATAATAATCACACATAATTCCCATCATGCCCTCCCGGCACACTAATCAAGGCCCTTAAGCCTTATTAGTGAATTTGGGTCGTTACAAAAAACTACTAGACTTAGCTACTATTTTTGAGAAAACATACATAAGAAATATTCACAACTTTATTAAAAACTCCAAAGTAAATATTGAAATACATAAATGCGAGGTATGGGATCCCATTGTTTTAAAATAAAACATAACTTTAAACTAAAGGAAATTGTTTACAAAACTAAATATGGAAAATACATAAAACATGATTTAAAGAGACTAAATAAGAATAACGTTGTCCTCGAATCGATCACGCAGTCCATCAAATCCCTTCATCCTTAATACACAAACCAAGCTGCCAAGAATCCTTCCGCCGCCATAACTATTTTCCTGCATACATAAAAATAAAGGAATGAGCCTAATGCCCAGCACGGAAAAATCTACTAGCACATATAGCATAAAGCACAAGGCTACAATACATATGACTATAAACACATGCACTATACTGGCTATCATACTTCTTGGGGCTTGCTAGATAAGCAATCATATGCCCAGAAATTTACGGGGCTTAGTTATCTAAACAGGTCATATAAATTTATGGGGCTCGTTATCTAAACAATCATATGCCCAAGGAATATTTTATTGGGACTTGTTATCAAAACAAGTTATATATTTGTTATCTAAACAAATTATGTGATTGTTATCTAAATAATTAATATGCTAAAATCTAAAAACATACCATACATAAGTCATAGCACATATCAAAACATAAAAGCATACAGAATCTATCCTATTTTCCTTACCAACACCAGGATTTTTTAGAACAAAGACGGGATTTGGAACACTCCTAAAACCAACAATAAGAATGTGAGTATTTCTAAAGAAAGAGATGATAAAGAAATGAACTAAACCACCCAGAAGAAACTTACTAAAAAGAAACCTCAAGTTCAAAGAACTTAAATACCTAACCAAGAATGGAAACATCGAGTTAGGATTTGAATAAAGAAAACTAAAGGAAACTAAGGAGCCATACAGAAATGAACTTAAGATTAGGAATACCTTTGAATATAGACACCGAACTACACCTTGATATTGAAAACACACTATATATCTCACTTCCCAAGTGTTTATAAAGCGTAAGATGATAAAGCTTTTATCCAAACCCAAGTGTTTATCACTCTATAGCAACCCTAGAAGCTTGAAGGCTCTAAACACATGTTGAAGAATGAGAAAAATGGATGGGTACTAAGTCCTATTTATAGAGTTCAAGGAGTGAACTATCTCCTTTTTAGCTTGAATAAAAATAATGAGTATTAATTGAAAAATATTTGAGTATTCGTTCAACAGGTGCTGAAGACTCGGTCAAAACATTTAGAGGCTAGTCAAGAGGTTAGGGAAAGAATCAAGCTCGATTTTAACAACGTTTGAAAATATGGCCCTAGGGCTGATATATCGCCCATCATAGGTGATATATCGCCTGGCCCTATGTCCCGGGTGCTCGTCGTTTCGTTTGTGCGAAGTTGACGTGTTTTTCGTATTCCCCGTGTGGCGATAATCGGCTCCTATGCTGCGATATATCGGCATACGTGAATATATTAGACATGTAATTGCACTTTTTCAGCATAATTTAATTGATTAATCAGGTTTGACTGAGTAATACGAGATTCCAACAAGTTCTGGAAGAGTCTGGAGCTTCTAGAAACTTCTATTTTTGAATTATCCACTTAAAATGCTTAAATCCTCAAATAAACAAGATTGTGACAAATGTCATGCTCTTAATGATCTTGGAAGATTCTAGAGCTTTCTTGAACTTTCTTTTATTTAAACTATAATTAAATCCTTAAATAAACATACACACGACAAGTGTCATGCTCTTATTAATTCTATCTAAACCTTATAGTATAATAAATAACATCTTTATAATCAGCTATATTAATCAAACCTTATGTTATAATTAATATTCTTAAACTATAAGTTAAACTTATAAAATCTATAAGTGTTGCTACGAGTGTTCAACTAAGTCCCGGCCTAAACCAAAATCCACAGTAACTATCATACTATAACTACTACTACTAGCTACTACTACTATCTAACTAGCTAAGTAAAGTTATGAACTCTACATTTCATCCCGAGGACACCGTGCCCAGGGAGTAATGGCTTAGTCCTATGATCTTGAGATGCGAACAAAAGTCGAGCCATTGGAACTTTGAACCATTGTACGCAATGTTCTCTAGCCATGTGGAGAATCTCTTGATCAAAGTGGTAAAATACCTGTCATGTAGTAGTCGTATCTCCTCGGACATCTGAGACAAAAACCAAGTAGTTAGTATTTTGACCGAAGAAAAGAGGGTCAAAACACGAAAAACCCTAAGACTACCGCTTGGGGAGAAGAGAAGAGAATTTCTAAAGACTTGGGTTGTCCCCGGGGCCAAGGAATCGACACTGGAGAACACCACTGAGATTATGAACATCGAAAGAATCTCGGAATTTTCCAGATTCCGGTCGAATGCCGGAAAGGAAAAAAGTGCATAAGGTGTGCAGTATGCCATTTTGACCACTTCTAACGTCAACATATGTCTAAAAAGACCTATAGAAGGTTGAAATAGCCCCTCCAGTGCCACAAAAATCCCGTTCATAAGAGTGCACATAAACTCTCAAATGAAACTTGACGCAAACACAAAGCTAAACACAAAACCAGTAAATACCTACTCGAGATAAAGTGTCGGTAGGTACGGAGTGGACGTTTTGGGTCGTGGAGCTGACTCCTCATTAATTGAATAGATTGACGGGCCTAGCAATAGGGAGTCAACACGTGGTGTGTCTTTCCAAAGTGATGTTAGAGGAAGCCCAAATGTCTCCTTTTGAAGACCTTTTCGAATTAGTTCTCAGTCTAAGTCTCCATTATCCGAGGACGAGTGAAGACTTGGGGGGGAAATGTTGTCTGTGTTTTCGCCACCCGACACGTGGCAACTAGGAGTAATGACAAGACAAGTCATGAGGTTCTCGGAGTGTGAGCTCCTCGAGGGAACCCAATCCGGCTAGGTCGTGGATGTCTCCAATTGAGGCCCCGCCCCGAGGTCTGACTTTGAGGCGAGGATGTCTCCAAGGCCACGTCCCGAGCGCGTCCTAAGCCAATCTCCAAGTCATGGATATCTCCAAGTGAGGCCATGCCCCAATGCCTATCCTCGAGGCAAGGACGTCTCCAGGTTAGACCATGTCCCGAGAAGCTTTTTTCACTCGTGCGTCTACCATGTCTAGGATTCGAGTCCTCGGACGTGGAGTAGCTGCTAGGTGTCAGTCACTGCAGGTATGGGCCACCAAGCTCCATTTAGTGCAGCCCTTTTTGTATTAATTCAACATTAATACACCGGGGGAATTTGTATTAATGAATGATGATTAACATTATTGACCCCAACCTCTATGAATAGGGTTGGGATATCTCCTTGTAAAGGTTTTGGATTCTTAGAGAGGGAGAGAGACTCTGTAACTCAGTGTAATATATAGGCTGCATGAGAACTACCATTGAAGCTTGCTCAAATAAGATTCAAGCTCACTAAATACTAGAGACTGGTGGACTAGGGCTCTTTTATAGCTTGAACCACGTAAAACCCTTGTGTTCTTTTCTATTTTTTTCTTTAAACTCTTAGATTAGGTTGATAGGTTAATCTGATTCTTGAGTATTTGAGTAATAAAATCAATAAGAGTAATTTGTGGATGTAAGTTATTCTTAAGAGCAAAGCACATAAAAAAAATTTCCTTGTTTTTTCTTGAGTTTCATGATCCCTAAATTCTATCATATTTCTACATTATTTTTGTAGACAAAATATTGGTCATCATTTTGATGTTTTCATTGAGAGTTAAAATTAAGAAAATTATTTATTCATCTTTAAAATTCATTCTTCCAATGGCTCATAAGAAGCAACAACCACAAACTACAACGATGACATCCCAGTTGAAGATGTCCATAATCAAAAGTAAAGAGTCATGCTTAGAGATGGTGATGACGATCCTCTGACGGAGGTGGAACAAATTTGTAAGGTTTTGGGCCAGATGCAAGATGAAATAAATCACGTGCAAGTTGAGTAGGCTGATGCAGTTGCAGACCTTACGACACAACAACACAACATGGAGCTGGAATAAAGAGAGGTCGAGGAGAGTTAAAGGGAGATGACACTTGCTCTTGAGGTGGCATTGCAACCAGTGAGGGATAGGTCTCCATCCTCTGTATCACCAAGGCTTCCAAAAATTTAGGAGCTACAATATTCAACTGCTCACGATGACTAATATAAAAGTGAAAGGAGAGCCAATAATGATGGCAAGCAATCTTAGAGTCGCTTTGTTCGCAATAGTAACCATTGTTCTAGTGTAATCAGTAACAACATGTGAAAAGATGATGAACCTATTTGTCCAAAAGACAGGGCCAATCATCCCACTGATGGGAATTGCAAAATTCATGTTTAAAGGGATCATGGGTAGACATTCTTGTTTTAAGGGATGAAAGAATCATGCCTCTCGCTTGGCATCCAGAAGAGATCAATGATCAGGGTCTCCCATTGCAATCAGCCATGGAAGGTGAGTTGCTGATAAAAAATGACAAATGGCATTCTAGTGATAGGGAAAGGAATGATCATTATAGAAGTTGAACTTGTTCTATTTAGGAAAATCTAGGGGACAATAAGGGCATTGACCGAGTAGCTAGTCAGTTAGTGCAAGGATATGTATTTGACCGACTAGGGGTTCAAGCCCAAAATCAAAATTCTATTATAATTATACATATTCATTATTTTTGAATTTCTTAGATATGACTGATGTTATGCACTTTCATAGGGGTGATGGAGGTATCTATCCTCCTCATAGACTATCATGGTTACTAGCAGACTTTGAGAAGGGTAGTGTTTATTATATTTTTTTCTTAGTAAACTTGATGATTGTTAGTACTTTATACATATATATTTTTTATTATAATTTTGTCTTTTTGAAAATAGTAGCCCAAAGAAATGACCACCCAAAAATTGGTGGAAGAATTAGGTCATCCTATCAAATTGATTCGGGATGTCTATGGTGGGGTGTGTAAGAGTTCTATAAAAAATTTCATCACTTAGCCTAAATAAATTGGGATACAAATTAAACAATATCTCAATCCCAACTTTCCTTTTTAGGCAAAAGTACTGGAGTTTGAAAGGACTAAGGACATGCTTGATACAACTGTATTGTGGGGAAAAGCTGATGCAATTGTGAAGAGGGGAATAGCCGGTGAGTGTGTGGTAAATTATAGAATTTAAAGTGTTGTGAGTTGGAAAAGCTTTACTAGAGTGTTTAGTAAACTATATGATTAAAGTGTTGCTATATATAAAAAGATCAAATTAGCTGTAATATTTATTTTATTCAAATAAATTCACACATACCTAAACATACTAAGTAGATTCTAATATAAATATTGTATCTATGTAGACATGTTAAAATTAAATTACATATTTGATAAGACACTAATAAAGTGATCATGAAAAAATTATTATATTATATAATATACACATATAGTTATGTACATATATATTTGTTGACTTGCTTTTTCGTCAACTACACATAGTAATAAATGAAGAGTTGTTTTGTGCGTAGATCTCTAAGGGGAATATTTGGGTTGAGTAAATGACCAAAACAGATAAATAAATGCAGTAATTAAATGTAAGAGACACAAATTTTAAGTGGTTCAACCTAAAAAAGATGATATGTCCACTTCAGGCAATTGTATTGATGAAGAGTTTTGAACACTCAAGAATAGTTACACTTTGATCAATCTTTGTTCTTGAGGTGGTTGAGACTACAAAAGATTAAATTTTCTCCCTCAAAGCAATAAATTATAAACCCTTTTTACTATTTACAAAGGAGTACTTATAGTTGGGTGGGGCCAAAGGTGGTCCACCGTTTATGGATAAGGCCAATTCTTGTAAGGCACGGTGCTATTGCAGGCTGTTGTCTACCCCAGAAATAGTAGTCCAACGTGGCATCAACTTAAGGTTTCCTGTTGTTGAACCTTGCCAGTGAGGTTTGAGTTGTGACCTCGAGGTTGGAAAGGTCCCATGACGGGCGAGATCCTACTGGCGAGATGCTCCTGTGAGTGGCGACCTCGTACTGGCAAGGTGCAACTTGTAGTGCGATTCCATTGGCGATATCGTATTGGCGACCGACGACAACATTCCTCCCCAGCACAACCCTCGTCGATGAAATTCCTACACAGATTTGACCCTCTTTGACGACATATGATCTTCATGTATCATCGTGGTCCTAAACCTGCTCCTCCAAGCTTCAACAATCAGCATGTACTACAAGGAAAGAAGAAGAAGATCATGTAGAACTAAGCGTTTTGTTTTTATTTTGTTTATTATTATGTTTTTATGTTTTAATCATTTGTAATTGTTTTATATATAAAAAAATCATTAATAATTGTTTTAAATTATCTCTTATGTTTTAACATTTTTTATTTTAAAATAAATTTTTATTAATTTAAATGAGTTGGCTAATGAAATTGTGCCACATGTATATCTGTGTCAAACGTTAGGTCTAACGTCTGAGTACCAACGGTTGTACCATTTGTATTATTATCGCAAATTTTTTATTTGAGTATTAAATTGAACCACTCAATGTTTTTTGGACATTATCGTTGAGCCAATATCTTTTTAATGAATGATAAATATATTGTGTTTATTTAAGTATTATTCAGTTTTGATTATTAACTTTATATTAAATTATAATTAAAATGAATTTTTTTTGGAACATGTCATTTGGATGTTCTTAAGATTTAATATTTAGAGCACACCTGACCACAAAATGAGAATTGTCTAGCAATCACAATTGTCAATGTTAGAACAGCCTAAAGATAACTTTTCCACTTTCATCACTAAAAAATAACTTCTAACAACAAAATATTAGAGATGAGTATGTCGTTGCCAAAAATTCTAGCAACAACTTTCAGGCTTCAATAAAAAATGTCATGGTGGAAGCACTTTGAAATGAGTTATAGAACTCTCAAGTAAAAATGACTTTAGAAACATTGCCCTTTTACATTTATTTTTTAAAAGTCATTTGATTTTTGTTTTAAAAGATAGACATGTACTCTAACACATATTATATTATATAAAATAAAATAAAAATCATAATATATTCTTGTGAAAAAGATAAGGAAAAATAAATGAGAAGTTTGACTTTTTATGGTTGATGAGGTCCCATGTAACAAAATAAAATGCAATCCTATATACACATGACATTTTCTTGTTACTATTTCCCTTGTTTTCAAAAATGCCTCTTTCATTATATGTTTCATCTCTTTTTCTATATCTCCTCCTTCTACCACCCTCCATCACCACCCATCCACCTCCATTTTTTTCTTACTTTTCTCATCTCTCCTTCTCTCTTCCCACCCTCCATTTCCCTACTTTCTTTCCCCCTCCATTTCTCTTTTCTCTTAAGTTATCCATAGAGATAAAAAGAAATATTCATGATAGTTTTTCATGATTTAAAACTTAAACCCACTAAAAATTCAATTAAGACACTTATTTATGCATTTCGAACAAATTTTGACATGATTTTTTGGGTTTTTTTAATATTTTTTTGCAATTTTTCTTTTCAGATTTGAAACGTAAAAATATGTAGAAAACTCGATGCACCTCGATATATACCTCGATGCCCAGCTCGATGGGCCTTTAAAAACCATGATTTTCATGAAAAAATGATCTTCCTCGATGAAATTCGATGTCATATCAACACACTTAGATGAACCTCGATGTAATTAATTGAAAATGCATAACTTTTCACTTGGGTATCTGTTTGAGGTGATTTTTTTTTTTAATTTTGGTGTTTTTTCGAGATCTACACTTTGAGATGTGTATATATATATATTTCAGAATTTTAAAGCTTGAAAACACACCAAATTTCAAAACAAAACTCCAATTTTTTTTAAGATGGATATGTTTTCATCCTTTAAACATCTCAAATATGTATGTACATATCTCAAACGTGCAAATCTAGAAAAAATACAAACACTAAAAAAAATCACCTCAAACAGACACCTCAGTGAAAAGTTATGCATTTTCAATGAATTGCATTGAGTTTCATCGAGGTTCATCAAGGTGTGTCAAGTTGTGTCGAGATGAGGCCTTAAAATCTTGAATTTCATGAACTAGATGAACCTAGATATAACTCGATGCCCCTCAATATAGCTAGATTCCAAGCTTGATAGGCCATTAAAAATCCTGATTTTTATGAAAAACTCTCCACACCTTGACACATCTCAACACACCACGATGAAACTAGATGCAATTCATTGAAAATGCATAACTTTTCAATCGCGTGTCCATTTGAAGTGTTTTTTTTTAATTTTTGTATTTTTTTGAGATCTACACGTTTGAGATATGTACATATATATTTGAGAAGTTTAAATGTTTAAAACATATCCAACTTTTAAAAAATTGGGGTTTTGTTTTGAACTTTGGGATGTTTTCAAGATTTAAAATTCTCAAATGTATATATACACATCTCAAATATGTAGATCTCGAAAAAGTACCCAAATTAAAAAAAAATAACCTCAAATGAACACCCGAGTGAAAAGTCATGTATTTCCAATGAATTGCATCAAGGTTCATCGAGGTGTGTCGATGTGGCACTGAATTTCATCGAGGCAAATCTTTTTTTCCTTCATGAAAATCATGACTTTTAAAGGGCTCATCGAGCTGGACATCGAGGTATATCGATGTATATTGAGGTGCATCGAATTTTCTACAAATTTGTATATTTCAAATATTAAAAAAAATTGCGAAAAATTGGAAAAAAAAAACAAAAAATCATACCAAAATCTGTTTGAAATGCATAAATTAGTGTTTTCATTGAACTTTTAGTGGGTTTAAGTTTTAAATCATCAAAAACTATTATGTGTATTTTTTTTTTATGTCCATGGATAACTTAAGAGAAAAGATAAATGGAGGGGGAAATAGAAAGGGGAAATGGAGGGGGAAAAGAAAAAGAGATGAGAAAACTAAGAAAAAAATAGAGGTAGGTGGATGGTGACGGAGGTGCGTCTCTCTTGGCCATGGTGGTAGAGGGAGCTAGAAAGAGAGATGAACGAAATAATGAGAGATGTATTTTTAGAAAAAAGAGAAATAGTAGCATCAAAATGTCATATGTACATGGGCTTTCATTTTTTTTTTGTATAGGGTATCTTGTCATGCCTAAAATGTCAAATTTCCGAAAAAGATTTCCTCGTTTGTTGCATACAAAAGCTAACGAGCCAATGAGTTAGCCTCTGGTTAAGATATAAATATATATATATATAAACAAAAGGATATATCCTTTGCAAGAAAACTACATTAATCTATATTTGATCTCAATTTTTTAATCCATTTTTATTTGGCCTCCCAAACACAAGAATCATATGAATGGTTTATTATTTTTTTATTTTTTGCTTATCCAGTCACCTTCCACATACATATGCTTCGCCTTTGTGATTTTTATTTTTCTTTCTTGATTTGTGCTGCAAAATCTTCCAAATCTGAAAGTGAGGAAGAATCAGCCACTTTATTTCATACTAATATTATGAGATTATTTCTAATGTATATCATCAATCAACTAGAAACCTAGATATTAAATTTGTCGTTGAAGTTTTTCTGTATAACAAATAAATGGGACGTGGAGACCTGTCGTTTTAATTTGATCCCACCACTAATAACTCAATCGAAATCTTTAATGAAACACTGATACCATATGTAGTGTAGCCAGTTCTTATAAATATATAAATTTTATTTGATATAATTATTATGATCTTTATATGTACCCATCTTAAAAAGCATTTATTTCATATCAAAAGTGAAACTAATATAGGATAGGAGTAGGAGATGATGATGAGTAGTTTCAAGTATATTTTTTATGTTATATAGCTATCTTCAATTGTCTACATAATTATAGGCGAAGACTTGTAAACAAGACAACACGTAGTGCTAGCTATCTATAAACTGGCTCTAAAGTTTTCAAAAAAGGAATAAGCAATGGTACTCATTGGGTTTGCTTCTGATTTTTTAGACCCTATTTGTTCGAATGCTCCTATTATATGTATCTTGGCTCTGGTTTCCATTTTCATTTTATTTTGGCAAATCGGTTTATAAATTTATTAATATGATGTAAATATGTCCCAGATTAAAACAGTTAAAAATCCATTTAAATGACTCAACAGAAGGAATTAAAAGTGATTTAGCATCTATTCAAATCGGTCACCAACCTTATTATTTTTAATGTATTTTAACTTTTAACGTTCAAATTAGATTTAAAGATAAACATAATATATATATATATATGGAAGATTTCTCAATGGTTACTACCCATAGATGGGTACTAACAATTATGATGATGTGTCAACATAGTGACTTGGTATAGCAAGTCACTAGCAGGTAAATATTTTATTTTCTACATTAATTTTGAATTTAGTTATTTTTTTTGCCATAATTAATGTTGTTTCCAACTAATGAGAGATAATAATTATATTTAGAAATTGACATATATTTGAAAAATGAAAAATTTATAATATTATATTTTCATAATAAATATACGTTTTTCATCAGCTAATCCTTTCAAAAATTTGAAAAAATCAAAATTTATTTTTAGAAATATTAATTAACAACTGTAAATATGGACTGTTGATCTTAATCTAATGGTTAATATTAAAGTAACCATCCATGGGTAGTAACCATTAAGAGTGCACTCATATATATATATATATATATATATACAAGATACAAACAAGGTACAATATGCACGTTTGCTTAGTTTTATTTATAAAATTTATTAATTATTTTTATTAAATTTATATTAATGTCATATAAATTTCAAACAAATATCTTATTTTAATTAAATAATTTATTTATTTTTGTTTAAGTTTATGTTTGTTCTAGTTTTTGAATTAGAGAGTCACAAAAACAGATTATATATTATATGTTTAATGTAATACTAAATATTATACGTGAATTTTAAATTTAAGTTTATTGCTAGTTTTTTTTAAAAAGCAATTTATTGTTAATTGACAGTAAATTATATTATATGTTTAATATGATATTATTCTAATAAGTGAGTTTAAGTTTAATTAAATTTTATTTAAGTTATAAAACGTGTGATTTTATTATTTTTAAATAATTATCATTGCTAAATATCTCAAAAATATGATATTTTAGTTTGTTTAATTATCTATTATTTTTAAATAATTATCATTGTAAAATATCTCAAAAATATCATATTTTAATTTTTTTAATTATTTTTTTATTCTATTTAAGTTTAAGTGTTCACAATCTTCTATTAAATATAATAATATTCCATTAAAGTTAACATAAAAAAAAATAACAAATCGTTAAAACAAAAAAATTTCATTATCTACACACTTATTATATAGAAGAAATATAAAAATAAGAGCTAAAAAAATCTATAAAAGCTTATATTAACAAAAGAAAAAAGATAAATAAAATTAATATATCAATTTTGAATTCTTATTCAATTTTTTCATTATTTATATATTTATATCTATTCTATATAAGAAAAATGTGTAGATAACAGAAATTTGTGGCTTTAACTATTTTTTATGTTAACTTTAACGGAATATTAAAAATATTTAACGCAATATACCTTAAAAGTTATTAAAAATAGATCTTTATTAAAAATTATTAATATAAATTCAAATATTATCATTTATATTTATAAAAAAAACATGTTTTTTTATTACTTAATGTAGCTTAATTGAATATAGATTCATATTAAATAACAACAAACATCATAAATAAATTATATAGAGGTGTCATGTGTGTACAAATTGTATGACTATGTAACTACATAAGAAATTAGAATAGCATTTATCTTCTATCAAGAATAAATAAGTTTATTCTCCAATCATATAAATGTGTGATTTAAATAGTATCATTAATATTTTATATGTTATCCCAAAATTTCATTTCGATGATGTGGCAATAGGATGGGACAAGTGACAATGCATGGTCAGTAAATGACACATTAATAGTCAATAAATATGTTAACTAAAGAAGGGAAAATGTTTGAAATTAATCTTCGGAGTTGTGATATTACTGGTTACAAAATTGATTTATCTGGTCAGGAAGTAATTTGACCGACCAGGTGAGGTTTCTGTCCGACCAGTAAGGTTCTTGATCGACCAGTAAAATATTATATCCGACCAGTCACTTCCGAAAATAGTATTATTCGACCAGTAAAGTGTTTTGGCCGACCAGTCACTTTAGGAATCAGGACTATCCGGCCGGTCAGCTTATGAAGATTTTTGTCTAACTAGAAAGGTGATATAGCCGACCAATCTCACTCCAGGGAGTGGAGTTGGCCGACCAGATAGATCAAAAACTCAGCCCAGTGACTCTTCAACAAAATTTCAGTAACTTCAGTTAGAGTCATCTGTAACTACCACGAGAATTTCTCAAATATCCTGAAGTAATTGCTTATTGTTGTATTTTAAATTTGTTTATTATTTATTAATTAAAATCGGTTGAAACAACCAAGGACCCCGTCAAAACGGGATATTTCTCATGTACGATCCATGAGCCTATAAATAAATGGTTGATGGCATCATTTTGGGGGGGCGGATCATTTTGAGACTTTGGGACTATTACTTGGGGAACCCTTGGGGGATTTTCTAAGAGAGCTTAGAGAGAGAAAGTTTGTATTCTCTAGAGAGAGAAACTCTGTATTTTTCTACTTACACTTAAGAAACTCAGTTGACTCAAGTTTATCTGATCTTAAGTGTAGGATATATATATATATCACAACTCCAAGTGGATTAGGCTATTACCAATAAATTGGGGTTGAACCACTATAAAATTATTGGTGTCATATTTTCTATTCAAGGCTTACTGTAGTTTCAACGTCTATTCGTCGTTGGCCAAAATTGTGGTCAAAATTTTTTGTGCTTTCATTGAGAGCCTGAATAGAAGAGATACATTGCTATCCTACCAATATGGCTCCCAAGAATACCGGTATGGCCTCCAAAAAGCCACGTACATCAAAAGATCCTGCTAGAGCAGAACATCCTGGACCTCAGAACCCTGAGACTTAGCCCAGGGTCTTTAACGAGGAGACAACTCCAGAGGTCGAACAACTCAAGGAGGCCATAGGGGCTTTCCAAGAAGAGCTGATGCAATTTAACGCCCAGTAGGAGTCTTTCGCTAAAGAGATGGCCAGGCAAAGAGCTGCTTTAAAGCAACAAAGGTGCGATATGGAGGCTAGAAGCGAAGAGATCAAACAACGACAGGAGGAAGTCGACTGGAGACATCGTGAAGCAACACTTGCTCTAGAAGCAGCTACCCAATTGGCCCAAGCCAATGCTCAAGCCGCGACACAAGCAGCCACCCAGGGAGCAAGAAATAATAATGCTGGTTAGAGGACCACTGACAGAGCCAATTCTCGGAGACTAGACAGAAGCAGGAGTAACCCCCCTGGTCGGGAGGATGATGGGGTCTGATCCGAAACTGCCTCGATGCAAAGGGAGAACTCTAGAACCCCCTCTAGGAGCCACCGATCAGAAACTTCTAGATTAGGGAGTCACCGGTCGGGCAGTAAGAAGACTCCACCCAGGCATGATCAGACCAGGACTCCTCGAAATAAGAAAACCTCACAGTATAAAGATGGATATGGTCGTGATGAGGCAGATAGTCATCACACTGATCGATCAAAAGATAAAGAAGGAAACGACCAACAAGGAGGAAAATACTGCCCGGGACGTACCGAAAAGCATCCACTACATCCCACCCAGCAGCGTAGTGGGAGAGGTCAGGTCCCGCGCAGTAATCCCTCTGAAAAATCGAAAAGTACGGTGTTCGATCTGCTAGGAGAACATGCTTCCTAGAAGGATGACGTTGTCACCAACAAGAGGAAGACTGTCCCGGTCGAAGGGCAAGATCTGAACTGCCCTACCAATCAAGTAGAAATACTTAATGACAAAGCACCAGACATAAATGCTTGACCATGCGGTCAAGACCTTGAGACCCCGACGGTCGCCCCAGCCATCCAAGCCCAGCTTGACGTGCTAACAGCTGCGGTGCAAGGTTTATCAAAACGACCTTTCGGAATGGATGCGGTAGACCACAGACATGGTAGTCAATTTTGTGCTCGGATTAGAGCATCCCAACCGCCGGCAAAATATAAAGCACCAGTACTGCCGGTATATACAGAAAAAGTATATCCCATCAGACATGTTGGGAAATTTGAGGACTAGATGGAACTGCTTGGGGTAAGTGAGGATTATCGTTGTAGAGTTTTCCCAACCACATTGTCAGATACTGCCAAAGAGTGGTATTGGATGTTTAAACCGAATTCCATTACCTCTTGGGAAGCATTCAGGAAGGAGTTTTGTAGATAATTCAGTCCTACTCGGACTCCACCATTTTATGCCAACCACTTGGCAGATATCAAACAAGGAAAGGATGAATCTCTAAAGAATTATATACAGAGGTTCATGAGAGAAGCCAACCGAGCAACTGATGTCAGAGATGAGGGGATGATAGTTTCCATATCCTCTGGAATAACTTATTGAAGCTTTTTGTGGGATAGTATTCATAGAAATCCAATTTCAACACTTCAACAATTTCTTGACCGAGCGGATAAGTATATAAAATTGGATGACGCGATCGAGAAAGAGGAGAAAGGCATAAACAATCCGGGTGGATCTGCTGACCCTCCTAAGAATGGTGAAAACGGTCAAAATGGTGGAAAGAAATGTAGGAATAATGGGTCTGACTTCCATGAAGAAAAGAAGGCTAAGTCGAGTTCAAACAAAAATCCAACAAAGTATGAGCCTCAGTTCACTAATTACACCACTCTCTCGACTAGCCGAGCAGAAATATATCTTGCTAGTCATGAAGAGGTTCCCTACAAGAAACCTCCACCCATCAGGAAAGAGATGAGTAAGAGAGACATGAATAAGTTTTTTCGTTTCCATAGAGATTATGGTCACGACACGAATGAATGCAATCACTTCAAGGACGAGATAGAATTTCTTCTCCGGTCGAGCAAGTTGAAAAAGTACCAGGCAGAGTCAGCCCAAGGAGAAGGAGGCATCAACAATTCTGGGTTCAAATGACAGAGATCTCCACCCTTGCAATCCGGGCTTGTGGACTTTACCTTAGACACTATATGTGGAGGTCCACACTTGGCTGAAGATAGTAACAAAGCAAGGGAGAGGTATGCCCAGACACTTTGACATGAGCTGGAGTGCTAGGATCAGAATGGGTGAACAGAGCTTGATTAGGAACCACTGGAATGGCGAGCATCTGAGGATATATTATCACTAAATACCGCTTTCAGAGAGTGGTAGCTTAATTCCAAGTTGTTTAACTTGTTATTTAAGTTTGGTTTATGAGCTGGTTATTTGCTGACCAGTCATTTATTTTTGAACAATTTTTGTTGTTTAAAACTCGTTATTAGACACGTTTTGTCCTTTTTTTAATTTACGAGTAATAAAAGAGACTACGCGCAGCGTGGTCAATTCGTGCTACAAATGTGCATGTGTGTTAATTATCCGAACAGTGTTCAACTGGTCAGTAAAATCGGACAGTGTTCAACTGGTCGGTACGTTCAAGCAGTGTTCAACTGGTCGGTACGTTCAAGCAGTGTTCAACTGCTCGAATATTCTCCATATATTTTATGTGTTTCACGAGTAATTAACTGCTCAAACAAATTCGGTCAAGTAGCAAGTGACCAAGGCTCTTTCAACCATCGATCACTTGGGGGGCACAAGCGGTATACTGGTATATAATTTAACACAGTCAATAAGAGCATGAGTTAAGATATTTGTTTTTAGGCTGACTTGTAAATTTTTGAAGTCAAAAGGTCATTAAGTTAACTTGTTTGACAAAGCTTAAGTAACTTGGAATTTTTCAAAATTTCAAGTTAGAAGCAAATATTCGTGTGACAATAAACATTATGCTCATAAAATGTTAGAGAAATATGAGTGTGAGAAAGTATACTTAGTAGGGACTTATGAAATGTCTAGAATTTCTAAGTTAGAAAACTAAGTACTCATGTGAAAATATAAGGCATACATCAAAGTGACTTTACCATTCACAAAAAACTTATAATGTTTTAAGTCTAAAAAGATTTAGAATGTTTCAAGTTAGCAAAGAAAAGTAAAGTGTAAATGCCAACAACTCGACCATACAAGAGAAATATCAAAGCTGCTAAGAAGCAGTTGTCTTCACAAAACTATAAGAAAAAAGAGTAAAATACTAGCCAAATACAAAGTTCAGCTGGTTAGGTGCAAAGTTTTCCTGGTTGGGAGATCAGATACAACTTCCCTGGTCGGCTGAGCATGTTTCACTGGTTGAGTAGGAAACTCTGTTGATAGATAGGAAGCTCTTAGGTCGGCTAAGAGTGTCTAATAGTTGGGTAAACTAGTCCCTGACTGGTTAACACTATCGTCAACATCCAGGACCTCCTCTGGTCGGAGTGATAGAGCAGGAGAGGCAGGCACATCAATCTTTGCCTGGGCTTTCACCAATTGATCATTCAAGACCTTGACCAGCTCCTTATAGTCTACTGCTCGGTGTTGAGCATGACTACCAGTGATGAGTCCCTAGAGTGAACCAAACAAACACGAAAAGATAAATGCAAAGAAAAAATATTTACTACCCAGTAAAATATTTTCTCTTTTATACTGCCCAGATAAAAATGTATGAGAGCAACAATAATAATTAGAAATTTTTGGGGCCTAAAATGCATGAACCATTTCTTACAAGCCTGATGACTTGAAAGCATACAAAACCGAGCAGTTAGGCTTTGGTGTCCGAGCGAATCGGCATGCGTTCGAGCAGCCAGGCGCGCGATCGAGTGGCTGGGTGCTGATCTGAGTGGCTGAGATACATGGACCCGAGTGGATAGGCGTGCGTCCAAGCAACTTGGGGTGCGTTCGAGTGACCGAGCAGATAGGTGTGCGTCCGAGCAGTTGGTGTGCATGTCCGAGAAGCTTGGGGGGCATGTCTGCGTGTTCGAGGGGCTGGAGGAGGTTATCCGAATGACTGGCCATCCGAGGATCTTCGTGTCCAAGCATCCAAGGAGCCGCGTGTCGAGGGGCCAAGCATGCCGAGGGCTGCTTTCCGAAGAGATTGCATGCCGTGGAGCTAGGAAAATTTAAGGTTGCATGTCCGAGAGGTTAGGCATAAATGAGGAGTGATGTCCGAGGAGCAAGGAGGTATCCGAGCAGCTTGCAGGAGTTTCGAAGAACCAAGGCAGCCGAGAAGACCCGATCTGCTAACAGAGTCCGAGCGGCTAGGGGCCTGAGGAGGCAAAACACCCAAGGAGCTCTTTGGGTTTCGAGGGCCAAAAGGAGTTTGGTTGCCTAGGTATTTTCTTGGTGGTCTGATCGATTTAGTGGAATTCGAGCAGTTAAAACCTCAAAAGGGGATGGCTAAATGCGAATCCATTCTGCTAAAGAGCATGGGGCACAAACATGTTTTCCTACTCATGGGATACTACAACAAGATCAAAAAGTGGAATTTGAAGAATTCAAAAGGTTCTAAGAAAAGACAAATGTTCATCCTATACCCATGAATGTAAAAGAACAATGGAAATGGGAAACTGATAACTACCGTTTATATGGACATAAAAGTTCAATCGTGGGTTTACTTCAAAAGTGAAAGTTACTGACTGGGTGGAAGCTTTTGGACGACCTGAATAACTATCAGCTAGAGAAAAAGTTATCATATGAGAAAATCATATAATAAACTTGAGGGGCAAATGTTATCCCAAAACTTCATTCGATGATGGGGCAATAGGATAGGACAAGTGGCAATGCATGGTTAGTAAATGACACATTAATAGTCAATAAATGTGTTGACTAAAGAAGGGCAAAGGTTTGAAATTAATCTTCGAAGTTGTGATATTACTGGTTACAAAATTGATTTATTTGGTCAGGAAATAATTTGACCGACTAGGTGAGGTTTCTGTCCGACCAGTAAAAAATTATGTCCGACCAGTCACTTCATAAAATAGTATTATCCGACCAGTAAAGTGTTTTGGCTGACCAGTCACTTTAGGAATCAGGTCTATCCGGCCAGTCAGCTGTTATCCAGACTTCCGGATAGCGTTTAGATGGATAGCCTTCGGGAAGCAGAATTATTAAAGTCCTTCACGGAGAGTGACCAGTGGTCGCGGATGGACAGAAAGGCTTCGCCTCTCCCGTGTAGTGTCTAGCACACTCCTTCAAACAACAGCGACCCGGAAGCTCGTTAGTTCTCCCGGACTCCCGAAGGGATGTCCTTCGGGGAAGGTCCTTCCAGGAGAAGCTCTTCAGGTTATCTTCGCGGATACGGTTCCGTGCTTCGCACGGAACAAGACCAAGTGGTCGAGTCACGGAGGAGGCATGGTTGGGATGATATTCACCTGACACAGGATCCCGCCTGACACGCCTGACAGGTCAAGGCCGCACACATCCCAGCACGCCTAAAGGTGCCTTTTCGCCTACTGTTCCGCTGACTGTCTGGAAAAGGCGGCTGCCATTTGGTAGTTCCCATACTTTCATGTAATTATACCTGCGTAGAGTCTTATAGCCATGCTACGACAGTAATTGTATCCCCTATTTATGGCTGGTGTAATTAAGACTAATGTGAGTAGAGAAAAACCCTAATCCAAAACCCTAGCTATAAATACCCCCTCATTTTACGATAGAGGGGACGGCCAACAAATTACATAGCAAGAACTCTGCTAAAATCTCTCTAGCTTCATCTTCTTCAAGAGAACCCGAGAGAAACACTGTGAGTGTGTGAAGTTCTTGTACACCAGCCATCTTACTGTAATTCTCTACAAGTATAATAACATCGACTCGTGGACTAGGGCTCGTTAACGCCTGAACCACGTAAAAAACCTGTTTGTCTAATTATATTCCTGCACTTCTACAGTTCTTATCTTTTTATTATTCTGTTTGTATTCGTTTCCAAAAAACTCGGTAAACATCAGCTTATGAAGATTTTTGTCTAACCAGAAAGGTGATATAGCCGACCAGTCTCACCCCAAGGAGTGGAGTTGGCCGACCAGATAGATCAGAAACTCAGCCCAGTGACTCTTCAACAATGTTTCAGTAACGACTTCAGTTAGAGTCATCCGTAACTACCGTGATAATTTCTCAAATATCCCGAAGTAATGCTTATCGTTGTATTTTAAATTTGTTTATTATTTATTAATTAAAGTCGATTGAAACAACCAAGGACCCCGTCAAACGAGATATTTCTCATGTACGATCCATGAGCCTATAAATAAATGGCTGATGGCATCATTTTGGGGGGACTGATCATTTTGAGACTTTGGGACTGTTACTTGGGGCACTTTCTTAGAGAGCTTAGAGATAGAAAGCTTGTATTCTCTAGAGAGAGAAACTCTGTATTTTTCTACTTACACTTAAGAAACTCAGTTGACTCAAGTTCATCTGATCTTAAGTGTAGGATATATATATCACAACTCCAAGTGGATTACGCTATTACCAATAAATTGGGGCTGAACCACTATAAAATTATTGATGTCGTATTTTCTATTCAAGGCTTACTATAGTTTCGACGTCTATTCGTCATTGGCCAAAATTGTGGTCAACATTATACATTAAATAGTGCAATTTATGATCTAAAATATTATCATATATATATGTATATTTAAAAATCATAAACTATGTTTATGTTTAATTTTTCTTTTAATATGTTTATGTATGTCATTCTTTTTTATATATATAATATTGTTTATTTATTTAAAATTTATATGATAATCGTAGAAACTTAATAAATATATTTAATAATTTTTTAAAAATAAAATTAAGCAAATTTACATTGCATATTTCTTGCACCTAGTATAAAAATATGTATCTAACAAATTAATGATTTAACAATTTTTTATTTTTATTTTTCGTCAACTTTAATGGATACAAATATTTAACAGAATATACATTTAAAACCAATTAAAAAAAATACGGTAGACTAGATATTTAATAATTATATTAATATAAAATCAAATATTATAAAATATTATTATTATAATAATATTTAATACATAATCCTAATTTTTTAATATCATTTATCTATTTTTTTTTTAAAAACACGATACTTTTTTTATTATTATTACTTAAACTAACTTATATAAATATATTCATATAATTAAATACTAACAAACATTATATAAGAGTATCGTGTGTACAAAAAGTGTAACTATGTAACTACATAAGAAAATAATATAACATCTCTCTTCTATCAAGAATAAATAACTTAGATGTGCTTTGAAGAATATCATGACCAAATGTTTTGTATCTTGACTAGATGTAAGTAGGGTAGTTTGTGATTTAACAAGTTGTCATATCATTTATTTTGTAAAACTACAGACAATGTTTTTGTTTAATTTTTTAAATATGTTTATGTCATTCTTTTATAATATATTATATTTTTTATTTATTTAAAATTTATATGAAAATTAAAAAAAAGTTATAAAAATAAATTAATACATTTTATAAATAAAACTAAGTAAACATTATGTTTCTTTAACCTAGTATATTATATTATGATAATTTTAACTTTTTTTAACATCACAATTTTATACTAATATATTAAAAATATTAAGGTTATGGAGCAATTTGCAATGACCAAATTTTATTTAATTATTTTTGTTACAAATTTTTCTAACAGATTTAGTAGTGTTGTTAGCCCTAAGGACATATTTGCAATAAAATAGTAAGTTCGGGGACCTAATTTGCCAAAACACATAATTTAGGGACTATTCAATAAGCCATTTTTAAGATCACCATATACAAGTTAGTGCTTGTATTAGAAACTCCACGATAACAAACTAAACATTGTAAAGCTATATTGTTGACACAAGAAAATGCCAGTGACAGTTATAGAAGCAAATGATCGTGTTTAATGAAAATGACAATGAAAGTAATGGACAAAATATGTTTTTTACGTGGTTCAACAGTGGAATCAACATTACATGCATGGATTTATTTTATTACTAAGGACCTTGAATGTAACGCCCTAATTACTTAGAGTGTTATGTGCGTGCACTTTTATAAATTTACTTAAATAAGAAAACATGTTTTACATTAAATAACATAAACTTTACTAAGAATTTGGTAACTAATACCCATTAAAAACAAAAGAAACTCCGGAATCTCATCTTTGAAAAGAAAACAAAACAAATAGTTCACTAGTTGTACTAAAAACCTTATGAAACTAAACAAAACATCTTTTAACAATAATAATAATAAAAACTGAAATAATAGCATAATCCAGATAGGCTCAACCCCTATGGCCGTTAAATTCTGAATATGTACGCCCTCCACCGAAGCTCTCCAACTCATTGCTGCACAACTAACTCTTTTCCTTTACCTGCAACACATAGTACCCGTAAGCTAACGCCCAGTAAGAAGAACTGTATAAGACATAACCCTCCAATCCGAACTAAGAAAACTTATAAGCAAAACATTCTTATTAAAAAAAAACATTAATCGTACATAATCTATTCATAAGACAAGACATAAATGTAACATAACATATTCATAATCAGATTAATCATATCAAAACATAATCAACATAACTTAACATACCGTACCGAAATCACTCCAGCCACAGACCAATACTACTCTGGTCAACTGTGTAACCGAGCAAGAAAACATAAGCATGCATTTAAACATAGCATAAGCATGCAATTTATCGCAAAGTAAACATGCAAATTACAATAACATAAGCATGTCACGAAAAACATACAACATACACATATCATATCACAAATATACGTATCATGCATAACTTAGAATATAATTCATACTTATGACATATAATCAACTATTCATAAGTACCTCGAGTGTAGAAAACTTGCGTGCAGGTGTTCACTCTTCTTACCTCAGGTCCAAGCAAGAACAATAATTTTGTTCCCTTATCGAGCCCTAGTCACAACATAGAATGTGAAAATATTTATTTTCATGACAAAACCAAGACTATATTACAAATGCACTCATGCCCTTCCTAATGTTGATTCATACTCAAAGTATCCTCATAAAAGTCCCAAAACCATTCTACATAGAACTCCTAATCGAAGACACATAAATCAAAACTGAAACGTAAAACTAAACCAAACTCCCATTTCTGGGTGAGTAGCTCGGTTGCGCCAGGGCTTGGGTGCGGTCGCGCTCACAGAGAGTTACAACTTTCTAGACATGTAGCGCGACCGCGCTATTCATGGGCACCGTTGCGCTCGAAGATTTCTCAAAAATTGAAAGATGCGATTTTAACCCAAAATTCCCTAAGAACATGGACTTAAAAATCACCAAACCCATATTTTAATATACAATAATTCCATAATTGAAAAAAAAAACATTCCTTAATATAACTATCAATAATTTATCAACAATTCATGCATTCATTCAAAGTTATCATAAATGCATGGTTAGGGTTCAAGAACTATAACTTCATCTTCAACCTCTAGACAACCTATTAACCATAACCCAAATACTTAATCATTACCCAGAATCATTCTCTAGCATGTTTCTATCATTGAATCACACTCATAAACATCCTAACATGCAATCATATCAATGAAACCATGACTTCTATCTCAAATCCCAAGAACAATAATGAACATGCCCTAAATTCTATAGAGAAATTAGTTCTTACCTTTAAGTTGTTTCCTAATTCTCCAACCCTTCAAGATCTCAATGAAAGAGAGAGTCCTTGCATTGATCGGTAAAGTCGCTGCGAACAATAGATAGGCTTAACCCTAAATTCTCATCTTAATCTTGCATACACTAACCCTAGAACCAATAGACTAATTTACCCCCAATGCTAACCCTCTCATAATTAGGATAAAGTACTTTTAGTAATTTCCCTCAGAGCTAATAGTTTTCAATTTTCTAAATTAACTTATGACTCAAAAGTCCTTTAAATTATACTATGACTCTTAACTACATAATTTGTGACACTTATGCCCTTACTACTTGAAGGAATTATTGTTGTTGCTCATAAACATACACAATTTTAGAAATTGCTCACAGAATCATATTTCAAATAATAACATAGTCAAATAGACACATAATCATGTAATCGCATAAAATTACAAAAATACCCCTAATAACTATCATTTTACGAAAATACCCATTTTCAAGGAAACATATATTACAACTATCCCCCCTTAAAATAATTTCATCATCGAAATTTACCTAAACAAGTCTGGATACTGAACCCGCATGTCTGACTCCAGCTCATAGGTAGCCTCTTCCACTGCACTATTTTACCATAGAACTTTGACCAAAGCAATAGTTTTGTTCCTCAACACTTTGTCTTTCTTATCTAAAATCTTGACTGGCTGCTCATCATACGACAAATATTCTTGCAAGCTTAACGTCTCACAACTCAAAATATGAGACGAGTCTGACACGTATTTCGTCAGCATAGGCACGTGAAAGATGTTGTGGACTACTGATAACGCTAGAGGCATGTCTAACCTATAAGCCACTTGCCCAATTCTATCCAAGATTTCAAATGGCCTGACATATTAGGGACTCAATTTTCATTTTTTGCCAAATCTCTTTGCTCCCTTCATTGGCAATACTCATAGGAAGACATAGTCTCCCACCTGAAACTCAAACATCTTGACGTTTGGAATCGACATAGCTTTTCCGTTGATCTTGAGAAGTAGCCATCCACACCCTAATCTTTGCGATGGCTTCATTAGCTTCTCATATTGCCTCAGGGCGTAGGTACTTACTGTTGGGAAAATATAAATTTGCCTCAATGGAAATAGTAAGAAATTACAACTCTATGCAATATATTACAAATAATAATGATTGATTAAAAGGAGTTACAACTCTATAACTGAAAATTACAAATAAACAAAGGAAATGAAGAAGTTGATGAAGAAGAAGAGAATAGTAAAATACAACTCTAAGCAAAAGGTTACAAATAAAGTAAAGTGTTTGAAATAAAAGAAAAGAAAAGATTACAACTCTTGAACAAGAAATACAAGTAAAAAGAATAAGAGAATAAGAAGAAAACAATACAATAGAATGGAGAATAGAAATACAAGAAAACTCTCACTTACACAACCTAAGTGAAGAGGGTTGGGGATCACCAACTTGAACAAGGTTTAAAACCTTTGTCCAAAAGCTTATTTCCCCCTAACTCAAGCACTAAGGGATCTCTCTCAGATATTGGAAAAGCTTTCTAGAATTATCAAGCCTCAAGGTGTTTCTAGCCAAGTGCTTTAATGGATAGAAATGTTGTTTCTTACAAGTGAGCTATAGGCTCCTATTTATAGAGTTTAGAGACACCCTTTGAATTTCAAATTTCACCAACCCCCATGGCTGTTACCAATGTTTAATTGGATTAATATGGAATTAAAAATGAGATTTGGGAGTTATTTGGGTATTTTGAGCCGTTCAACAAAGATTGAAAAAACTACAAAATGGTCAGTTTTTGGCCTGTGGCCGCGGCCACTGACCATTTTTAGCACTAAAAAATGTGCTATTTTTCCAAACGGTTCCAAACCCTCTCAAATGATTTTGTAACTCCCAAAACACATTATTGGGGTTAAAATCATATCTCTAACAGCCATATCACATATGGCTTTATGAAATTCATCTCAATATTGTGTAACAACAATTTTACACAATAAAGGATAATATTTAGAAGTTACAAATTTGTAACACCAAATATGTTACATTATTTGGATGTATCTCATATATCTAAATATTGTAACTCTCTATTATATGTTACAATACGTGACACGCTTTGTCACATTTATTTAATCTAAAACATTATAATATAATATAATATAACATTATATTATAAAATAATATAACACTTACTTTCTCCCATTTTGTAATGTCTCAAATTTGCTAATAAGGCTTAGTGCCTTGATTAGTGTGTCGGGAGGGCCTAGTTGAGTTTATGTGCGAATTATGTGAAATTAATTGAATATATGTGTGATTATGTGACATATGTGAACTATACAGTAATATGAATATTTATGTTTATGTGTATTAAATATGCATGTGGGCTCGTTTTTGTTAATAATGGCATATTTGTAATTTTGACTCGTTGAGGGTATAAATATAATTATATGTGTTATGTGATTGAGACCACATTATTATCTGGATATATTTGCGATATTCAGCTCGAGGCGATCCTATTGAGTGGGTTGGTGGAAAAGTCACAATGGGATCAAATACCCTGCTCAGGGTGAGCCTAGGAGTATTTTGGGAAACTTAGTGCATAGTTGGGATTTATTGGGGGATGGGTAGTTATTTGGTGATTATTTGGGTTTGTCGGGATTAATTAGGAATTTATAGGGCTACTTGAGGATTAGCGGGAGATGTGGTACATATATGATTTTTCCCTTGGGGCCGTTAGAGAACCAAGGTTAAGGCTAGGGAAAATTGGGTATTTCCTTAGCCTTGGATGCCTTAGCCACTTAGGGACTTTAGGAAACCTTCAGAAACAAGAAGAGAAACACTCAGTCTCTCTCTCCCTAGTTTTATCTCTTTCACTCCCACTGTTGAGGCTTTAGAAAATTGAAGGGAAAAACATCGATTCTCTGAATTTTGGGGCAAGGATTGCTGGGGAATTGAAGCTCAGTTGGAGCTGGGAGCTTCTAAGCTTAAGGGAGCAGCTAGGAACGATTTGAACAGAGGTAATTTGAAGTTTTAGGTTATGTTTCTTTAAAGTTTTGAACTTTTAAAAAGTTATTTCTGAATTCTTAGATTCTATGAGGTTTTTGGTTAAGTTGTTAGGTGTTCGTGCTGCTCTGAGTGTAGTATTGAGTTGTAGGGGTTTAATTTTTGCTTTGGTTCATGTTTGGGGTGAATTTTGATGGTTTTGACTCAGGGAAAACCCATGAAAACTCCAAGAACTTCTGGGTTCGCGGGGTCGCACTGTAGCGTTGTTCCTGGAGAGTCGACCCACATCAACTCGGAGGCTAAGGGGTTCACTAAACCACCTTAGCATTGCAGTGCTGGGTGGGTTGCGTCATGATGCATGTCTAGGAAATATGGGGATTTTTCTCTCTGTCTTGTTGAGGGACACGATGCTTGTGGGGGGCATTGTGACTCAAATTGAGAATTTGGGCAAATAGGGATTTTAAGCTCGGGAACTCAAACCTAAAGGCTTAGGAAGGATTCTACAACCCAGTTTATTAGAACTAGAGACCCCGAAGGCTAAATATTTACCTTAAAGCTCTTAAATTGTCTAAGTGATTGATTGTTGTCCGTTATTGCGTTGTGACTATGTTATACAGCTCGGGATCGCTGTACATTATCTACTCAGGACTTGAGGTAAGAAAACTGCACCCTGGTTGTAATTGGGGCTCAGACCCCTGTTAAAAAATGTGACTGTGGTTATAAATGTGATTATTCGATTAGGCATGCTTGTATATGCTGCATCTGATTGTGTGTTATGCAATCTATATGCTTGATTATATTTAATCTAAAACCTCGGCCTAAGAGCTTTGGCAATGACAATAAGCGTGTGAAACGCATGCCATTTGACTAGGACAGCCTCGGGGTGCAATATGCACTTGTCTAGCCTGAATGCCACCTAAATAATCAGAAGTGTCGTATGAACTTGTTTAAGTCATTGATTGTTAACTTGGATTATGTGTTTTTTTGAGTAGGTTATTACTGCTAAGCTTATTGTTTATATTATGTTGCTTATTGAATCTATTGATTTAAGTTTTCTTGCCGAGCCTTGGATCACGGGTGCAGTGTGGTGCAGGTAAGGGGAGGGGTAAGCTGGACTAGCCATGAGTTTGAGAGCTTTAGGAGCGGTGCGTACATTTGTAGCTGCTCAACTTTCACAACTGAGGAATCAACAGGGACTAGAGCCAAAAACTTGATTTTTCTGCTTAGGCCAGCTTACGTTGTAATTATTTTTGTGATTTGTAAATCCCTTGTAAATACTTATTTTGGGACCCCATGTACAGACTCAAAATTTTAAATGAAAACAACTATTCCAATGATCAAAAGGTTTAAACCCTAATTTGTTAATTATCCTTAGTTACACGTTTATATCCAAATGACTTGATTAGCAAGTCCAACACTATTTAAAATACACAGTGTAATGGTCTTGGCTATCTAGGGCATCACACATTTCGTCCCAATGTATCGATGACCTACATTTCCTCCCATATAACATCTCATACGATGCTACCCCAATAATTGACTGATAACTATTGTTATAAGAGAATTTTATCAGTGGAAGATACTTACTCCACGATCCACTAAAATCCTAAACACATGCCCGTAGCATGTCTTCCAAAATCTGAATCGTGCTCTCCGTTTGACTAGTAGTTTGAGGATTCAACGTAGTACTAAACTTCAATGTAGTCTGTAAACTTTCCCAAAACTTGTAAGTGAATTTTACATCACTGTCTGAAACTATCGACCTTGGTGCTCCATATAGTTGTACTATTTCTTGAACGTAGAGTACTGCATAAAGTTATGATTTAATGTAATAAATCAATGGAGGTGAACATGAAGACTTGACATAATAGAATTGTTGTCCAAAAAACTTTATTCCCAACCTCCCATAAGAGATTGCTTGAAGCTACTACAATGGTGGAATGGGGCATGGGATTAACAAGCCTTGGTCTTCAAACAAGTCAAGCTTTCTTCATGAAGTTCTTGGAGAAAACTAGTAATCTTTGTGAGTTAGAGAGAGAGAGAGAGAGTTGATAGTGATTAGTTCTCCAAAATCTCAAATGAACCCCTTAAATAGTGTAGGAACCATCATTAGTGTTAACCAATGGGATTAGAGTATTTTAAATAAGTTTTGGAGTCAAAACATGTAATTGTATGGGTTCGTACGAACATCTCACACGACGTGTCACCTAACAAAAGATGCATCGCTTGTCTTGGTTGTCCTAAGTCAGGCGATGCAACGTCTCTCAAAAGGTGATGCGATGCAACACATTTTCACTGACTTTTGACCCCATACATCGACCCAAAACACCTCCAAATGCCATCATTTTTTTTGGGTACTCTTATATACTCTAAAGAAATACTTTGGACCCAATAAGATAATTTTAAAATGCCTACAATAAAAGTCAACCCGCTCATGTTGATTTTAGTGAAATAGTTTATTATGTTGCACCTATTTGTGCATAACTTATTTCACTATGTATTCAACCAATCCTTACACTATCTTGCAAGAACTTCCTAGGTTATTTGAGTCTTGAGAGCATGCTAACACACATGACTTGATGTTGGGTCTTCATGTTACTCATGAGAAAATCTAGTTGCATAATTAAAACCATTATCTTGAATGAAGTGATGTCATTCCCCATACTTTGTTGTAGAATTGTCTAATTGATCCTTGCTTGCTTATATGCATAAATTGTGCACAATATTTGCCCCCCAAGTTCTTACTCATGCTTGCACATAGAGGACTTTAATCATCGATGCTTTTGACAAGAGCATTAAATGTTATAACATTTGTCATTTCCCCTAATGCGACAAGTGCTTTTCCCAAGGCATCAATAAAATCACTTATTAACACCTAGATTCGAAAAAAGCACATTTTAAATTTTGATCTAACAACTGAGACTCGATAATCTTATGTATTCAATCCAAAAAGTTACGAAATGATCTCATTGCATACTTTGATTAAGAGTAACATGTGTAATGAAATCACTTCGAATGAATCAATTGAAATATCTCCAAGAATTGAACCCATAAAGTCTTCATAGTATTAAATGAAAGAAACCACTCTGGGCTACCTGTAAGAAGGCACTCTAACACTTAAGTCAGCAAGGTTCCTTCGAAATTAATTGTTATGATTGGTTAAATATAAGATTAAGTGTTCTACAAAAAGTGCTGAGAAATACTTAACGATTTCACATAATGATAATGAAAAAATTGACTTTTTATTATGAACATCTAAAAATTATTTCTTTGAGTCTAAAGTGATACAATGATGTATCTAAGCATGCCCAAAATGTTTGGAGTCATTTGGAGGTGTCTAAGTGCCATTTTGGGTACCTAAGGCAGTGAAGTTGCGACATGTTAACATCTATGTGGTGACATGTCATAACATGTCACCAAAAGCCTATAACAAAAATTAGGGCAGGCAACATTGTTGGTAACTTGTTTACCATGTGCGCAGCAGAAAGTATGGGGTGGTGGGCCCAGAGATCTCAAAAAAAATTATCTAAACAATCTTTAAATAATCGAATCCAATAATATACAAACATTAATCAATGAGATAGAAAAAAATAAGGATTTACGAGTTGTAGACCAATCAAGAATCCTCACTATCTTTTTGTAACTCCTACGAACATCCAATCCAAAGCAGCTTTTTAAATATTCAGACCACGTTCTTCTAAGATGTATCTCTATACCTCAAGATGTGTGTGGGCACATAGAGTTGTGGTGGGAATTTTCTGATTCACAAGATATTCTCAACATATGAGATCTTGGAATTTTCATGTCTGAGACAATTTTAAGAGACAAGAAAGATATTACGATATATTTTTCTCTCTGTGTGAAAGACTTAGAATTCTCTAGAATCTTGGCTCTGTTAAGCGTATTCTCTTGAAAACAATTTTCTATCTAAGAGATTTATAAAAGAATTAATTAAATTCAAAATTCAAATTTTAAACCAACTATTAAATAAATAAAAGAAAAATCCAAGATCTAATCTTTTGATTGGCGTGTAACATATCCCTAGTTTCAGGGATATGTTTTAACCACTTTTATTTAATAATCAACCTGATAACTTATCTTATCAGATCAATTATTGAATAAATATCAATTCAAATTCAAATCCAATTTGAACTATCTAATTTGTCTTTTCACATTATTTAAATAAATAAAACTAATTAATTAAAAATTAATTATCTTAAATATTTAAATGTCATTTTCGAAAATTCCAATTTTTAATTAAAAAATTAATTTCAAAAATTAATATATTAATTAATTTGTCTCAATTACATATTTGATCTCGAAGAGAAAATTTATTCCAAATATGTCACTTCCCTAATTTTTCCCAGTTTCAACTCTTACCTTGAATAATGTTTGATAGAGCCACCATGGGGACCTATGGGCTTGTAATTTCAAGCTCCAATAAAGTTAGATTATTAATTAAAACTCTTTACTATAATATCTTTAATTTATTAATGTCAATATTATTCCACTAAAAATATGAGAGTGCACTTTTGTAATTATAGACATTTATTTATTGAGTACTTTTTAAATATAAAAAAATATCCATCGACTTAATCATTACATAAAATTCAATCCTCTATAAATGGTTCATAATTAAACTAGGGTTAATATATTATTTTATGTCTGTAATTATATATTGTTTTACCATTAACCTTACTAGTGAAGGTTAATTCATAAACTAATTTATGAATTTGAGTTAAAAAACCTTTCAGTTCCAAGTGCTAACCCTTAAGAGAACCATTATTCAATTCCTCTTGGAAATGTATAGATTCCATATATATATATATTACGTCCCTAGCTATTTACACCAATGAGTTTCCAAAAAAAAAGTTTCAGCCTGATCATTTTGACAAACCATAACGAGTGAATCAAAGAATCCATATGACATAAACAAGAGTTCATAATAACTTCGGGATTAAGATCAATTTGTATATGATCATCTTATTGATGTGTTTAATTAATACTTATAAAAAATGGTATTTAGTTAAGTATTAATAACCTATCGGGTCCCGTTTATGTATAACCACTTTATACAAAGTACATCCACTAAGATGTCCTACTATATCAGTAATCTAGATCTAGATTACATGAATTCATAATTCTAGTGAACCGTACTTACAATATTTAATCCAAAGATTCCATACTAGTTTTTTTTACTGTGAACTATTTAAATTCTTTCCTAACAATCATAATCCTCCCATACAAATACAAGATTGTAGTCACAATAACGAATTTGGAAATTTTCTGATATTCATATTATATTATTCTAATAATAATAATATGCAATCAATACATGCACAAATTTATTTTAATTATTTATTTCATAAAACATTGTTCAACACATATGCTCTAAAGGGCACAATTCCCAACAAACATGTCCCCACAATGAGTGGCGACGTGTCGCCTGTCGCTGAACGAGAAATTCAAAACATGTTTTTTTTGGCTCCTAAATGATGTGCATTAAAGCTCTCATCTTACTGTGTTGACTTAATGACCATGCTTAACATTTTGAAAGGGTTTTGAGAGCATTTGGGACTTGATCACTCTTTTCTACTCCCTTTCTATAGCTATCTAAGATTTAAAATTTTCTCCAAGATCTTCATCAAGAAAATCTTGCAAGTGTGAAGATCAAAGACTTTGTTATATCCCACTCCTTATTCAAACTGTAGAAACATAAAGCTTCGTACATAGTGGTTTGGAATTAAGGTTTTGGACAGAGATTTCATTAATCTTGGCAAGCCTTTTGTGTTATTTGTTCATTTTTGGTTCATATATTATTTTCTCCATTGTTACTTGTTATACCCACTTACCCACACTATTAATAAGTAGGAAAACTAAGTGTGAAAACAGTCCAAGATCTCATTTATGGTCCCATTAAGTGTTATTTATATATTTTCACAAATCAGTTTAAGTTAGAAAGACTTATCCTAATTGGTCCTCGTTAGCAAACCAAAGTTGGCAGATAAAAGTTCAAATAACTAAGGTTTGGCGAGAACAACCCAAGGAAGGTGTAACGACCCGAATTTGCTAATCGGGCTTAAGGCCTTGATTAGTGTTCCTGGAGGGCAATAAATGATTTATTATGCTTTAATGTGTTAATGGGTGAATTAATGTGAATATATGATAGTGATGCATGTTTAGTGAGTTAAATGTGCATGTGGGCCCCGTCTGGATATTAGGGGCATGAATGTGATATAAGTTATATATATGTGAAATGTCTGTGCGGCACGATCCGAGACAGTCCTGGGGAGCGGTTAGCTAGAGAGTCGCAACAGGGTTGAGATTCCGACTCGGGGCGAGTCGAGGGGTAATTTGGGTACTAGGTGTGTTATGGGATTATCGGGACATGAAAATAAATATTTGGAGATATATTTGAGGATAGAATGTCTAGGCGGGAATATTGGGGAAATTTACCATTTTGCCCTCGAGGACGTTTTGGTACCCCGAGCCTTGAGGTAACCCTTTAGACTTAAGTCAAATAAAACAAAAAGGGGGAATTAATTAGAAGCTTTGGGAAACCGACATAAGTTTATGTTTTCAGCTAAGGATAGCATCTCTTACCACTTTCATCTCTCTCTTTCACTCTCTAAGAAACAACTCAAGGGAATTTGGTGTAAGCTAGCTTAAGCAAGGATTTGGGCTGAGGAAACTTGGGAGCTTGAAGCTTGGGGAATTGAGGATCAACTTCAAGGATTGAATTCAGCAAGGTCAGCTTTAATTATTGGGATTATGTTGAGAATTGTTACTGGTTTGCAAGATTATGCATGCTAGTTAAGTTTGACATGCTCTTGAGTATCTTAGTTGGGTTTTGGAGTAGATTTTGATGGGGTTTTAGTGTTGATATTAAGCTGGTATGTATGTGTTAAATATCTGGGTTTGATAGGTGAGTTTTGGGTGAATTAGCTTGAGGAAAGGTGTGGAAAGATGGTGGAAAATCTGGGTTCGGTGGGGAGCGCCGCGGCCCTAGGAGGGGTGGGGCCACAGCCCTTAGTGCCAGTTTGCATTTTTAAGGGTGTTTAGGCTTGGGAATTCAATGGTTAAGGCTCGGGATGGATTTTATCACCCGGATTGATAGAATTCAAGGTTCCGGAGGTTAGGGTTGTGGCTCGAAGTTATTCATTGGATTAGAACTTGATGACTGGATATTGGTAATGTGTTGTGACTAAGGATTTTGGCAAGGCTCCAGTTAGAGGACTGTGCTCGGGACATTGGTGCTTGGAAAGCTCGGAACTCAAGTAAGAGAACCCTTGTTCCCATAGAGCTTGTGTGCAGGGCTGAGCCCAATGTGTTTGAATGGGTTGATATGCAGGGCATAGCCCAGTGTGTTTGAATGGATTGATATGCAGGGCCGAGCCCAATATGTTAGAATTGCGGGGCGTAGCCCTTTATCTGATTATGCTAGAATCATATACTTGCTTGTTATGTTATGTGTATTATGATGTGAATGGTCGGCTTGAGCCGGGAACGGTGTAGACCAAGAACGGCGAAGGGCCGGAAACGACATTGGGCACGTTGAGTGCGAGGCTGAGAAAGGCAAGGGGCCGGGAGTAGCGGTAAGCACGTGGAGTGCGAGTTGCCAGGGCGAGTCCCCAGAAGGATACCTAGGATATCCTCACGGTGTGCTCCGCAAATCTAGGGCTTGATAAACGCCTGGGACGGCTAGGCCGTATGTGTTTAGCCAATTGGTGGCCTATTTGTATGCGTGATATATGTGTTGCATATGTTATCTGTTTGTGGGTTCTCTTGCTGGGCTTCGGCTCACAGGTGCTCTGTGGTGCAGGTAAGGGTGAGAAAGAGAAGATCAACCAAACATGAGTATAGCAGGCATGGGGCAGCGTGTACATGTTCGGCCAGCCTGGCTGCTATGGCCAGAGAATTTTGGAAGATGCTTGTAAACAAACTCTGATTTTGTCGTCTAGCCGACTTGGTTTAATTAATATGTTGTAAACATTTCTAAACTGTATTTTGGGATCCCAAGTGTAAACCTTTTATGATTTTCTATGGAAACTACTATTTCTAAGGTTTTTCCTCTGTTTATAGCTTAATTACACTGTTTGATCTAAAACCTCGATTAGCGAGATAAAAGCACGTTTTAAAACTCACTTAGTAATGACTCTAAGGAAGTAGGGCGTTACAGAAGGGTCGAGCGAGGTCAGGTGCTTCTTCTATGTGATCCTTTTTTTTATGACTTGTCCATTTTCATTAAACTTAATAATAATTAAAAATAAAAATACATATTAAAACATATGAGTAAATTTGGTCCACACAATTTCCCTTTGTTCTTTGTTTGAGAGATGCCACATGTCAAACAAAGAACAATTTTTACAACCAAATTTTGTGTAATTCTGCCAAAATATAAGCCAATCTTTTCTTTTTAGCCCATTAGCGCTAGCAAAAATCATCATTGTTGTTTTGTTTTTAAGCCTAAAACACTTTCTTAAAAACCCAAAATCCCCCCGTTTGTGTTCACTCTTTCTTTGTTCGCAAGCATTTTCTCAACTTCTCAATTTCATTTTCTGAATATCTCCTTTCTCTTCTTTCTTCTCTTTAAGATTTCTAAATATTTTTCTTGCTTTTATGAATGGCCTCTCAATATTCATCTATTCTGAAGGTTTCTGAAGACACAATGTCTTTCCAAAGGCTTAGGGACCTCGTTCCTGGCCACATTTCCCTTCGACATCTTACTCAAAGTGAGACTAGCTTCAGAAGATAGAAAACATTTTTTTTCCTGCTAATTGGATTGTTCTCAGCTCCAGGCATATTGTCTTCATTGGATTTCCACTTCCTACCCTTCTTGTTTATGTCCTTTCGCTCTTCTAGGGACATTCTATTTAACTTACTACTAAATCCTTTCTCACCTTGAGTGGATTTTCCCTAATGGGTGCTTTCAATAACATTCATTTCCGCCTATTCAAGCTACGACCTACTACCAAAGAGAGGGTTACAAGATTCTTTCCTACAAAACTTACCATTTGTTTTCAGACTATGAAGACACTTCCCCCTTCAAAAAATAAATTTATTTTTGAGGTCAATGGGAAATGGTACCCTCCTCCATACATTAATGAAGAAATCTTCTCCATTGCAAGAACTTTCAATGACGATAAGTTCTTAATTACTCTTCTTTGAATTTTTTTATTTTTACTTTTTATAATTCCTTTTAAATCTATGCTTTCCACCTTAGGCCCTTAATGGATTATAACATCATGTCTAAGCCAGAGACATATAAATGAATTACTTTGTCCTTATATGCTTCATAGACATTAAGAAAATGCACTTAGCATTTGGGTAGTCCCACCTTACTTTTGTCAAGTTTGTGGATAAGGACACGATCTATTACTGCTACGCAAGATTAATAATAATCTTAAACTCCATCTTCCAGTCTTCTATTATAGGTTATACCAAATGTAAGGTCCCAAACCTTATGTCTAACTCAGACCCCGATGACTATTTTCCATTAGGAGGAAAATTTGTATCAGACCTTCTTTATAAAGCCCTATTTCCTTTCCAAGATTCTAAAAACCACAAATTCCATCCCATTCTCCCAAATTTCCTTCCTTAATGGAGATGCTCTAAAATCCTCAAAAAAGGACAATGATATTTTTGGCCCTTTTTCTTAGGGTCATCCTGGCCTAGTTGTTTCTTCTATTATCTATAATCTAATCACTAGCTCATTCTATCCTTCTGCCAGTTTTACTCCTAACCTGGCTATCATTTCCATCATCTCCTAATCCAATTATCATTCTTATCAACTTCTCATCTAAACCAGTTGAAGAATCTCTTCAAGAATAATTTTCCTCAAAGGGTATCATTGCTCTTCATGTTGATACATTAGAAGTGAAAACAATCTATGATGGAGCCATAAGCTTAATTCTCTCTAACAAGAAAGATAACCATGTCCTTGAACCAAGTTCTTCCATTAGTGATGAAAAACATGTTGGTAAAAGAGTGCATCAGATATGCAGTAAAAGCAAGATGGGATAGGGCCCAATATTAAAATTGTAATGAAAACCCATTTTTCATATGGATGTATTATATATGTGTACATTAAATCAATAAATAACAAAAACTAGATGTATACCTCTTGAAGCTTATCAATTGTACTTTCTATCTTTTAGTATAAAATAATGAACATCCAATCTACGCAATATAGACTATGAGATCCACACCACAATCTTTCAAGCCAATCCTCAAACACACTAAGACATGTGTGTGCATGTAGAATGAATAACGTAATGTCTCTAGATGTACTTGTTGACTAGATTTTTTGCTAAAACCTAAATAAAAAAAAAGCTTAAAGAAAATGGGATTGGAACACAAATTTTTATGTTGTTCAGGTTATTAATTAACCCTAAGCCACGAGTCACTTGTATTAGGATGCTTAAGAAATTGAACAACTCAAGTTCTCTTGGTTTTATGGCAGCATATCGACTCACTCTGAAAATAGGAATCAAATCATTTACATAGTGTGCCCTAGCCCTATTTATAGGCTGCTTGGAAAATTATGCTCATTAATTGGAGCTGATTACAATTATTCTTTTTTAATGGAGATGTGTTACATAAAAAATACACATTCTATTATTAAATGAGCTGGTGGGCTACAATGTATCTTGGTGGGCCCAAAATGAGGAATTTCAGCCCACCATTTTGTTGGGGGAAACGCCCTTAACTTTGTCAAAGTGGTAGTTGCACATTTTCCCATGTCAGATGGCGTCGTGAGACTTCTTTTTTGCTGCTTATATGGAGTCGACACCATGATCCATGTGACACTGAGTGTCAGAAATCTGTATGTTGTCCAGGGTCATTGTGCTTGACATCTGGCTATCGTTTTCCTAGTCAAGAGGAAGGACCTCACAGACTCGGAGAAGGTGATTAGGGAGGATATGGTTTGTAGTGAGACTTGGAACTCCACCCCGCGACACGGTCCTCGAGAAGTGATGATTTTGGGAAGTTTTACTCCTTTGGTGGTGGTGAACTGTGGCAAAGAATGGGCTTAATCCCGTGGAGCCTTAAACAGGCTCCGAGAAGCTTTATCCGCTCATGTGAGACTATAATCACCCTTAATGTGTGCTACATGGCACTTGGAGAAAACACAGACAAAACATTGTCCCCCAAGTCTTCACTCGTCCTCAGGGGCAGTGGAGACTTTAGAGAGGAGTATTCTTAGGAGATTCGTAGGTCGTTGGGTGTCCTCGAGACCTGACATTTCCAAAAAGGGGGGTGTCATGTGTCGGCTCCTTAGTCAGGGTTCATCAATCGATGCCATTTCACGAGGGGTCTATTTTGTACCTGAGACATCATTTCCCCATTTCGAGTACATTTCCCACCTTGATTTGTGTGACCATCGGATCATGCTTGAGTACCTACTCCCTAGGTAGTCAACGACTGAGATTGAGTTGCTATTCACCCACGTCAGGGGTTATAATGTAACGCCCTGCTTTTCAAGCACCTACTAGTAACTGGTTCGGACCGGTGAAAACTTATATGAATATTATTTTGATTAATAATATAGGCTTGAGAAGCCAAAATCATGTTGTTCATGATAACCATTAAGTGTGATGTGTGATTGTAGCCAAATTAGAAATTTCAGTCTCGGACCGACACAAAAACTCCAACCGGGTAAAATCTCTGATAAAATTATGCTGAATAATTTTGGAAAAAATAATATGGGCATAAAATTTATTGGAAATTCATATAAATTTATGAAAAAAATCTCTAGAAATGCATTTTTGTGAAAAATGCACATTTATGCCAAAAATGGGATTTTTGTTAATTAAATTATTTTGAGTAATTAATATTGGAGTGTGACCACTTAAATTAAATAGCAAGGTCTATCTCATTTAATTACCCTAGGTTAAAATTTTAATTAGGTTAAGTAAGAAAAAAATTACCACAAAAGTATTTTTTGGAAAAATTACCATTAGACTATGATTAATTAACTTAAGTTAGATTAATTAGGAAATGAATCAAAGGGTAATTAGGCTATGATGGACGACAACTTGGAGGGGTAAAAGGGTAACTTTATGTCCAAATTTGAACACCTATAAACAACAAAATGTCAACTAAGTCTTCATTTTTCACATGAGTTTCTCTCTCAAGAATTCATTTTCTCTCAAAATCCTCTTCCTTCTCTCTTGCTTGGTCGAGTACCCCATGTGCTCTTCTCTGAATTTCTTCATCAATTTCTCACCTAAACACTAACATCACACCTCTTTCTTCTATACACATAGATTTAGGGTATTAAGAGTTGAGTTTGAAGATAGAGAAAGGCTAGGAAAAGCTAGAACAAATCAAAGGTAACACTCTTAACTCTACTTGTCAAAGTGGAGTTTTTGATCTTATATGAGTTTGCATGTGAGTATATACTGATTTGTTGTATTATTGGGGAGTGAATAAATGTAGAGGAAAGGCTATTCAAGGGTTTGAAGAGCTAGAAGTCACTTGGAACACCTTCAAAGCCATCAAGAGGTATATGATCACCTCCAATGAGTTTTATTCAAATTTTCTTGTTGAATATGTTTTGATTAATTTATTTGATGTGTTTAAATTATATTTTGGGATTGTAATAATATTTATACAATGTTTGAACATGCATGCAAAAATATTTGGATGATTGTTAGGGTTGGAATCCAACATTTCATAGGCAAAACAAAAACTTTGTAATAAAAATGTTTAAGCCTTGATTTCCAAAGGGTCAAACGAGTTGTATAATTATTGATTCTGGATTTCTTATTTGCATGTTTAATTTTTATGTGTAGATGTTAATAGGGCTTTGAAACGTGCAAAAATATTTTATAACGATAAAGATATGAGTTTTACAAAATTTATGTGTAATCAGGAAAATTGTTTTTCAAAATATGGATAATCAGCCGACTTTGAGTGATATTTTCTATAAGAAAATAATTAATTTTTTGGCTGATTTTTGGAATGAACCTTATTTTGTTATCGCAAATGAATCCGTAAAATTTCAAAGAAAAATAACGAATATGCTGAGAATTATGGGTTTTCAAAATTAGAGAAAATTTCTAGAAAGCTCAAAATAACTTTTGGACAGCCATGTTTGAAAATTCATTTTGTTAAGTGAAAATGGTTCAAATAACCTTATATTTTGTATAAATATTATTCACATGTCCTAGTATAGGTATAATAATTTTTAGACCTAAATAATAAACAAAATAGATTTTATGAACTTCCAAATTTCACTAACAGGATGGATTTTTCTCTAGGCAGATTTATAATGATGTTTTTTAAAATAGTTTTCACCAAGTAAAAATGTTTAATTTTATGAAATTTGGCAAAAAAAAAAAAATGGAATAGCCAAGTTTAAATCTGAAAAGTTTAAAGATCATTAGAGTTATAGTTTTTAAAATATAAATTTTTAAACTAGGACACCTACAACTAAAATTTATAAAGTTTATACTTAGGAAAAATGATTGAAAATAATTTTAAGTGTTGGACTAAGTGTTGATGTTTTGTTATGGTAATCAATAGAGAAATTCCGTTTTTAATAATTACCAAAATAATTAAACCATATGAATTAATTAAGGTGCAGAATGGTAATTGAATGTTGAAACAGATTGTAGATCTATTGTGACAAAATAAGAACTTGTCACGACAGAAACTGAACACAATAAAAGACAGTGCATAAACAATAAAGAACACAATGAATTTTTACCAGGTTCAAAAACTCTTTCGAATAACCTACTCCTTGGAGCCACACCAAGAGAATAAAACCAATTAATAAATAATCACAAGTACAAAAATATTGACTTAAACAAAACAAGACTCCATCTTGAGATTTGTCGCAACTTAGTTGTACTTCTCTTCACTAATCTGATTTTGATTGACATGCCTAACCACTTGAACTCCCTTCAATGGCCAGTGAGCGCTTGCATCCGCCCGACGGAAGGCTTGTAAAAATCTTCTCCCGAAGATCATAAGAATTGTGTTAAAATTACAACCTGTATTCACTCATAAATGTGGTATAGACTCACCACAAAACTAAAGACTCATTTTACTACAAGACCACGTGAATACAATGATCTTGAATACAAACTATGAACCCTCACAAATATTACAATTTACTCACAAAACTATGCACCAAAGAGTTCACTTTTTCTCAAGGCCCTAGAAGCCTATTTATAGAGACCATTTCGTGCTCAAAAAGGCTGAGAAATAATCTCTAATAAAAGCAAGAATATTTGAAGATATTCTTGATTAATGAAGATTTTCCAATTTAGTTGACTCTAATCCGACAGACATGGATTTTGCGAGGACAGTTAATACCTGAGTCAGATCAAATTTCTCAAGATAGAAATAACAATTAATTTCTCAAGGATTGTATTTCCTGTAGTTAATTATCTTGGAAAGCACGAAAATCAATAGAAAATATTCAAGAAATGAATTCGAATAAGCTTATAATATTTTCTTTATAAAACCAAGATACAAATTCTTTTTATAAACATATTGTGATAATATCAAACTAAATAAGGAATTATTTGCAAATCTTACCAAATATTCCAAGATATTAATTCTAAAAATCACAATAAAAAAGAATTTAAAATAATCTTTTAAATAAAAAGATGTCTCTATAAAGTTTTTCTTTGTCACACAAAGTTTCATTTTTTTCAAAAAAGGGAACTACATTTTTTGAATCTTTCTTTTCACAGCCAGCCATTACCACAAAATTTGTCAATATAAAATATAAAAAAAAAATTCTTTAATCAGTTGACAAAAAGTCTCACAGTCTAAAAAATGAAAGTATATTTTATTTAAAGAAAAATCTTCTTATAAATAAAATAATATTTTTTCGGTGAATATCAACATATACAGACGAAATATCAACAATATGGACGAAATTTCAAGTCAAAATATTGCCACAAACATAAATGATGATTTCTAGAATATTAGGACTTAAGAAAACAAATCTGAGAAAAACAAGTTGTCGCAACAGAACATAAACCTATTGGGACAACTGCTTCAAACTTGTCAAAAAACACTTTTGAGTCATAAAATATATTGTCTATTTAAGATAGATAATTTAGGGTTTTACAATCTCCCCCTTTGGCATCTTTTAGACAAAAATCTCTTATTTTACCCACAGGAAGCTCTTTGGCTGAGTGCTGGTTTTTCTCTCTCCCATGGCGAAGAAGAAGAAACCACTACGGAAGCCAGTTTCCCCAGTAGGAGAGCAAGATCAACAGCTAAATGTGGAAGAGAAATCGCCAATTTGTGGCATGGACATCAATAGAGTGGAGATAGGCAATGAGTTTGCTGTAACTGGGGTAGACGTCGAGGAAACAGAAGGGGGCTTGGATCGTCACTTTGACGAGATCTTAGGGTCGGGAGACATTGATACCCAGGGAGTTCAAACCGAAGGGATTGGTCAGGCTGGTTCGACCTCTGAACAAAACTCGTGGGCAGACAAGGTGGATGAGAGTGACTATCAAGTTTCTGCTCAGAAGCAATGGCAAAAATTCAAGGCTGGTAATCTTTCATTTTAAGATTAGAAGCTTGAATTCACAGAACCGATGTTTAGAGAAGGACGGAAGTTTGCTAAAATTGATGCTGAGGAGGTTAAAATGCAGTCCGCAAATTGGAGCTCGGCTGTTATATGCATGGTGCTAGGTGCCAACCCACCTATGGCTATCTTTGAAGGATTCATAAAGAGGGTTTGGGGTCACCTAGGGATAGCTTAGATAGCAAGAATGATGATGGGTCTAACTATGGTAAAGTTCAATGATGATGCTACAAGGGATCATGTCCTTGAAAATGGCCTTCTCCACTTTGATAGAAAACCAGTAATAGTTCGGCCTTGGACGGTGGATTTGAGTGCAGTTCGTCTGGTTCGCTATATTCCTCTATGGATTCGCCTTCAAGATTTGGGGCTCCAATATTGGGGTAGTAAATGTCTCAGTGCTTTAGTGAGCACTATAGGTAGGCCGATAATGGTGGACAAGTTTACAAGGGAGCGATCACGTATTCAGTTTGCTCGAGTGTTGGTTGAAATGGAAATCACTAACAATCCTCCAAAAAGCATACAGTTCATTAATGAACATGGCCAGATCATGGAGCAGGGGGTTGAGTATGAGTGGCTACCGATAAAGTGTAAGACCTGTGCTGGATTTGGGCACTCAATGGCAGAATGTAGGAGAGAGAAGAACGTTCAGTGGGTCAGGAAGGAAACAGAATCCCAAACGGAGGAGGAGCAGGGACCTGGAGAACATCAGGTGGGAAAGATGAAAGAAAGTGTGACTCAGGCTAGTTCAGAAGTTAGCAAAGATCAGGTAGATCCAGATGAGTCTGTCTTACCAAATGAGGAGGTTATGGCTGAGACTAATGCAAGAGTTAAGGCTAACCAACCATGGCGTACCCCAAAACGTGTTGCTGCCCAAGTTAAGGAGGGACAGAGATCAGTCACTCATGCTAATAATGCAGGTCATAAGAACAAGAAGTCGAACAAGTTTGTGGTGCTTCAAGAGCCAGTGGTGAATAGTAAGGAAGGTAGTTCCATTCCAAACCCCTCTAATGGATAACTGCAATATATTAAGTTGGAATGTTAGAGGGCTTAGTAATTCCAATAAACATAGCCCAGTTAGTGATCTTTGTAGTAGATATATAGTGGGAATTTGTGGTGTTTTAGAGACTAAATTGAAGGGTTGTAAAATAAGTAAGTTCATGGAAAGTCAGTTTCCGAACTGGGATTATCACACTAGTCCAATCATTGAAGGCCGCCTATTAGTCATTTGGAGAAGGTTATCTGTTAAAATCATCATTGTAACGCCCCAACTCCAGGGACCGCTACAGTGCACATTGCAAACAGTGCTAAACTCGCTAATCAAGTCGTTTGGCCATAAACGTGTAACTAAGCATGATTAGCGGTTTAGGGGTTTAAAAACTTTGGTTAAGATATAACGTTTCACTAGAACGTTTACTGTATACATTGGGATCCCAAAAATATAATTTCAGAGTTTATTACAAAAGATTATTTACAACAGGCCGTTCTAAGCGGCAAAACAGGGTTCAGCCCTAGTTCCACTTTCAAACCTTGCCCAAGTATTGGTCGAGTAGCTGCATATGTACACGTCATCACCTAAGCTCTCCAACTCAAGGATGGTCCAACTTTCTTTTTCCTTTACCTGCACCACAAAGCACCCGTGAGCCGAAGCCCAGCAAGAAAACTCATATGCTCATAAACAGTCATATCATGATATCAAATCGTATCTGGCATGCCTAGTAATCATAGCTCTACTCAGCATGCAAATGGATTTCAACAAATGCTGGGGTATCCAGGATAAGAAATCCTGGCCTTCTGATTGGAGGACTATCAAGTCAATCCTAACCAAATGAGTGTCGCAACACTTGAGGTTCTGATAAACCATGCTGAGTGACCGACAAGCGAGTCACTAATTCAAGTGGAAGGGTGGCTGTTGGGTAAGCCTCTAACCTTCAATAGGTTCTGGTAAACCATGCTGAGTGACCAACAAGTAAGTCACTGGGGCCTCAGTGCCCAAAGCCATGCATATGATGATCAAAATGATCATGCAGAGCTCATAGCTCTGATCAGATGAGTGAATATCACTTCGAGGTCCTGGTAAACCATACTGAGTGACTGACAACCAAGTCATTAGGGGCCCAGTGCCCATAGCCGTGTAACAACACCGTTACCTAGGCTTTCCCGCAATGGATCTTATCAAATGAGTGACTAACAAGCATGTCACTAAGGGGTCGGTACCCATAGCCATGTGACCTAACAGTCACGGGGCTCGCTGGCCCTGGCTCTAAATGACTAGCCTTTGGCTAGATAAACGCTTGTTTATATTCATCGAACTTGAGGTCGGTCCTGCATTAATGCTCTTTGAGTCATTCAATGCAGAAGGTTGATTAGGTCCAATCGACATAGCTTGCACACCACACTAGGGTTGTCATGACTAGTGAGTTAGCACAATGTGACCAGTGCCCAGTACCACTGCCGAACCTGACTAGTGAGTCACGGCTTCACAGTTGGTACTAACACCTTTGCCAATTCTGACTAATGAGTCAGCCCTGTGTGACCAGTGCCCAGTACCACTGCCGAACCTGACTAATGAGCCACAGCTTCACAGTTGGTACTAGCACCTTTGCCAAATCTGACTAATTAGTCAGTACCATGCACAAGTATGCAATGCTATCAATGTGTATCATATGCCAATTATCCAAGAACAGGGCATTCAGCATGCTTACTAAACATTTGCTAGCATAATTATGATCATGCACAAACACAGAGTCTCAAGCTCTGACCAATCTCATATTCATCATTCATGGCATGCCCTAATCACATGTTTCTCGTGCATCACATGCATCACACTTACTCATCCAGCATGCCTCAATAATAATCATGTGCAAATGGGCAAGATTGCCTAGCATTCATTATGCTATCAATGTTTACATTTAAACATTCAACATGCATCATTCATAGCCATGCATGTCACATATGGGGTGCAGTTTTCTTACCTTGGGTTCGAGCAAGAATTAATAAAAGATACGACCTTTGAGAACGATCAGTCCTTTGGTCCTTTAACGGTCACCTAGTCATAACCAAAAAAATATAGGATTCATCAATGAAAATGAAAGCAAAGGTTTCCAAACTAATATCTAGCCTCCGGGACATCAATCAACACTAAACCGGGTAGCAGGATCAACCCTGAGGCCTTAAGCTAGCATCCCCAAGTAAACATTGATAGCATAATTGCCTTGATGGGCCGTGGCTCACCATATCCATGCCGCGGCTCATCCCCCTGACAGAGGCATAATTGCCTCAGAAGCCACCTTAGGCCGCGACACACTAAAGCCAGGCCGCGGCTCATTACCCTAATCAGCCCAAAAACCAGCAACGCACCAGCAAACTCCCCTGCGTTTTTCCTCTCAAACCAGCCCTTCAAATCAACTCAAAACCTCTTCCAAACACTCATTTAAACCTCCAAACATCACCCATAACTCACCCACATCAAAACCCAAGTTAAACATCAATTAAACTCCCATTAATTCCCAACTAACACATCAAAATCACAAGCTGAAACTTAAAAGAAAACAGAGTATAATCAGACTTTCATGGATGATTTTCCTTACCTCAAGCTCGGTTTTTTCAATCCCCTTAAATGGCTGAATGAAGTCCCTAAGCCCAAACCTTGATTTCCTAGCTTGTTCCTCCAAATTGGCTCTCAAAATTCCAAAGGAAGAAAGGAGGAAAATGGTGTACGGCAAGGAGAGAAGGATGAGGATGTTGATGCTCTATTTTGGTTCTATTTTTCTACAGCCTTCTAATTGATACATATCCCTTTCCAAATGACCTTAATGCCCCTAGGTCACTTAAAAGCTTCTAAACACATCCAAGGGTAAATTCGTCATTTCCAACCTATACCGTTAATTATAATTAACGCTCTCCAATTCCCGCTATTCTCAATATTCTCAAATACCAATAAATCATACCCCATTACCCTTTAATTCCCGGTAATGTTCTAATCGTCAAAGTGACCCCGAGACTCACCCCGAGCCCCAAACTTAGACCCGTTATGACTAGACCGAACACTTACATTCCCATGATCGTCTCATGTCGAATGGCTCGAACCAAACCACATATGATGTGGTAAAATTATAATTCACCCATATGCATAAAATTACACAATCACGCCCCCAACGGCCAAATTACCAAAATGCCCTTGCGATTAAAATATGAGCCCATATGCATGCATTCACCATCATATAATAATATAATTCACATAAACATGCATATAATCATTAAATACCATAATAAATCAATTATGGCCCTCCCGACCTCCTAATCAAGGTCCTAAACCTTATTAGGAAATTTGGGGCATTACAATCAGCTTAGAGGAGTCCACTCAAGCTGTTCACTGTCTGGTGAAGGTGATGGGAGTGCAGCAGGAGTTTGGGGTCACCTTTGTTTATGGTCTTAATTCGATTGAGGGTAGGAGAAGTCTTTGGGAAGGGTTACAAAGGCCTAATCATCTGGTTAAAGCTTGGTTATATTTAGGGGACTTTAATGCCCCTTTTTCAGGCAAGGACAGAACAGGAGGCAAGGCTATTTCAGACATAGAGTTAGCTGATTCTATTAAGTGGCTAGCAGGTGCTCATGTTGAGCCTTTACAGAATATTGGTTCCTATTTTACTTGGTCTAACAACCAAGATGGTGCTGCAAGGATCTATTCGAAAATAGACCATGCTTTGAGCAATGAAAAATGGTTTGATTTGTTTTCTCAGTCTACAGCCATATTTAGGTGGGAAGGCATCTCAGATCATTGCTCTTGTTTCGTTAGAATTCAGAATTCTGAGAAGTTAGGATCCAAGATTTTTTGATTTTACAATTACTGGGCAGATCACCATGAATTCTCTTATTTGGTGCTAAAAAGCTGGAGAACCCCGATTAAAGCTTCTGGTATAAATGCGATTTTTCTCAAGCTTTTGAGACTAAAACATTGTCTAAAGACCTTTAATATGGACAGATTAGGTGATCTAAAAGCTAACTACAATAAGGCCAAAGACTCCTATCAAGTAGCTCAGTTGCAAGCTCAAGCTCATCCCCATGATTTAGGTTTTCAAGAGGCTGAGAGGATAGCAGCTGGGAATTTTTCTGTTAAGGAGAGATTATATCAGAGTTTTTTAATTCAGAGGAGTAAAATCACTTGGTTGAGACAAGGAGATTTGAACACCTCTTTTTTTCTTGCTTTTTTAAAGAAACGTAAAGTTGAGAATGGGATAGTCTCTTACATAACAGCAGAAGGGCAGTTAGTTGATAATTATACTGAAGTGGTCTCTCATTTTTTGAGTCATTTCAGAGCTTGTTTAGGCAGTCCTAGCTTAGCTACAAGCAGGGTTAACATCCAGCATATAGAATTGGGGCCGAAACTTTCAGTTGAGCAGCAAGTGATGCTTTTGAGACCTTTCTCTAAGAAGGAAATTCGGGAGGCTTTATTCAGTATTCCAGTTACCAAATCCCTAGGTCCTAATGGGTATGGTTCTGGCTTTTTCAAAGTTTTCTGGAGTGATATAGGTGATGAGGTGTGTGTTGCTATTTCTCACTATTTTGAATCTGGTAATTTCCTATCTAAGCTTCATGAAACTACCTTATCGTTGATTCCTAAGGTTGCTAATCCCTCTCGGGCTGTTGACTATAGGCCTATAGCCTGCTGCTCTACGTTGTACAAGTGCATGGCTAAGTTGCTTTGTAAAAGGCTGGCTGCTATCCTTCCTGATATTGTTCAGACTAATCAGGGAGCTTTCATAAAAGGTCACACTATAGCCCATAACATCATGATTTGTCAAGATCTTATTAAAAACTATGGGAGAATTTCTACTTCTTCGAGATGTGCCATTAAGATAGATCTTAGTAAGGCCTATCATACTATAGATTGGTTGTTTCTTGAGGACTTGTTAAAAGCTTTAAGGTTTCCCATGAAGTTCATAGGTTGGATTACGTCTTGTGTTAGGAATACCACCTATTTTCTTGTGATGAATGGAAGAATTCAAGGCAAATTTAAAGGAGAGAAAGGGCTGAGACAGGGTGATCATATGTCACCTCTATTGTTTGTTCTCATCATGGAGTATTTGTCTAGAAGTTTACAACATGCAGCGCTTAATTCCCTCTTTCGATTTCACCCGATGTGCAAGAGTCTTAAGCTTATTAACCTGTGCTTTGCGGACGACCTGCTTATCTTTTGTAAGGGTACTCTCCCAGCTGTTAGGAGTGTTAAGATGGTTCTTGATGATTTTGCTACTGCCCCTGGTCTGTACATCAATGCTGGTAAATCTCAAATTTTTTTCGGTGGAGTCTCTAACTCTGATAGAACTAGGATTGCTCTTGTGATTAACCTTTCAGAAGGTTCCTTTCCTTTAAGGTACCTTGGGGTTCCAATGAGGCCAACAAAATGGAGACATGCAGATTGTGAGGTGCTAATTCAGAAGTTTAGGCTGAAGATTCAAAACTGGGCTAGTAGACATCTCTCCTTTGCTGGCCGGATTCATCTTATAAACTCTGTTTTACTTGGGCTTCGAAACTATTGGATGACAATATTTGTGTTGCCCCAAAGTATAGTCAAGGAAATCGAAAGAATTTGTAGAGGTTTTCTGTGGGGAATTTATGGGCAGAGGAGTAAATTACATATCCCTTCTTGGCAAAAGGTTTGCCTCCCTAAAGCTTATGGTGGCTTGGGATTCAAAGAAGGGGCAATTTGGAACCGGGCTGTTCTAGCAAAGTATGTTTGGGCTTTATCTTCCAAACCTGATTTGCTTTGGGTTAAGTGGATTCATTCCATTTATCTGAAAGGAAACAACTTCTAGAACTATGATTTGAAAGGAGATTGTAGTTGGTACTGGCGGAAACTTTGTCATCTCAAGAAGTTTTTCAGTCCTACTGCTATTTAAACTGCTGGTGTGCAGAGGAAATTTCAGACTTCGAGACTTTATAATAGCCTTCTAATTCAGCAAAGAGTTGAGTATTCTAGGACTGTTTGGAGCAAAATTATCCTTCCTAAACACAGGTTTATGCTATGGCAGGTGGTCAACTCACAGTTGCTAACAAGGGACAATCTAAATAGGCTGCATATTCCTTTGAATTCACTGTTATGCCCGGTTTGTGAGTGCTATCAGGAAAGTCATACTCACCTATTTTTTTATTGTAGTTTTTCCTCTCGGCTGGTAGACAGTATCTTTAAGTGGATGGGGTTTGCAGCTTGGCCTCTGGATTTCAATTGATGGATGGTTTGGCTGACAAGGGCTCGAAGTGGAACTAAGTCTAATATTGTTAATATGGTGTTTGTTGCTATCATTTACAGTATATGGATCAACAGAAACAGATGCCTTTATGATGGTTACTCCTCATCTGTTTTGTCTCTTGTTCAGGAAATTAAATATACAACTAAATATAGACTTTACTTAGTGTCCAATAGACATAACTCGGCTCAAGACCAAATGTATATTCGATATCTTCTTTGTAATTAGTGGCTGGTATGTTTTGTTTTAGGCAGGTTCCCTGCTTGTATCTGAGTTTTGGTTGTAATCCGTTTGGTTCATTTGTTCAATGAAGCTCTTTAATTCTTCTTGATAAAAAAAAAAAAAAGTATGTGCAAAGCACACATTAGTTGAAGCATAGAGTTTAAACAAAACTCCCCTTGCGCAAGAGATGACCAAAAAATAGGGCACATAATAAAAAAAACATGTTCCAAACTTGATCAATTAGCACAAGAACATGAAACTTTTTATACTCCCTAAATAATTCTTCTCTCCCTTTTTGTCTATCAAAAGAGCCAAAGGAACACCATCAAGGGCCAAACACACTTCCATCATAGTTCATCATCATGGTTGCCTACACACATGTTAGATGAAAAACGAAAGAAAGAAACAACAACAAGAAGAGAAAATAAATTATAAGGAAAAAAAAGGGTACCAACCAAAATACCACAAAAACTGGGAAAAGAAAACTTTTTATTGTCTAAGAATATGATCTTCAATGAACAAAAAAAGTTGTCAATATTTTCACTATTCCCACAAATGGTCAACCTTTTTTTTTTATAATAGCACAAAGGTATATATATAATGCCAAAATATACTTTTGTGCCCAAAAAATCTTTCATGACTTGTCCATTGAGAAAAAACCAAACATTATTACATTTTAACAAAATTTTACTATAATGTTTACTAAATCTATTTAACATGAGAAATTGGTGAAAATGACATCTTTTTTTTAAGTTATTTTTCACTTTGGCCTACTTTTGATAATTTTTGCAAAATGACCTCTGTTTAAAATTCGACCAGTTGTCTAAATTTTTCGACCAGCAGTCTAAAATTTTCGACTGACTGTTTGAATTTTTCGACCACCTGTCTAAATTTTTGACTAGCTATCTAAATTATGAGAGGTCATTTTGCAAAGAATTATTAAAACTAGGCTAGAGTGCAAATTGACTTTAAAAAATAGGCCATTTTGCCAAATGACCCATTTAACATATCATGTTTTTATTTGTCTCAAGAAAAATAGTTAGTCCTATCCCATGAAATATTTAAAGTGAATAAAATGGTATATCCATTTTAATATATTTGTTTTACCACTAAAATCAGTCTCAAGCATTTGTGTGTGCATGTGAGAGCATGTGACATTGCCCTTTAGTGGCAAATTTTAGCCTTTTTCGCAAGTTGCATGAAGTATCCATCTTAGACACTTTCACATTACAACGACGGTCGCCCTTTTCACATGGTAGAGTATCTTCTACATAATTTTAGTTACATAGTTCCAACTTACTCATGGATGACTTTCACACACCAATGCACGTAGCTCTATTCTGAAGATGGAGCCTGAGACAAGATAAAAAATATTATATACTCACACACCACATACACATATTGATTCATAAAAGTATTAAATGGATAGACCTATCTATTTTTTGAGACAACTAAGCATGATATATTAACTAGAAAAACTAACCAAGTAGTAAAATAATGTTAAAAACTAATTTTTATAATTTTCTCAATTTGGACAAGAACATGACAACTTTTGAGCAACACAATGTCAAGGGTATAGCAAATTTTTTTTAATAATAATAAAAAAATTAATTTGTACAAACCCCCAAGGATTTCTTGAGGGAATCAAACTTGATTGCATCTAGGTATTTTGTGAAAATATTTGCAATTTTTTTGGCAATCTCAACATATTATAAAACAAAAGTTTTATTTTCAACAAGTTCTCTTGTGCATCACGACACATCATCAACACAAAAACATTTTTCATGGGAAATTTTCAAATATTTTTCCAATTGACAGGTTCAAATTTACTAAAATAATATTTACTTAAATTCAATAAATCATGAACATGACTCACACTTCTAATTTTTCTCAAATTTTCAAAATCCACATGACCATGTTTTTCATGACACAAATTAGTATCACTCTTTGTGTTTTGTAGTGCGCCATTTTTTTTTTTAGTTATTAAATTTTTGTGTTTTATTTTATTAGTGTGAAATATTTTATTTAATTGTTTGTTTATTTAAATTAATTGTTAGAATTGTTTGGTAGAATTTTTGTGAATTTAATTGTTAAATGTTATTTATTTATTTTAAAAATGTGATTATTTGAGTTTTGGTTGAATGCAGTAAGGTGCATGGTAGATAGTGATGCACCCTAGTTATTGAGTGTGTGCATGTGCATGGTTGCATGGTGCACATGTGTAGAATTTTCTGCACACATGCGGTTTCCTTTTATTTAGATTTAATTAATTATTTGAAAAAAATAAATAAAAGAAAGGGAAAACAACAGCTTTGACGTGTGAGCCTAAGTGGGAAAGGAGGATTGCAATTCCTATTTTATTTGGGTCAATATTCTAGTTAAAAATGGAATAGATGTTGTCATCTTTATTTCATACCATTTTAAAATAAAATAAATTAAATAAGAATTAGGAGAAAATAATTAGGAATAGGAAACTTACCATTTGGTGTATTAGGTTATTTTGGGCCACTTTAGAATAAAATGGGAAGAGAGAAAGTAGAGAGCATTATGCTCTAGGTGGCTGCCGAAACTAGAGAGAAGAGGAGAGAGAGAGAGTGGCGAGTTAGAGAGAGAAAGAGAGAGAGAGTGGCAAGCTAGAGAGAGAAAGGGAGAGAGAGGGGCTGCCATTTTCTAGAGAGAAGGAGGAGAGAAAGAAGAGAAGGAGGAGAAAGGAAAAAGGGTTTCAAAGCTCTAGGTATACGTTCATCTATGGTGTTTTTTTAAAAATCCTTGGTTTAGAATATTTCTCTTCTTCAATCTTAGAATAATGGTGTTTTCTTACTTTGGCTCTATGGTGTTCGAAACCCCAAGGACTTTGAGCAAGGAGGTGGTTCTAGTTGGGCTCTTGATTTCTATCAAGAGAGGTATTGGATTTTTTCCCTTCAATTTATTGGTTAATGTTATTTTATGTTGTTATTTGGAGAGATCATGACTGAAATTGGGTTTGTGTTTTGGGTAGGATACTATGTTGTGTTGATTGAAATTATTGATTTTGGGATGAAGGGTTGTTTTGTTGATGCATGAAAGTTTTGGCATGAGCGTGTGGTGTATATAGGCAAGCATGGTTAGAGATTTTTGTTATACATGAAATCTAAAATTCTTATGGTTATGTTTCATGGTTATTTTGAATCAAAGGATTTATGTAATAAGAATATAAGGATGATGATGGATTCATGCAAAGGTATTATTATTGCTGTTGTTAAATCATTATTTTATCTCACTCTTGGAAAACATGTTGGGATTATGTGATCTTGTATTATTTTTATTAGGGTTCATAAGTTATTGACATTGTTGGTAAACATGCATATGAGTTTGGAGTAAATTGTTAATATGTGGGAATTTTGATGCATGGGGTTTCGATCTGTGGTGTTTTTATTTTTGTATCACTTATACATGTTAGGAACATGCTAGGTTAATTTGGTTAAAAGAAAGGATTGTCTTAAATCTTTTATAAATTGATATATTAGTGATTTCATGAAGGTTATGATATATGCTTGAATTTCATGATGATTTATGCTTGCTGACTTTGTTAATAATTGGTGAAATAATGATGTGCATGCATAAGTGATGTCTCTAATGATATGTTGATTTTATGAGAATAAAAGAGTGTTTTATTTCATACTTAAATGATATTTTTGCACAAATAATTACCTACATATTTTTTTTTATATATTTTTGAGAAACATATGAGTTTTTAAAAATAAAAATGGTTATTTTAAGGATATATTTGGTTCCTGGAATTTTAGTAAAAAATGTGAAGTTGTTATTTTAAATAAAAGGAATAAATTAATACCCTAAATTAGGAAAATATTAAAAGTGTTATTTTCAATATAACTATGAGTGTTCATTTTAATAGTTATGATTTTTCTTTATTTTAATTAAGAAACATGTTGAAGTTAATTTACTTGTGTTTTTTTTAAAGTAAATAAAATAATGGCTGAATGTTTATTAAAATATTTTAAAATAATTATTGGATTATCACTTATGAATTTATTCTATTTAAAATTAAGTCTTAAAAATAATACAAGTAAAAATGTATTTTTCCCACACCTAAAAATTGTAATTTTTCTCACCAAGTTTGTAATTTTGTTAATTGGATTAAATTGTTAATTTCTAAGGAAACATGTTAAATTATAAGTATTTTACATAATTTATAGCCTTTATTATTTTTATGTAATTTAAAAATAAATAATGGAATTATTATATTTTTAAATGGTTAAATAAATTGTTTTATGAAATAGAAATAATGCTTTGGAAGTTTAATCAACTTAAAGATTTTTAAAGAAATAAATAATGGTGATCAAAGCATGTTACTAATTCATTATTTTCAAAACGATAGAAATAAGCGCTAATGAATTATCGTATTTGATGCCGCTTTTTAACAACGTTTCCACGTATGCATGTCGCATGCAAATGCACTTTTACGTTAAAAAACATTTCTAATATTCAACAATGTGATTTTTATTTAAAAACCATGCATGAAATAAGTTGCATTATTCTTTGGGAATATACTTATTTGGTACCCTGTGTTTTTGCAAAGTATCATTTTGGTACCCTCTATTTTCAATAATGCTCATATGGTACCCTGTATTTTAAAATCGTACATATTTGGTACCCTAAACTCAGATTTGATAGATAAAATTTTGTCAATATGATCAAACTGTCATCAGTTATATGTAATTATGTAATTAAATTTAAATTTGTAACTTACATAATTGACAGCAGTTTGATTAAATTGACAAAATTTTATCTATCAAATCTGAGTTTAGGGTACCAAATATGTACGATTTTAAAATACAGGGTACCATATGAGCATTATTGAAAATAGAGGGTACCAAAATGATACTTTGCAAAAACATAGGGTACCAAATGAGTATATTCCCTTATTCTTTTGGTGATTTTGTGTGTAATTGTCTATTTTGAGAATGATGAATAGTTTTCACCATGTGTGCATGGGCCATGCACACATGAGATAGATAAGAGGGCTCATTAGAGTCTTATGTGATGCTAAAGGATGTTGTTTGGTTATGGTATAGGCTTGTTGTGAAGTTTGTCAGTTGTGCTTTGCTTGGACCTGAGATAAGGAAGTTAGATAGAAATTTTGGTTGTTTATGCTGTGAATGGTAAGGTTGGCTTATATGAATAAGAATGTTATGATTGATGATACTTTTGCGATACGAATTATGAAATGCTATATTGTGCTGATATGACTAGCGTTGACGCCGCTTTTCATCAACTTAAATCGTAGAGCAATTAAACAATATGAACTACGGTGCGAATGAATAATATAGTGGAACAATAAGGTTTTTACGTGGTTCAGCAGTTAAATCTGCCTAGTCCACGAGTCTATGTTATTAAGACTTGGAATTTTCTGGAAATCCTTCAGAGATGAATTACCCAGAGTTTTCTCTCAAGATATCAGATGATCCGTCCTCTACAAGTGATCATTACCTCTCTATGATCATTACCACATATTTCGGGAAGATACTCTGCATATAAATTCAAGTAATTACATTAAATGCTGTAAATCCTATATACAAGGAAACGTCCCCTTAACACCCAGAAACGGATAACAAACTTGTTAATATCCCTTTAATGTTGGGATGTTACAACAATAAATATATTTAAACATACAGAACGCATTACATCAGATGACTCATCGAATCTCCGAGGTCAGCAACCAGCATCGTGTCAGTCAAGGCTTACGGTCATGTTACGAACTGGCCATCTTATTCCAAGACCTGCTCGAAGCAGATAAATACCATCGAGGCTGTCACATTCGAGTCTGTACTTTTTAAGCTTGGACTACTCGATCCGAAGGCACTCGATAACGGCTGTATCCCGATGCTATGCCCTTTCAAGCCTAGAAAGAATCTTGAGGTTACATGTCTTCGAGGTTGCCATCTTACTTCAGAGATTTTACAACTGAACCATAAACATGTATTACATATATCTCGAGCTCATACTTGACGAGTCCAACTTTCGAGGTCATAATTTCTGGTCTCGAAATCTGGGTGTAACAACTAGATTGTACGTCATTTGAATGATGTATGTTATGAATGCTTATTAGCGTGATGAACGCGACTCAACAAAAAGGGGTTACTAAGGATATGAAGATGTAGCCCGAGTTACCAAGGATATGAAGACGTAACTTATAGGGCGAACGCGTCGAGGTTATTCAAGGACCAAAGATCCTATTTACCTCATGATGTGACATGGACAAGATAGCGGGCCATGTTCACAAAGATATGATGATGATGTTTATGATGATAATGTTAATGACGATAATGTTTATGATGAAAATGTTTATAACGATAATGTTTAAGATGATAATGTTTATGATGATGATGTTTATGATGATAACATTTATGATGATAATGTTTATGATAATGATGTTTATGATGATGACGTATGATGATGAAGTTAAGTATGATGTGTAACGATGTATGAATGTGAATATGTTTTGTTGTGTTTACTTGTGTGTTGTATGTACTTCCTTATTGGGCTTTTAGCTCACCCCCTTTGTAACAACCCGAATTCGCTAATAAGGCTTAAGGGCCTTGATTAGTGTGCATGGAGGGCATAATGGGAATTATGTGTGAATTTGTAAAGAACGCCCTAGACTAATACTTACAAAACATTCGCATAACATAATTTATAAAATAATACCAACCATTATTAAAGTCTCAGGGGGACTTATTTAAAATCATGCAAGTTGGCGCCATAAGTTTAAAATAAAACATAGGTTTTTATGCAAAGTTCAAAGAAAAACCAATTAAGTTAAATAACAGAGTCCCACTGATAATTTAGGAAAAAGTCCCTTAAAACAAAACATAATTTAAATGGCGTTCTACGTTGATCGTTTTATCGTCCATAGGATTGCCCCACGCCATACACCCCATGATGAAAGAACTCCTCACGTCACCACGCGTGCCATAGAGAAAACCTATTTGCTACCTGGAAGGAAAGTAATGGGGTGAGCTAAAAGCCCAGTAAGGAAGTACAAGCAAATAAGCAAGTAAGAAAACAACAAACAACCAAACACTAACGTTCATCTAAAACATCATGGTATATCATAACATAATCGTAATATTTCATCACATCATAACATAAACGTAACGTTTCATCATATCATAACATAAATGTGACATATCATCATATCATAACATAAACGTAACGTTTCATCATATCATAACATAAATGTGACATATCATCATATCATAACATAAATGTGACATATCATCATATCACAAACATACAGCATACATGATGAGCATGGAACGCTAGTTGTCCATGTCACCCTATGAGGTAAACAGGAGATGACTGGTCCTTGAATAACCTCGGCGCGTCCGCCCTAGGAGTCACGTCTCAATGTCCTTAGTAACTCGTTCGATGTATCTGACATCGAAATCTGTTTGATGTATCTAACATCGCATTCTGTTTGATGTATCTAACATCCATACACATATCACATTCAACAGATCATCATATTAAGGCATTCATAATTTCATAACAGTTCATTCATATAACAGCCTTACCATTCATATCATAAAATCATAAAAATCTATCTAACTTCCTTACCTCAGGTCCAAGCTAAGAATTTCACAATCTTTTCAACGAGCCTATATCATAATCAAAATAACGTTTCTTAGGTTCATAAAATTACTATTTTGCCCTTCCATACAACTCATCTGTGCATGGGCCATGCACTCATGATAACAGTTACACTAAACACATGCAATTATCACCAAAAAGAATAATGCTCGTTCTACCCATTTTACTAACATGATTGCTTTATAAAAATTACATAGTTGAATAATAATCATGATTTTGGACGTAAAAGTTGATTTGCATGTAACATGCATACGTGGGAATGTTGCGTAATAAAGACGTTTTCAAAAACGATAATTCTACATTTCTTGCTTTTATTGTTTGAAAATCAATAGCCATATTACATGCTTTATTTTTCTTTAAAATTTCTAAGTTGATTAAATTTCTCAAAAATTTATTTTATTTTAGCTCAAAATAAAATATGTGACATTTTCATTAAATAAATATTAATTTACCAAGAATTAACCAACAAGTTTGGATTTAATTAAAATACCTATTTTAACATGTTTCTTTAGAAAAATATATTTTATTATTGTGTTACAAAAATGATGTGAAAAATATATTTTAAGTGTGGAAAAATACATTTTGATTTAATTTATTTAAGACTTAGTTTTTAAGTAGTAAAAACCCATATGTGACAATTTAATAACAATTGTTAACCTTTTTAAAACAAACTTTCAGCCACCATTTATTTTATTCAAAAATCACAAATAAATAGAGTCTAAATATTTTTCTCAATCAAAATAAAGAAAAAAAATCATTATTTAACAAAATATGCATTTATACCATTAAAATATCATTTTTCAATATTACCATAACTTAGGAAAATTAATTTATTCCAAAAATTACTCAAATTCATTTTTTAGTGAAACTTACTTCATATTTTATTACAAAATTCCAGCAACCATTTTTTATCATTAAAATCACCATATTCAATTTTATAAACTCATTTTTTTTCAAAATTCAATAAAAATTCTGTAGGAAATTAATTGGGTAAAATATCATAACATGAGACTTAAAATCCTCTTTTAATTTCATAAAAATTAACACATTCATCAAGAACATTATTTATGCATGCAACTCATCTTTTTATCAACTTTTACCCAATTATTTTGAAAAAAACAGCAAGCTTAATTCTTTGTAAAACTCAACTTTTGTCTTAAAAATCACATAAAATCATTCATGCCTAAAATCTCATTATGCTCTTATAATATGCATGATTCTAATATCACTAACATATTCACATGAATCCTTTTAAAAACCATTTGTTGCAATTCCATGAAAACCAACAAAACACTATCAATGAAATAACATATAGTAATTTATAAGCACCATATTCACATATGCCTTATATTAACCTAACATGTTTCTATCATTATTTTCATGCATCATATAATTTAATCATTCAAAATATAACATGCATCTAACAAAATTTCATGATCAACATATCAAGATTACCACTTATTCTCTTACCCATATATCATAGGTCCTAAAACATGGATCAAATATATTGTAAATCACACAACATATCAAGAACACCCTTGGGTGTACCTAGGCCGAAATCACCATACAAGTATTCATAGATTATTACAATTTTTTTATGCATAGCAAAATCAACATCACAACCCTTAAACACAAATCATACTCTCACAAAAACCAAATCCTATACATCAATCCTACCAAAATCAACCATTAGCACCATTAGCAAAACCTCATATACAACCCACCAAAAACAATATAAGGCTAAGGAAAAGACCATTACCTCTCTTGATTGTAAAAATCAAGAACACAAAAGATCAATACCCCAAACTCCACACCCTTGTTCAAGCCTAGGGTTTTTATGAGAAAGCCACCATGAGGAGGAGGAAGAACCCAAACACACACAAGAAAATAACACAAATCAAAATCATATTATCAAAAAAAGATTATGCAAAGAGAAAAACAAGAAGACATACTCTAGGGGGTTCCTCTTCACTTTCTCCTTCCTTCTTCCTTTCTTTCTTTCTTCGTCTCTCTCTCTCTCTCTCTCTCTAGGTCACGGCAGCCACACACACACACAAGAGCAATGGCTCTTCTCTCCTTTCATAGCCCCTTTATCACAAATCTCCCCATAAAGTCTCCCCAAAGACAATAAGGTAAGTTTCCATTTCTCTTTTATTTTTCTTAATTTCTCTTTATTTCAAAAAGATACAAAGGAATAAAATGTGATCATGCCTATCCCCAAATGATCATGGTCTTCAATTTTTTTGATTTTTACCATCTTAAGGAAAGTATTCCTTTCCCACTAGGTCACACGCCCAACTCCTTGTTTCCCTCTTCTTTTTTTTTTCTTTTTTTTTTTTTATAAATTACCCAAATAAATCTAAAATAAGGAAACATAAAATGTGTAGAAAATCTACACATGTGCACCATGCTACCATGCACTAGCACACACTAAATCACTAGGGTGCATTACTATCTATCATGCACCTTAGTGCATTCCACCATAGCTCACATAATTACCTCATTTGTCACACTTAAATAAAATGTAACACTAATAGTAAAATAACATGTTACACAATTATTCACTTATTAAATTAATTAACCAAAACATTTCTAACAATTAAATAAAATAACAAACAATCAAATAAAACAAATAAACAATTAAATAAAATAACAACACTTAAATAAAACAATTCATCACACTTAACATTTAAATCAAATAAAGCACAAAATTTAAATAATCTAAAAAAAAAAAATTTGGTGCACTACAGAATTTAATAAGTAAAATGCATGATTATGATTTAAAGCATGTTATATGACTATTTGAATATCTGAGATGCATGACTATGTGTATTAGTATGCATGTAGGCCCTGATTAGGTTAGAAGGGCATAATCGTAATTTTAGCCATTATGGGCATAACTGTATTGATATATGTGATAATTGTTGAGACCACATTATTATGTGGATATATCTGTGATCTGTGACTCGAGACGATCCTAGTGAGCGGTTTAGCGGAAAAGTCATGGCAGGGATTTATACCCGGCCCAGGGTGAGCCTGGTGGGAATTTAGTGAGTATATTGGAGTCTATTTTGATATCGAGGAATATAATTGGTGATTAATTAGGTATCGAGAGGTAAGCGGAAAATATTAGAGACACTTGAGGAGTTAGCGGGAATTGGGTAAAATGACTAAAATGCCCCTAAGTGGATTAAAATGTTTAAAATTAAAAGGGAGGGCATTAAGGTCATTTGGTTTTTTAAAGATGGGTATTACTGAGGCTTTATGTTAGTGGAAGTGGTAGAATACTACAGAAGTCTGAGGACAGAAAGAAAAGAAGGAAAAGAAAGAAAAGAGAAAGGGAGGAAAACATAGTTGGTTTTCTAAGGGTCGGTTGGTGATCTCCTTCACCATTTCTTTGTGTCTTCTTGGAGAAAAATTCAGAGGAGAGCTAGGTCAACTAAGCCATAAGGTTTCTGAGCTAAGCTTGAGGATTTGGCAAGGGTTAAGCAAGGATAGGCCATCACTTGAGGTAAAATTCTGTAGTTTCTTCAGTTCTGGTTTTGGTTTTTAGGAAAGATATCTAAGCTGTGTTGATGGGGATTCTAGGGAAGTTGGAGCCAAGGGTTGAGGAGGAGCTGGCTAAGGAAGTCTAGAGGCAACTTGAGGCCGAATTTCCATCAAAGGTATAAACTCTGAGCATTTAACTTTGATGTTTTGACTCGTTTCTGCTAAGTATTGAAGTCTAGAAGTGGCTATGGTGAATTTTTAGATTAGGGATGCATGTGCTTGGGTTTTGAGTATTTGGGGTGCTTGGGATGAGTGGAGTGTGTTAATAAGCTTGTTTTTGAGTTTTGTGAAGGTTTGGGGAAGTTTTGGTTGAGTTTGGTTCGAGGAAATCGTAGGAAGGAAAATTGAGGTATTGCCTGTCTGTGACTAGCACTACAACGCTAGCCTTTGGGCGTTGTAGCGCTAGGCCATGCTTTCTGGGGGATTTTGGTTCTGCTTGTAGCGCTGTAGCGCCCTCTTTAGAGTGCTGTAGCGCTACCATGTTTCCAGAAAGGGATTTTAGGGTTATTTACAAGGGTTTTTGACCAAGGGTTCGGGGTCCGATTCCACCACCTTTTTTGGTTGAACTAGGACTTCCCAGGGGCTCGGGATTGGTCTCGAGGCTAGGTTTTGGACTTGAGGTTTGGTGATGAATTTGACCTATGGTTGTGTTTAGGTGAGCGCTAGGGCTTGAGAGGGATCGTGCTCAAGGAGTCGAGTGATCAAAGCTAGCGAATGGAAAGGTAAGAAAGTTGCACCCGGTTATATGTTTGTGAATGGACTAAGTGCTCCCGATATTTGTATTATGTCAATGATGGTATTATGCCATGGGACATGTGATAGCGGCCTAAGGGTGCCGTACACAATATTTGCGCATAGGGCGCGGCTTGGCCACTGGTAGCCGAGGATAGCTTAATATTCACTGAGCTCGGTTTAAGCGGGTCGAAGTCAGTGGGATAACGAAGGCTGCGGCCCGAGGGCGCTAACCCTAGTTATCATATGTGATTTGGTGTATGCTATAGACTGATATGTGTAGTATGCTGAATACTTGACTATTCTAAATGTTGATGTGATAAAGAATATGTGATGCATTATAAGATATTGAATTGACTGTTGATTGCTTATGCTCTGTTGTTGTGTTTTCTTGCTGGGCCTTGGCTCACGGGTGCTACGTGGTGCAGGTAAAGGCAAGGGCAAGTTAGACCAGTCCTAAGATGGAGAGCTGCGGGGATGAATGTACATAGCCGGCTGTTTGGTCGCCGAGGCCGAGGGGTGGATCAGGACAGAGATTGCCTAAATGTCTATTTTGTCTTAATATGGATGATACTGCATTTAGTCCTTGAATCTTTTGTAAACAGTTTCAAACTTAACATTTCTGGGATCTCGTGTAAACAGGAAATGTTTCTTAATGAAAATGTGACTTTTGAGACCAAAACATTTTAACCCTAGTTCCTTTATAGTTTCAATAACACATTTTTAATTAAACGACTTGATTAGCAAGTCTAGCACTTTATAAAAACACAATGTAACGGTCTTGGCTATCCAGGGCGTTACACCCTTACTTTCCCTTCCAGGTAGCAAATATGATTTCTCTTTGGCACACGTGGTGATGTGGGGAGTTCCGACGTCAGGGTGTGTATGGCGTGGGGCTATCCTATGGGCGAGAAAACGATCAGCTTAATGACAATTTCTAAAGAACAATATTATGTTTTTATTTTAAATTTTCAGAACTTATCAGTGGGACTTGAACTTTATTTATTTTTAAAACGTTGCATGAAAACTATTATTTTTATTTTAAACTATTGGACCCAACTTGCATGTTTTAGCAAGGCCCCACTGAGATTTTTCATATAATAAGTGGCTTTCCTTCAATAAGTTTATGAGCATGTCAAAGTTTTACAAAATATTACAGTAGGGCGTTGTACAAATGGTATCAGAGACGGTCGTCCATGTTTCCAAGGACCCTCCCCATGCACGCTAAAGACGGAAAAATCTCACCTCACCGGGTTGTAAGTACTTGCTCTAAATGTTGTCTATATTCTTTCCTACTTTTAAATTTTGTAGTTTTGTAATTGATGTGTAGATAGTATGCCTCAAGTAATTAGTACTTCTAGAAAGAAACTTCTCGATGAGAGTAGTGGGATCTCATGGGTTCATATAGATGATGTAAACGACAGATATGAGTGGATATCAGCTCCCTGAAAGATGTTTGTTGTTAATGAACATATTTAATGGATGAGATGCCTCATAGGAAATCGCAAGTATGACACTATCAAGTTTTAAGTAAAGCGAAGAATGGAATACGTCAATGATAATATAACTGAACATTATCAAGATCAAAGGATACATATGTTTTGTGATGCGATTGTTAATATAGATATAGGTTAGGGAGTTTACTCCACGACATTATCTTGCGAGGTGATGTTGTTAACTAGATAGATGCGTGCAGTAGGAGAGGAGCAGACAAAGTCGACACGCCACAACATTTAGTAGCAAAAAAAACAAAACCTCAATGGAGTAAATAGAGACTAAGGAGGCAGAGAGGAGAGTAAATCCACGATAACATAGTTCAACATAGAGGACAATGACAAGATATGAACTGACACAACAATGAGGATAAGTAATGAGTTGCGACAGGACAAAATAAGACAAAGGCTACTAGTACAGACTAAGGATTTCCAAGGACAACAAGATAATTAGCAATCCTAAAAGTGGATGCTAGAATTTGGTGGGACATGGTTAAGAAGACACAAACTTAGACACCATGACCTGGGCTGACTTTGTACAAGTTTTCAGCAAAAAAATTACTACAATGCTACAGCACTAGCAACTAGTGTTAATGAGTTTATGACACTAACACAAGGTAGTCTTCCAGTCACAGAGTATGCCTAGAAGTTTGACAGACTGGCAAGGTTTGCACCTGAGATTGTCTCAACAAAGGTCACGAGTATTCAAGAATTCATAAGGGGACTGAAGCCTATGATTGTTAGGGATGTCAAAATGACCAGTACAGAGTAAGTTAGCTATGCTGAGATTCTGGACAAAGCTTTAGACACTGAGTACATGAAGAGCTGTATATGGAAGGACGGTGCTGCAAGTATAGAGGCTAATAAGAGTAAAGTCTTTCAAGAGAGTAACAAGAGGAAATCTAATAGGGTCAAAGTAGTGGCCCTGACAAAAGGCCCAAGGTCGCAGCATCCAATGGAAATCACAACAACCACAACAGTCGCAATAATGATTGAAACCGTGGGAATCACAAAAGAAATAGAGTTGAACCCCCCCAGCTATCCTAAATGCTCGAGACGACATATGGGAGAATGTCAGGACGACAACAACAAATGTTACAAGTGCGGTCAGGCAGGACATCTGAGAAAGGATGGCCAACAATAGAAAAAGGGACAGAATAGTGCAACAATTTAGTGCCAACATGGGTTTTTTTTCCTTAACCCAGAATGAAGCAGTCAACAGTTACACTGTAGTCACAGGTCAGATCCCTATATCTGGTATGATGTGTAAAGTCCTTATTTATTTTGGAGCGACTCATTCTTATATTTCTATGAATGTTATTGATAAACTAAGCATGCCTTATAAATTGTTTGAGCATAACTTTAGTACAATGTTGCCATCGAGAGACATGATGTTGTCAAATAAGTGGTTACCGTCAATGCCTGTAACGGTAGAGGGTAGGGAGTGCCTAACATACCTTATAGAACTGAGTATACCAGATTATGATGGCATACTTGGCATGGATTGGTTATCCAAACATGGGGCTACAATAGACTGTCAAAAGAAGGAGAGGTCTTTTCCTTTAGAGGAGAAGTAGCGTGTTTTTGGACACCCATAATATTTGCAATGGAAGCACGATATTATGATGCAACATGGTTGTTCAGCGTTTCTGGCTAGTGTGGTGGATAACTCCAAGGAGTCAGAACTAAAACTGGAAAATGTACATATTGTTTGTGAGTTCCTGGAGGTGTTTCCCGAGGAATTACTTAGACTACCCCTGGACAGAGAAATCGAGTTTGCACCAGAAATAACACCGATCTCTAAAGAACCCTATCGAATGGCACCTGCAGAGTTAGAGGAACTTAAGAACCAGCTACAGGAGTTGTTGGATATGACCTAGCCAATCACCATGGGGAGTATGAGAATGTGCATTGATTATCGAGAACTCAATAAGGTCATCATTAAGAATAAATATCCTTTGCCTAGGATAGACGACCTTTTTGATCAACTGTAAGGGGCAGCAGTATTCTCGAAGATTGATCTGCGATCCAGGTACCATCAGTTGAAAGTGAAAGAGGGAGACATTCCAAAAATGGCTTTCAGAACTCCCTACGGGCACTACGAATTCTTAGTGATGTCTTTTGGACTCACTAACGCCCCAACATCATTTATGGATATGATGAACATGGTATTTAAGGATTTCTTAGACAAGTTTGTGGTAGTGTTCATAGATGATATCCTTATTTACTCAAAGACCAACGAGGAGCACGAGGAGCATTTGAGGTTGACTCTGAAAAGATTGTGAGAACATCATCTATACGCTAAGTTCTCTAAGTGTGAGTTTTGGCTAGAACAGGTAACTTTCCTAGGGCATATAGTGTCTAAGAATGGAATAGCAGAAGACCCATCGAAGATCGAGGCCATTGAAGACTGGCCCCAGCCGAAGAATGCCTCAGAAGTTCGAAGCTTCTTAGGATTGGCAAGTTACTATAGGAAGTTTGTAGAGGGTTTTTTGAAGATCGCCACACCATTGACCAACTTAACCCGCAAACATCAAAAGTTTGCATGGACTGAAAAATGTGAAGAGAGCTTCCAAACCATGAAGGATAAGTTGATTTCTGCACCTATCCTTTGCGTTCCCACTAAAGGCGGGAAGTTTGTGGTGTATTGTGACACATCAAAGAACACTTTAGGATGTGTGTTGATGCAAGATGGTAAGGTGGTGGCTTATGCTTCCAGACAACTTAAGGATTATGAGCAACGATATCCCACTCATGACCTTGAGTTGGCAGCAGTTGTGTTCACACTGAAGGTATGGAGACATCACCTATATGGGGACAACTGCGAGATATGCACTGACCACAAAAGTCTGAAGTACTTCTTCACGCTAAAAGAAATGAATATGAGGTAGCGAAGGTGGTTGGAATTAGTGAAAGACTACGATTGTGAGATTCTATTCCACCCAGGCATGGCCAATGTGGTTCCAGATGCATTGAGTAGGCGGGGACATGGGAATGTCTCAGCACTACGTACAATAGAGATGCCTCTTAAGAAAGAGATCATAAATGTCAGCATCGAACTTATGATAGGAAGTCTAGCGAACCTAACGTTACAATCCTCCCTACTAGAACAAATTTGAGAATGACAGAAAGTGGATGAAGCCTTAATAAAGCAAGAGGCTTTGGTATGAGAAGGTGGTAGCAGTAATTTCACATTATCTAATGGTGGATTGCTGAGATACAAGGATAGGATTTGTGTGCCTGACAATGTTGAGATTAAGGAAAGTATTATGAAATAGGCGCACAGAACACCCTATCCCTTACACCCAGGGTCCACGAATATGTACCAAGACCTTAAGGTTTTATATTGGTGGCATGGAATGAAAATGGATATTGCTGAGTTTGTTGCTAGATGTTTAACTGTAGTGCACCAAAAAATTTTTTTTTAGATTATTTAAATTTTTGTGATTTATTTTATTGTTAAGTGTGATGAATTGTTTTATTTAAATATTGTTTATTTTATTTAGTTGTTGTTTGTTTTATTTGATTGTTTATTATTTTATTTAATTGTTAGAATTGTTTGGTATAATTTTTTGAATTTAAATTTGTTAATTGTTTGTTTGGTTAATTAATTTAATAAGTGATTAATTGTGTAACATGTTTATTTTTCTATTAGTGTTACATTTTAAATAAGTGTGAAAATTGAGGTAATTATGTGAGTTATGGTTGAATGCACTAAGGGGCATGATAGATAGTGATGCACCCTAGTGTTTTAGTGTGTGCTAGTATATGGTAATAAGGTGCACATGTGTGGATTTTCTACACATTTTATAATTGCCATTTATTTGATATTTTTGGGTAGTTTTATTTTAATAAGTAGGAAATTAAATAAAAAAAACAAATAAAGGTTATGGCAAGTGGTGGACGTGTAGTGTAGGAAATGGAGTGATATCTTTTTTTTTTTCCATTATTTTCTAAGGAGAATAAAAGTTAATTGGATGAGGATAGACATTTTGGGAAACTACCATTTGACTCCAATCTTTTATAATAAAATAAAAATAAAAGGAATTATGAGAAAATAAAATAGAAAAAGGAAACTTACCATTTTGTGTTGGTGAGGCTTTATTGAGAGAGTTGAATAAAGGGGAAAGGAAAGGAAGAGGAGGGCATTTTTCCTTGTGGTTGCCATGACCTAGAGAGAGAGAGAGAGAGAGAGAGAGAGAGAGAGAGAGGGTGGCGTGTAGAGAGAGAGGGAGAAGAAGAAAGAAAGGAAGAAAGAAGAAGAAGGTGAAGAGGAACCAATTCTAGAGTATGTTTTCTTGTATTTTTTTGTTTGTAAAATCTCTTTTCTTGATTATATGTTATTGACTTTGTTTATTTGTTGTGTGTGATTGGATTCTTTCTCCTCCTCATGGTGGTTTTCAAATAAAACCCTAGGCTTGAACAAGGGGTGTGAAGTTTGGGTGTTGATCATATTGTGTTCTTGATTTTACAATCAAGAGAGGTAATGGTCTTTCTTAGCCTATATATTGGTTTTGATGGATTTATCTTTGAGGTTTTTGATGGTGATGCTAATGGTTGATTATTGTAGGATTGATGATTATGATTTGTATTTTTAAGAGAATATGATTTGTTTAAAAAGGGCTCATGGGTATGATTGAGAAAATGGATTTGATAGGGTTTATAATGAGGTTATATTTTATGTTTATATTGCTATGGTTATTTTTTTAATCTTTGACTTATGTAAAATGGCAAATGATGATTTTAGAAATATGATAAGAAATATGTTAGGGTTATTATAAAGGCATGTTTATGAGATATGGTGTTTATGAATTTATGTATGTTATTACCATTGTTATTGTTGTTGGATTTCATGTGTAGATTCAATGGAATAGAAAAAATTGGTTCTATAAGATTTCATGTGAATATGTTAGTAATATTCTTAGAATTATGTATATAATAAGAGTATGATGAGATTTTCGACATGTATGATTTTATGTGAAATTTTGGGATAAAAAATGAATCTCATGAGAAATTAAGCTTGCTGATTTTTGTAAATAATTGGGTAAAAGTTTGATAAAAAAAATGATTTGCATGCATAAGTAATGTCCTTGATGTTATGTTAATTTTATGAAATTAAAAGGGGTATTTTAAGTCCCATTAAAATGATATTTTACTCAAATAATTACCTACATAATTTTTATTGAATTTTTGAGAAAATATGAGTTTTTAAATTGAATATGGTGATTTTTAAAGATAAAAATAGTTGCTGGAATTTTTTGTAAGAAAATGTGAAGTGAGTTTCACTAAAATGAATTTGATGAGTTTTTGGAACAAATTATTTTCCTAAGTTATGGTAATATTGAAAAATGGTATTTTAAAATGGTAGGAATGCATATTTTGATAAGTTATGATTTTTCTTTATTTTAATTGAGAAAAATATTTAGATTCTTTTTATTTGTGATTTTTGAAGAAAATAAATGGTGGCTGAAAGTTTGTTTTAAAAAAGGTTAAAAATGGTTATTTAATTGTCACATATGGATTAATGTTACATAAAACTAAGTCTTAAATAATTTAAATAAAAATATATTTTCCACACTTAAAAATATATTTTCTCACATCATTTATGTAACACAATGATAAAATTTAATTTTCTAAAGAAACATATTAAAAATAGGTATTTTAATTAATTCCAAGTTTTTGGGTTAATTCTTTGTAATTTGAGATTTATGAATGAAATTGTCACATATTTTATTTTTAAGCTAAATCAAATTATTTTATAAAATAAAATAATGTTTTGAGAAATTTAATCAACTTAGAAATTTTAAGAAAAATAAAGCATGTTATATGTCTATTATTTTTAAACAATAAAAGTAAGAAATGTAGAATTATCGTTTTTGAAAACGTCACAATTAAGTAATGTTCCCACGTATGCATGTTACATGCAACTCCACTTTTACGTCTAAAATTATGTTTATTATTCAACTATGTGGTTTTTATAAAAGGATCATACATGTAAAATAGGTAAAATGAGCATTATTCTTTTATGGCTTTATGTGTAGTTAAGAATAATTGCATGTTATGTGTAACTATTATTATGTGTGCATGACCCATGCACACGTGAGTTGTATGGAATGGCAGAATAGTAATTTTATGAACCTAAGAAATGTTGTTTTGATTATGATATAGGCTCGTTGAAAGATTGTGAAAATTTCTTAGCTTGGACCTGAGGTAAGGAAGTTAGATAAATTCTATGATTTTATGCTATGAATGGTAAGACTGTTGTATGAATGAACTATTATGAAATATGAATGCCATAATGTGATGATATGTGTATGGATGTTAGATACATCAAACAAGTTACGATGTTAGATACATCAAACAGATTACGATGTTAGATACATCGAACGAGTTACTATAGCTAAAGACGTAACTCCTAGGGCGGACGCGCCGGGTGACATGGACAACTAGCGAGCCATGCTCATCATGTATGTTGTATGATTATGCAATGATGATATGTTACGATTATGTTTTGATATACCATGATGTTTTAGATGAACGTTAGTGTTTGTATTTGTTGTATTCTTACTTGCTTATTTGTTTGTACTTCCTTACTGGGCTTTTAGCTCACCCCCCCCTTACTTTCCTTCCAGGTAGCAAATAGGATTTCTTTATGGCACACGTGGTGACGTGAGGAGTTCTATCATCATGGGGTGTATGGCGTGGGGTAATCCTATGGACGGAAAAATGATCATCGTAGAACGCCATTTAAATTATGTTTTGTTTTAAGAGACTTTCCTAAATTATCAGTGTGACTCAGTTATTTAATTTTGTTAAAACTAATGGCGCCAACTTGCATGGTTTTAAGCAAGTCCCCACTATGACTTTGATAATGAGTGGTATTTTTTTATAAACTATGTTATGCGAATGTTTTATAAGTATTAGCTTAGGGCGTTCTTTACATTAACATGCCAGCAAGTAAAAGCAGAACACTAAAGGCCAGCAGGGTTACTTCAACCGCTCTACATTCCTGAATGGAAATGGGAGGATATAGCAATGGATTTTGTGGTAGGATTACCCAGAACCACCAAGCAGCATGACTCTGTGTGGGTAATAGTAGACAGACTCACTAAGTCCGCCCATTTCCTGCCAGTTAAGACCACATACTCGGTGGACCAATATGCAGAATTGTATGTAAGTGAGATAGTTAGACTTCATGGGGTGCCAAAGTTGATAATTTCTGATTGAGGGTTAGTTTCACATTGAACTTTTGGAAGGGGCTACAGAGAGCTATGGGATCAAGGCTAAAGTTTAGCACCACATTTCATCCTCAGACTAATGGGTAGTCTGAGAGGACTATAAAGATTCTAGAAGACATGTTGAGGTACTGTGCTTTGGACATTTCAGAGTCTTGGAACCGATACTTATCCCTAATGGAGTTCTCTTATAATAATAGTTACCAATCTACTATTGCGATGGCTCCTTATGAGATGTTTTATGGGTGTAAGTGTAGATCTCCTTTACACTGGGATGAAGTTGGGGATAAGCAAATTTTAGGCCCTGAGGCAGTGAGGGAAGCCAGCGAGGCGATTGAGAAGATTTGCCAAAGGATGCTTACCGCGTAGAGTAGGCAAAAGAGCTACGCTGGCCTTAAGAGAAGGGACATCAAGGTTTTAGTGGGCGACTTTGTTTTCTTGAAATTCTTGCCGATGAAAGGTGTTATGCGCTTTGGAAAGAAAGGGAAGTTAAGCCCTAGATATATAGGTCCATTTGAGATTTTGGAAAGAGTCGGGCAAGTTGCTTACTGTTTGGCACTGTCCCCAGCATTAGTCGAAACACATAACGTCTTTCAAATATCGATGTTGCGTAAGTATGTGTCAGAGCCCTCTCATGTTTTGAGTTACGAGCTATTACAGCTGAAGCAGGACCTGAGTTATGATGAACAGCCTGAGTGCATTATATAACAGGGAATCAGGGAACTGAGATCCAAAATGATTCCACTAGTTAAGGTCCTTGGAAGAATAGTACGGAATGAAAAGCAACATGGGAGTTGGAGGAATACATGAAAGAAAAATACCCTGAATTATTTGGTAAGAAAGAATTTTGGGACGAAACTCTTTTTAAGGAGGGTATATTGTAGTGCACCAAAAAAATTTATTTATTTATTAAAATTTTATGTTTTATTTTATTCAATTGTTAAGTGTTGTGAATTCTTTTATTTAATTGTTTGTTTATTTAAATTAATTGTTAGAATTGTTTGGTAGAATTTTTGTGAATTTAATTGTTAAATGTTATTTATTTATTTATTTTAAAAATCTGATTATTTGAGTTTTGGTTGAATGTACTAAGGTGCATGGTAGGTAGTGATGCACCCTAGTTATTGAGTGTGTGCATGTGCATGGTTGCATGGTGCACATGTTTAGAATTTTCTACACACTCGGAGTTTCCTTTTATTTAGATTTAATTAATTATTTGAATAAAATAAATAAGAGAAAGGAAAAACAAGAGCTTGGACATGTGAGCCTAAGTGGGAAAGGAGGATTGCAATTCCTATTTTATTTTGGTCAATTCTAGTTAAAAATGGAAGAGATGTTTTCATCTTTATTCCATAAAATTTAAAAATAAAATAAATTAAATAAGAATTAAGAGAAAATAATTAGGAATATGAAACTTACCATTTGGTGTATTAGGTTATTTTGGGCCACTTTAGAATAAAAAGGGAAGAGAGAAAGTAGAGAGCATTATGCTCTTGGTGGCTGCTGAAACTAGAGAGAAGAGGAGAGAGAGAGTGGCGAGCTAGAGAGAGAAAGAGAGAGAGAGGGTCAGCAATTTTCTAGAGAGAAGGAGGAGAGAAAGAAGAGAAGGAGGAGAAAGGAAAAAGGGTTTCAAAGCTCTAGTTATGTGTTAAATCTATGGTGTTTTTTTTTTAAATCCTTGGTTAAGAATATTTCTCTTCTTTAATCTTTGAATAATGGTGTTTTTCTTTCTTTGTCTCTATGGTGTTCGAAACCCCTAGGACTTTGAACAAGGAGGTGGCTCTAGTTGGGCTCTTGATTTCTATCAAGAGAGGTATTGGATTTTTCCCCTTCAATTTATTTGTTAATGTTATTTTATGTTGTTATTTGGAGAGATCATGGCTGAAATTGGGTTTGTGTTGATTGATATTATTGATTTTGGGATGAAGGGTTGTTTTGTTGATGCATGAAAGTTTTTGCATGAGCATGTGGTGTATATAGGCAAGCATGGTTAGAGATTTTGGTCATACATGAAATCTAAAAATCTTATGGTTATGTTTCATGGTTATTTTGAATCAAAGGGTTTATGTAATAAGAATATAAGGATGATGATGGATTCATGCAAATGTATTATTATTGCTGTTGTTAAATCATTATTTTATCTCACTCTTGGAAAATATGTTGGGATTATGTGATCTTGAATTTTTTTTATTAGGGTTCATAATATATTGAAATTGTTGGTAAACATGCCTATGAGTTTTGGGTAAATTGTTAATATGTGGGAATTTTGATGCATGGGGTTTCGGCCTGTGATGTTTTTATTTTTGTGTCACTTATACATGTTAGGAACATGCTACATTAATTTGGTTAAAAGAAAAGATTGTCTTAAATCTAATATAAATTGATATATTAGTGATTTCATGAAGGTTATGATATATGCTTGAATTTCATGATGATTTATGCTTGCTGACTTTGTGAATAATTGATGAAATAATGATGTGCATGCATAAGTGATGTCTCTAATGATATGTTGATTTTATGAGAATAAAAGAGTGTTTTATTTCACACTTAAAATGATATTTTTGCACAAATAATTACCTACAATTTTTTATATATATATTTTGAGAAAAATATGAGTTTTTAAAAATAAAAATGGTGATTTTAAGGATATATTTGGTTCCTGGAATTTTAGTAAAAAATGTGAAGTGTTTTTAAATAAAAGAAATTTGATGTGTATGTTGAAATAAATTAATACCCTAAAGAAAATATTAAAAATGGTATTTCAATATAACTATGAGTGTTCATTTTAATAGTTATGATTTTTCTTTATTTTAATTAAGAAAAATGTTGAAGTTAATTTACTTGTTGTTTTTTTTTAAGTAAATAAAATAATGGCTGAATGTTTATTAAAATATTTTAAAATAATTATTGGATTATCACTTATGAATTTATTCTATTTAAAATTAAGTCTTAAAAATAATACAAGTAAAAATATATTTTTCCCACACCTAAAAATTGTAATTTTTCTCACCAAGTTTGTAATTTTGTTAATTAGATTAAATTGTTAATTTCTAAAGAAACATGTTAAATTATAAATATTTTACATAATTTATAGCCTTTATTATTTTTATGTAATTTAAAAATAAATAACGGAATTATTATATTTTTAAATGGTTAAATAAATTATTTTATGAAATAGAAATAATGCTTTGGAGGTTTAATGTAATGACCCAACTACTCTAGACTTATGGACCATTAACGAAAACTATACATAAACACTAATACTTAATAAAACTTACAAGTGAAAAGACCATAACTTTATTAAGAAATTTGTAAAAATAAAAGTTAAACTTACATAAAATTCAAGTTAGGATATGGGATCCCATTGTTTTAAAATCAAAACATGACATAATTAAAAAGAGATTTACATAATAAAATGCGGAAAAAATACATGTAAAAACCATAAGAAACAAAACTACATCCTCAAATCGAAACGCTCGGCTCTTGAATCCATTCTACCTTAATACACATTCTCCAAGCTTCCAAGAACCTTTCCCACCACTAAGACTATTTTCCTGCACATATAAACAAAAAGGAGTGAGCCTAATGTCCATCAAGAAAAAATCTAACACATAGGCCATATACATAAATTTCATAAAAAACATAAAAACATAACATAACACTTATATCACATACATACTATAATGGCCATTTTTACTTGGGGTCCCATAGACTAAACAAGTCATATGCCCATTAGATTAGTGGGGTCTTGCTAGCTAAGCAAGTCATAAGCGCATAATCTATTTGGGGCTTGTTAGTCGTATAGGTCATATGCCCAAGCCTACAAACATACTTAACATAACATATTTCATAACATAAAAACCATAAGATAACATATAAAAGCATATTACACATAAATCCTATCCTATTTTCCTTACCAAAATTACCGGGATATGAGGACAGAGTTGGGACTTTGGAACACTCCTAAAAACCATTTGTAACAGGGTGAGTCTATTGAAGAAAAGAGATGAAGGAGATGAAGGAACTATACTATTAAAATATACTTACCAAAACCTTGTGCTCAAGAACTTAGATTTCCTAACCAAAATAAGAATAAGGTTAGAAGGCTGAGTAGAAGACTATGAGAACTTAAATAAAATAATACCAATGAACTAGAGTGTGGAAATACCTTGAAGACTTGTAAGACCAATCTAAACCTTGAATCGAAATGCTATAAAACCTTACTTCCCAAGTGTTTGATAAGCTTATAATGATCAAGCTTATGATTCCCAACCCAAGTGTTTACACTCTCACACTCACCTAGCAACTTGCAGCCTCTGAACTTAGAGTAATATATGGATAAATGGCTGGGTACTAGGTCCTATTTATAGAGTTTAGGAATGAAAAGATCTCATTTAACTTGAATAAAAATAATGGCTTTTTAAGTGAAAATAATTTGAATTATCGTTCAGCAGAGGCTGAAGACTCGTTCAGAAAGGTGCTGGACTTATCAAGAGGTGGAAGGTTTGAATGGAAAACGATTTCAAAAACTTTCAAATTATGCTGAGAGGGGCGATATATCGCCCCCTGTAGGCGATATATCACCTGGGCCTGTATGCCTGAGGCAATCGTGCATCGTTTCGGGTTTTTCGTATCTTCGTGCTGCGATATATCGCCCCCTATAGCTGCGATATATCGGCATACGCTGATTATTTAAACACGAAATTACACATTTTTAGCTTAATTTGAATTGAGTAAACAGCCTTGACTAAGCCCCCAAACGCTTTCAAAGCTGCTGACTGACCTTAGAGCATTCAAACTTTACCCTTAATAAATTTAATCCTCAAAATACTTAATCATTAATAACCCATACATAACATGTGCTATAATCCTATTGGTTCTTATTTAAACCTTATAGTATACTAAATATTATCCTCAATATCAGTCATATTAATCAAACCTTAGGTTAAAATTAATATTCTTAAAGTATAGGTTAAACTTAGAAAATCTACAAGTACTACTATGAGTGTCCAAATAAATCCCGGTCTGAACCAAAAATCCACAGTCAAAAAGATAATACTATTTTTACTATTATACTACTATCTAACTTAGCTAAGTAAAGTTCTTGGACTCTACAATTCTCCCCTACTAAAAAGAATTTCCTCCTCGAAATTTACTTACCAAATAATTCCGGATACCGGCCTTGCATGTCCTCCTCCAACTCCCACGTTGCCTCTCGTTCAGAACTATTACTCCATAAGACTTTGACTATAGGAAAGCTCTTGGATCGTAACTGCTTCATCCCCCTATCTAGGACTCTAACTGGTCGTTCCTCGTAACTTAAGTCTTTCTGGAGTGCTATTGTATCGTACCTGAGGACGTGAGATGGATCTGACACATATTTGCGTAGCATCGAGATGTGGAACACATTGTGACTATCGGCTAGTGCTGGCGGTAGGGCTAGTCTATACGCAACTGGTCCCACTTTGTCCAATATCTCAAAAGGACCTATGAATCTGGGACTAAGCTTGCCTTTCTTCCCAAACCGCTTTACACCTTTCATAGGAGATATCTTCAGGAAGACTTGATCTCCAACTTGGAATTCCACATCGCGTCGCTTGGCATCCGCATTGCTTTTCTGACGGCTTTGAGCAGCAAGCATATGCTGTCTAATAAGTGCTACTACTTCTTGAGCTTGTCTAACAGCTTCGGGGCCTAGAAGCTGCCTTTCTCCTACCTCATCCTAGTGCAATGGTGATCGGCACCTTCTTCCATATAACAACTCATAAGGTGCCATCCCGATCGTTGACTGGTAGCTGTTATTGTACGAGAACTCAATCAACGACAAGTACTTATTCCATGATCCTCCGAAATCAAGTACACACGCGCGTAGCATATCTTCTAAAATCTGAATCGTACGCTCGGACTGCCCATCTGTCTAAGGATGAAAAGCTGTACTAAGGCTTAACTTAGTACCCATAGCTTGCTGTAAACTTCCCCAAAATCTTGACGTAAACACCGATCCTCTATCCAACACTATTGTCTTGGGGATTCCATGCAACCGTACTATCTCTTGGATATAGATGTCTGCATATTGGTCTGCCGTGTATGAAGTCTTAATAGGCAGGACATGAGCCGACTTGGTTAGTCTATCTATTACTATCCAAGCATAATCATGCTTCTTATTCGTTCTTGGCAAACCCGTCATGAAGTCCATAGCTATATCGTCCCACTTCCATTCTGGTATGCTAAGCGGTTGCAATAAACCTGCAGGCCGCTGATGCTCTGCTTTCACTTGCTGGCATACAAGACACTTAGACACAAACTCTGCTATGTCCTTCTTCATTCCTGGCCACCAATATACTGCCTTAACATCATGAGTCATCTTGGTTGACCCTGGGTGAACTGAGTACGGGGTACTGTGCGCTTCTTCCAGAATCATCTTCTTAATACTTTGATCATTTGGCACGCATACCCGATCCTTATATCTCAATAAACCTTGGCTAGATATTGAGAAATCTGTAGTCTTGCCTTCTCTGACTGCATCCATATGTGATGCTAGTGTGTTATCATGTCTCTGACCAATCCGTATGTCCTCTAGCAGATTCGATTGGATAGACAAGTTAGCCAGCTTTCCTACAACTACTTCTATTCCGGCAATGATCAGCTCCTGCTGTAGCGGCTTTTCTATTCCAGATAAAGCTGCTAAATTTCCATAAATTTTTCTACTAAGCGCATCGGCAACTACGTTTTCCTTCCCTGGGTGGTATAGGATTTCGCAATCGTAATCCTTTACTAACTCCAACCACCTACGCTGCCTCATGTTGAGCTCTTTTTGAGTAAAGAAGTACTTTAAACTCTTGTGGTCCGTATAAATCTCGCACTGTTCTCCGTAAAGATAATGGCGCCAGATTTTTAATGCAAAGACCACCGCTTCCAACTCCATATCGTGAGTTGGATAGCGCTGCTCGTACTCCTTCAATTGTCGTGAGGCGTAGGCTATCACCTTGTCATTTTGCATCAGCACGCACCCCAATCCTAGCTTTGACGCATTGCAGTAGACTACGAACTTATCGTTGGGTGTCGGTACACTAAGGACTGGTGCTGAGCAAAGCTTATCCTTAAGCAACTGGAAGTTTTCTTCACACTTATCATTCTAGTTAAATCTTTGTTGTTTCTGGGTCAGGTTGGTGAGCGGAGTGGCTATCTTAGAAAAGCCCTCTACAAACTTCCTATAATACCCTGCTAACCCTAGGAAGCTTCTTACTTCAGATGCGTTCTTTGGTCTGGGCCAATCCTTCACGGCCTCTACCTTTGATGGGTCTACTGCAACTCCTTCTTTTGATATAATGTGCCTGAGGAACGCCACTTGCGAAAGCCAAAACTCGCATTTCTTGAATTTTGCGTAGAGTTGATGCTCCTTCAATCGCGTCAAAATCAACCTCAAATGTTCCTCGTGCTCTACTTCATCCTTGGAGTATATTAAGATATCGTCGATGAATACAACGACGAATTTATCTAAGTAATCTTTGAAGACCCTATTCATTAAGTCCATAAATGCGGCTGGTGCGTTAGTATGACCAAAAGACATAACCAAGAACTCGTAATGTCCATAACGAGTCCTAAAGGCTGTCTTAGGAATATCTTCTCCCTTTACCATGAGCTGATGGTACCCGGACCGTAAATCGATCTTTGAAAATATAGTCGCGCCTCGGAGTTGATCAAATAAATCGTCGATCCGTGGTAGCGAGTACTTGTTCTTAATCGTTACTTTGTTCAGCTCACGATAGTCTATACACATCCGCATACTTCCGTCCTTCTTCTTCACGAATAGTACCGGGGCTCCCCATGGTGAATGGCTCGGCCTAATAAAACCCAAGTCTAGGAGTTCGTGTAGCTGCGTCTTTAACTCCTTGAGTTCCGTAGGTGCCATCCGGTATGGTACCATAGAGATAGGCTTGGTGCTTGGTACTAATTCTATCGTGAAGTCTATTTCCTGAGTTGGCGGCAATCCTGGCAAGTCATCGGGAAATACCTCTGGAAATTCTCGTATAACACGGACTTCTCCAACCTTAAGTGGTGTCTCCCTTTCCACATTCATGATGCTGGCTAAGAACGCTTGACATCCTTTCTCCATCATTCTTTGAGCTTTGAGAGATGACACTAACAGGGTGCGCAATCCTGAAGCTTGTCCCATGAAGCATAATTTCTGACCGTCAGGAGTCTCGAACATCACCTTCTTGCGTTTACAGTCGATGGTTGCGCCATGCCGTGCTAGCCAGTCCATGCCTAGTATTACGTCAAAGTCCTTAATCACCAGTTCTATCAGGTCTCCTTCTAGTTCTATATCCTCAATCTTGATTGGTACGCCTCGTACTATCCGTGACGATAGAACTACTTTGCCCGAAGGCAACTCGGTTACAAACCTAATTCTAAATCTTTCACAAGGTTTGCCTAGTTTTTCTATCATTCCTAATGAGATATACGAATGAGTGGCTCCCAAATCAAATAATACATAACATAAGTTATTGAGGATAGAAACCTGACCTGTGACCACCTTATTGCTAGCATCAGCCTCTCCTTGGGTTAAAGTAAAAACCCTAGCAGGAACCATCTTTTCGTCCTTCTTCCCTTCTGGCTTCTGCTGAGGACAATCTCTTTTACGATGCCCTTCCCGACCACAGTTAAAGCATTCCTTGGTGTTTGCGCGGCATTCTCCAGGATGCTTCTTCTGACACTTAGCACATGGCGGGTATTCCACGTAGCCCGGCCTATTTCCTCCATTATTCGTACGTGCCCTCTTATCGCTATCGAATTTCTTGATATTCGTATGCCGTCTTTTCTGGCTGTTACCATTGTTGCTGGACTAATTGTTGCCGTTATGGTTGTTGCTAGACTGATTATTGCCGTTATGGTTGTTGCTCCGACTGGTCTGAGGTTGATTCTGCTGTCTAGGTTTAGGCTTTCCAGCTTCCTCTTTATTTACATTAGCCTGCAACCTCTCTACTTCTATTGCCGTCTCAAGAACGTCGGCATATGTAGTATTTCCTGGGTTTGCTAACTTAACCCCCATCTCGATTTTCGGTCGAAGTCCCCTAACAAATTTGTTCACCCTCAGAAAATCAGTTGGAACCATCTCCGATGCGAACTTAGCTAAGCGGTCGAACTGACGAGCATACTCTGCCACTGATAAATTTCCTTGCTTCAAGTTGGCAAACTCCTCAACTCTTGAGGCGAGTACAGCCGAGTTGTAGTACTTTTTGTGGAACAGCTCCACAAATCTGGTCCATGTCATGGTGGCAACATCATGCGATTGCTGGACCAAGTCCCACCATATCCTGGCATCCTTCTTGAGCAATGATGAGACGCAGGATATGCGGTCCGCATTACTGAGATTCATGTGCATAAGAATCGGTTCCACATTCCTTAGCCATTCTTCTGCCTCAAAGGGGTCTGTAGTCCCTTCGAAGTTTGGAGCGTGCTGCTTGTAGAACCTCTCATACACTGGCTCCATGTTCGGTACTGGATATGGCGCGTAGTTCGTCACTGGCCATCCCCCATATGGACCAACTTGTTGGGGTGCTGGGGCCATTTGCTGTGGCTGCGGCGGAGGCTGAGTTTGAGCCTGTTGGCATTGTTGCTGCAAAAGTTCCTCGTCTTGCTGTCGCAGTCTAGAAATCTCCGCAGTGTTGTCAGCTGGCGGTGTCGGCACGTTGCGGCGGGCAGTAGCACGCACTCCCCTTCTGGGAACTGGAGGGACTTCATTGGTTGCTGGGACGGGGTTGGAGGCGTTTCCGTTGGTGTGTGCTGATCTTCGGAGCGACATCGTAGCTGAGTTCTAACAGTTGAAAGAAACATGTTAGAACTTTACCTAATAGGCTCTAAGGAAAAAACTTATTCTAAAACAAACATATCTCGGACCTATTTTGTAACGACCCAAATTCACTAATAAGGCTTAAGGGCCTTGATTAGTGTGCCTGGAGGGCATAATGGGGATTATGTGTGGTTTTAATGATTTTGATGCATGATTATGATTTAAAACATGTTATATGATTACTTGAGTATTTGAGATGCATGACTATGTGTGTTAGTATGCATGTAGGCCTTGATTAGGTTAGAAGGGCATAATCGTAATTTTAGCCATTATGGGCATAACCGCTTTGATATATGTGATAATTGTCGAGACCACATTATTATGTGGATATATCTGTGATCTGTGACTCGAGACGATCCTAGTGAGCAAAGTAGCGGAAAAGTCATAGCGGGGATCTATACCCGGCTCAGGGTGAGCTCAGGGGTATAAATGGGAATTTAGCGGATATACTGGAGTTTATTTTGACGTTGAGGAATATTATTGGAGATTAATTAGGTATCGGGAACTGAGCGGGAAATAATAAGGACACTCGAGGAATTAGCAGGAATTGGGTGAAATGACTAAAATGCCCTTAAGTGGACTAAAGGGTTAGAATTAATAGGGAGGGCATAATGGTCATTTGCTTTACAGAAGTTAGATTATACTAAGGCTTTATGTTAGTGGAATTTGTTGAATATCAAAGAAGTCTGAAAAAGAAGCAAAAAGGAAGGGAAAAGATAGAGGGAAAAACAGAGAGAATTCTCTAGGTCGGTTTGTACTTCCTTCACTTGTTTCTTGAGGATTTCTGAAGTAAAGCTCAGAGGAGAGCTGGGATTAACTAGGCATCAAGGATCCTAATCTAAGACTGAGGAATTGACAGAGGCTTAGTAAGGATTCATCAACACTTGAGGTAAGACTTAGAATTCTTCAGTTTCAGTTTCTGGTTTTTGAGTTGTGGTGCTTAAGTTGAAATTGGGTAGAACCTTAGGGAATTCAGACTTGAGGCTGAGGAGGAGCAAGCCAAAGGAGTCTAGAAGCAGCTTGTGGTCGAAATTCTATCAAAGGTATAAGGTCTAAACTCTAAACTTTGATGTTCAGCTGGTTTTTACTGAGTTTTAGAGCTTGGAAGTGATTATGGTGAAATCTGAGTTTGTGGATGCATGTGTTTGGGTTTTAGGTGTTTGGGGTACTTGGGATGAGTGGAGTGTGTTCATGAGGTTGTTTTTAAGTTTGGGTAAGAGTTGGAAGAGGTTTGGTTGAGGTTGGTTCGAGAAAATCGCAGAAGTGAAATTTTGGTGCTGGGCTGTCTGTGACTAGCGCTACAGTGCTAGCCTTTGGGCGCTATAGCGCTAGGCCATAATGCTGAGGGGAATTTGGCTTCTGTTTGTAGCGCTGTAGCACCCTCCCAAGAGCGTTGTAGCGCTAACCTTCCCTCTGAAGGGGATTTTCGGGTTATTTGCAAGGGTTTTTGACCTAAGGTTTGTGGTTTGGTTCCACCACCTTGTTTGGTGGAACTAGGGCTTCCCGGGGGCTCGGGATTGGCCCCGGGACTAGGTTTTGAACTTGAGGGTTGATGATGACTTTGGCCATGATTGTGTTTAGGTGAGCGCTAGGGCTCGAGGGGGATCGTGCTCAAGGTGTCGAGGGATCAAAGCTATTAAATTGAAAGGTAAGAAAACTGCACCCGGTCATATGATTGTGATGGGACTAAGTGCTCCCGAGAATTTTATCATGTCAATGTTGGTATCACGCCACGGGACATGTAAAAGCGGCCTAAGAGTGTCGTACATACTATTAGCGCACAGAGCGCGATTTGGCCACTGGGAGCCATGAACACTGGGATAACAGAGGGAGCAGCCTGTGAGCGCTAGCCCTGGTTATCGTTTATAAACTGTGCATGTTATGAATTGATATGCCTAGTATGTGAGATATTGACTTGATTGCTAAATGCTTGTGCTATTTTGTTGTTGTGTTTTCTTGCTGGGCCTTAGCTCACGGGTGCTACGTGGTGCAGGTAGAGGCAAGGGCACGATGGACCAAGCCTGAGGTGGAGAGCTCCGAGGTGAAATGTACATAGCCAGCTGTTCGATCACCACGATCGAGGAGTGGACCAGGACAGGGATTACCTAACTGCTTGTTTTGCCTTAGTATGGCTGGTTATTGTATATGACTCTCACAACCTTTGTAAACGATCTTTAAACTTGTATTTTTGGGATCCCGTGTAACCAGATAATGTTTCTTAATGAAAAGTGTGGCTTTTGAGACCAAAACGCTTTTAACCCTAGTACCTTTGTAGCTTCAGCAACACGATTTTAATTAAATGACTTGATTAGCAAGTCTGGCACTTTATAAACACACAGTGTAACGGTCTTGGCTATCCAGGGCGTTACAACTTGGTATCAGAGCGTCCTAGGTTTATGGGTCCTGAAGGCTGGCTGGATATGTACATTCGCCGCGGGAGACAAGCTCAACTCAGGGTTTGGTAATTGTGTATACATGATTATGTGTTTAAATGATTTGAGTGAGATATGATTGCTGATATCTGTCTGATGGATAGGGAGCATGAGATACTGATAGGGCCTGGCCCTTGACTATTGCATGATGTTATTGGGGCGTGCTTATTAGCACCGTTGTGCATGTGAATGAATATCTGGATAAATTGCTATACTTGATTGCTTGTGAATGGTTGGAGTTCCAGTGATGGATTATGAGAGAATTATTACCCTGTCATCATAGCCTAATTGCCGAGTCGTTGATTGCAGATTGACTTGAATAGTTATGCGTTCAAGGAAAGCCACATGACTAGCCGGTAGGTCAGGGGCTAGAGATGATGATCAGGGCCCGACCCCTCCGCCAGTCCCTGAGAACTGGCAGCAGTTAATGGCAGATATGCAAGCTAGGCTTCAGAGCCAAGATGAACAGATTCGAATTCTGCAGCAGGCTCCATCTGGGAGTGTTGCCCCTACTGTGCCACCGGTAATGGTACCTGTGGTACAGCCAGTTGATATTGGGAATAAGTGGGAACTGTTGTATGAGCGGTTCAGGAAGTAGCAGCCCCCGATCTTTGAGGGTGGACCAGATCCACTGAAAGCTGAGCAGTGGATGACTCTGATTACTACCATTCTTGATTTTATGAGAGTGGAGGGACATGACAGGGTGGCCTGTGCCACTTATATGTTGAGAGAGGATGCCCTAATCTGGTGGGAGGTGGCATCACAGACTAGAAATGTTGCTGCATTGACATGGGAAGAGTTTAAGGACCTGTTTAATCAGAAATATTATAATATTGCCATCAGGGCAGCGAAAGTGAATGAGTTCGTGGGGCTGGTTCAGGGCAGCATGACAGTTACAGAATATGCCCTGAAGTTCAATAGACTTGCGAAGTTCGCACCAGACCTTGTGCCTACTGATGCAGCTAGGCAGGACAGATTTGTTAGAGGGCTGAATGTTATGATAGCTCGAGATGTAAGAATTACCACAGTTCCTGGAGTGACTACTTATGCCCAGGCTGTGGAGAGGGCTCTGACCGCTGAGGAAGCGGAGAATAGGATATGGAGGGATAGTGCAGCAAGAAGGGAGGGCCGCAGGGCGGTGCCTCCATATTCTGGTTCTAGTAGGGGCGGAGGCTCCAGTGATTTGAAGAGAAAGACTCCTGATGCTCCAATCGCTCCTAGGTTTGATAGGGGAGGTCGGGGTACTCAGGGGGCCGTCAGGGAGGCGGTGATTCGTGGAGGACTTATCCAGAGTGCACGAGATACAGGAGACGCCATCCGGGCGAATGTCGGGCTAAGGCCTGCTATGTGTGTGGGGTGGTGGGACACCTCTGGAAGGATTGCCCGACGGTGAAGAAGGGAGAGACAGGAAAGGTGGACAGCTTGACTCCAGCTCGAGTGTTCACTTTGACGCAGGCGGAGGGCGAGGCTAGTCCCTCGGTAGTGACAGGTCAGCTTTCTAGTGCTGGCACTCCCTTTACTGTTTTGATTGTTTTTGGTGCTACACATTCATTTGTATCTGATAGGGTGATTGATAGACTGTGTAGGCCTAGTGAGTATAGTGCTTCAGGGTTTGGGACTATATTTCCTACAGGAGAACTGGTAGTGTCTAGGAGGTGGATTAGGGCTCTGCCAGTGTTAGTTGATGGTAGGGAGTTATCAGTAGACTTGATTGAGTTGAGTATGGAGGACTTTGATATGATTCTAGGTATGGATTGGCTAGTTAGATATGGAGCTACCATTGACTGTAGGAAGAAGATGGTGACCTTTGAGCCAGAGGGCAAGGAACCCTTTGTTTTCGTGGGAGCGGTGCATGGACCCCGCGTACCCAGGATATCTGCACTGAGAGCCAGAGATTTGTTACAGGGTGGATGTATAGGCTTCTTGGCTAGTGTGGTGGATACCACCAAAGTTTCACCAGTTGGACCAGAGGAGACCAGATTGGTTTGTGAGTTCTTAGATGTGTTTCCTGAGGATTTGCCTGGGTTGCCGCCACGTAGGGAGATTGAGTTCGTTATTGAGTTGGCACCAGGAACAGAGCCAGTGTCGGGGGCACCATATAGGATGGCACCGAAGGAACTGAAAGAGTTAAAGATTCAGCTGCAAGAGCTTCTAGACTTGGGGTTCATCAGACCTAGCTACTCGCCATGGGGTGCTCCAGTTCTGTTTGTTAAGAAGAAGGACGGGACTTTGAGGATGTGTATTGACTATCGAGAATTGAACAAGTTGACTATTAAGAATAAGTATCCCCTACCGAGGATTGATGACTTGTTCGATCAGCTGCAGGGTAAGACGGTGTTCTCAAAGATTGATCTTCGATCTGGTTATCACCAGCTGAGGATCAAGGATGAAGACATACCTAAGACGGCCTTTCGGATGCGGTATGGGCACTATGAGTTCTTGGTCATGTCCTTTGGTTTGACCAATGCCCCAACAGCCTTTATGGATTTAATGAACAGGGTGTTCAAGGACTTCCTAGATCAGTTTGTTATAGTCTTCATTGATGACATCTTGGTGTATTCCAGTTCAGAGACAGAGCACGAGTTTCATCTTCGACAGGTACTTCAGAGGTTGAGGGAACATCAGTTGTATGCTAAGTTTAAGAAGTGTGAGTTCTGGTTACCTGAAGTGACATTCCTTGGACACATTGTTGGCGTAGATGGGATTAAGGTGGATCCGTCTAAGATAGAGGCAGTTAGGGATTGGCCGAGGCCAAGGAATGCCTCGGAGGTGCGGAGTTTTCTTGGGTTAGCAGGTTACTACAGGCGATTTGTAGAGGGCTTCTCGAAGATAGCAGCACCGATGACAGAATTGACAAGAAAGAACTTGAAGTTTATCTGGTCGGACAAGTGTGAGGACAGTTTCCAAGAGTTGAAGCGACGACTTATTATAGCGCCAATGTTGAGTCTTCCTTCGGAGGAAGGAAAGTTTGTTGTTTATTGTGATGCATCGAGGTTGGGTTTAGGCTGTGTGTTGATGCAGAATGAGAAGGTCATAGCCTATGCATCACGACAGTTGAAGGAGTATGAGCAGTGGTATCCTGCTCATGACTTGGAGCTGGCAGCAGTGGTTTTTGCACTGAAGATTTGGCGGCATTATCTATATGGGGAGAAGTGCGACGTATACATTGACCATAAGAGCCTGAAGTATTTCTTTACACAGAAGGACCTGAATATGAGACAGAGGCATTGGCTAGAGCTGGTAAAGGACTATGATTGTGATATTCTTTATCATCTAGGGAAAGCCAATGTGGTGGCGGATGTGTTGAGCCGCAGAGGTCCAGGTCAGTTGTATAGCTCTGTTCAGATCTCGAGGGAGTTAGCTGATGAGATGGTTAGAGCGGGGATAGAATTGGTAGTTGGCCAGTTGGCCAACATTACTCTGCAGTCGACCCTGCTAGGGCGGATCAGAGAAGGGCAGTTGACAGACGCTCAGTTACAGAGGGTTAGAGAGGATGTCTTAGCGGGAATAGCTAAGGACTATTCTGTTTCTGAGGTTGGTTTACTTCGATATGAGGGATGGATTTGTGTTCCAGCTGATGAGGGGATCAGACGAGAGATACTAGATGAGTCTCATACGACGCCGTACTCGCTTCATTGGGGTACCACAAAGATGTATCAGGATCTACGAACATTGTATTGGTGGCCCGGGATTAAGAAGGATGTGGTTAAGTACGTTGCCAGATGCCTAACTTGTCAGCAGGTGAAAGCTGAGCATCAGGGACCAGCAGGGTTGCTTCAACCATTGGGTATTCCTGAATGGAAGTGGGAGGACATTACTATGGATTTTGTGGGAGGTTTACCCAGGACAGTGGGACTTCATGACTCGGTGTGGGTGATAGTGGATAGATACACCAAGTCAGCTCATTTTCTTCCAGTGAGGTCAACATATACCGTGGATCAGTATGCTGAGTTGTATGTGAGGGAGATCGTACGTCTCCATGGGGTTCCTAAGTCTATAGTGTCAGACCGGGATCCTATTTTCACTTCCAAGTTTTGGGGTGGTTTGCAAAGAGCTCTGGGGACTCAGTTGAAGTTCAGTACAGCTTTTCATCCTCAGACTGATGGACAGTCTGAGAGGACGATCCATGTATTGGAAGATATGCTCAGAGCCTGTGTGATTGATTTTGAGGGTTCATGGAGTAAGTACCTTCCGTTGATTGAGTTCTCGTACAACAATAGTTATCAGTCAACAATTGGAGTGGCTCCCTATGAGATGTTATATGGGAGGAAGTTTAGATCACCCATTCATTGGGATGAGATGGGTGAGAGGAGGTATTTGGGGCCAGATATGGTTCAGAAGACAGGTGAGGCCATAGAGGAGATCCAAGCTAGGATGCTCGCATCTCACAGCAGACAGAAAAGCTACGTTGATTCTAAGCGTAGAGACATGGAGTTTCAGGTTGGTGACCACGTCTTTCTTCGAGTATCGCCTCTGCGAGGGGTGAAGAGGTTTGGTAAGAAGGGCAAACTGAGCCCTAGATTTATTGAACCATTTGAGATCCTCGAAAGGATTGGTCAGGTGGCTTACAGGTTAGCTTGGCCGCCATCGTTGTCTGGGGTTCATGACGTATTTCATGTCTCCATGCTTCGAAAGTATGTCTCAGATGTGACTCATGTGTTGAGGCATGAGGATTTGGAGTTACAGGCAGATTTGGCTTATGAAGAGCAACCAGTTCAGATCTTGGATCGAAAAGATAAAGTGTTGCAAAATAAGACGATTCCTCTAGTTAAGGTGCTGTGGAGAAATAGTAAGGTCGAGGAGGCGACTTGGGAGCTTGAGACGGTGATGCAGGATCAGTATCCCGAGTTGTTCAGGTAAATTTCGAGGACAAAATTCTCATTAGGAGGGGATAGTTGTAACGACCCAAATTCACTAATAAGGCTTAAGGGCCTTGATTAGTGTGCCTGGAGGGCATAATGGGGATTATGTGTGGTTTTAATGATTTCGATGCATGATTATGATTTAAAACATGTTATATGATTACTTGAGTATTTGAGATGCATGACTATGTGTGTTAGTATGCATGTAGGCCTTGATTAGGTTAGAAGGGCATAATAGTAATTTTAGCCATTATGGGCATAACCGCTTTGATATATGTGATAATTGTCGAGACCACATTATTATGTGGATATATCTGTGATCTGTGACTCGAGACGATCCTAGTGAACAAAGTAGCGGAAAAGTCATAGCGGGGATTTATACTCGGTTCGGGGTGAGCTCAGGGGTATAAATGGGAATTTAGCGGATATACTGGAGTTTATTTTGACGTTGAGGAATATTATTAGTGATTAATTAGGTATCGGGAACTGAGCGGGAAATAATAAGGACACTCGAGGAATTAGCGGGAATTGGGTGAAATGACTAAAATGCCCTTAAGTGGACTAAAGGGTTAGAATTAATAGGGAGGGCATAATGGTCATTTGCTTTACAAAAGTTAGATTATACTAAGGCTTTATGTTAGTGGAATTTGTAGAATATCAAAGAAGTCTGAAAAAGAAGGAAAAGGAAGGGAAAAGAAAGAGGGAAAAACAGAGAGAATTCTCTAGGTCGGTTTGTACTTCCTTCACTTGTTTCTTGAGGATTTCTGGAGTAAAGCTCAGAGGAGAGCTGGGATTAACTAGGCATCAAGGATCCTAATCTAAGACTGAGGAATTGACAGAGGCTTAGTAAGGGTTCATCAACACTTGAGGTAAGACTTAGAATTCTTCAATTTCAGTTTCTGGTTTTTGAGTTGTGGTGCTTAAGTTGAAATTGGGTAGAACCTTAGGGAATTCAGACTTGAGGCTGAGGAGGAGCAAGCCAAAGGAGTCTAGAAGCAGCTTGTGGTCGAAATTCTATCAAAGGTATAAGGTCTAAACTCTAAACTTTGATGTTCAGCTGGTTTTTACTGAGTTTTAGAGCTTGGAAGTGATTATGGTGAAATCTGAGTTTGTGGATGCATGTGTTTGGGTTTTAGGTGTTTGGGGTACTTGGGATGAGTGGAGTGTGTTCATGAGGTTGTTTTTAAGTTTGGGTAAGAGTTGGAAGAGGTTTGGTTGAGGTTGGTTCGAGAAAATCGCAGAAGTGAAATTTTGGTGCTGGGTTGTCTGTGACTAGCGCTACAGCGCTAGGCCATAATGCTGAGGGGAATTTGGCTTCTGTCTGTAGCGCTGTAGCGCCCTCCCAAGAGCACTGTAGCGCTACCCTGCCTTCTGAAGGGGATTTTAGGGTTATTTGCAAGGGTTTTTTACCTAAGGTTTGAGGTTTGGTTCCCCCACCTTGTTTGGTGGAACTAGGGCTTCCCGGGGGCTCGGGATTGGCCCCGGGACTAGGTTTTAAACTTGAGGGTTGATGATGACTTTGGCCATGATTGTGTTTAGGTGAGCGCTAGGGCTCGAGGGGGATCGTGCTCAAGGTGTCGAGGGATCAAAGCTATTGAATTGAAAGGTAAGAAAACTGCACCCGGTCATATGATTGTGATGGGACTAAGTGCTCCCGAGAATTTTATCATGTCAATGTTGGTATCACGCCACGGGACATGTAAAAGCGGACTAAGAGTGTCGTACATACTATTAGCGCACAGAGCGCGATTTGGCCACTGGGAGCCATGAACACTGGGATAACAGAGGGAGCAGCCTGTGAGCGCTAGCCCTGGTTATCGTTTATAAACTGTGCATGTTATGAATTGATATGCCTAGTATGTGAGATATTGACTTGATTGCTAAATGCTTGTGCTATTTTGTTGTTGTGTTTTCTTGCTGGGCCTTAGCTCACGGGTGCTACGTGGTGCAGGTAGAGGCAAGGGCACGATGGACCAAGCCTGAGGTGGAGAGCTCCGAGGTGAAATGTACATAGCCAGCTGTTCGATCACCACGATCGAGGAGTGGACCAGGACAGGGATTACCTAACTGCTTGTTTTGCCTTAGTATGGCTGGTTATTGTATCTGACTCTCACAACCTTTGTAAACGATCTTTAAACTTGTATTTTTGGGATCCCGTGTAACCAGATAATGTTTCTTAATGAAAAGTGTGGCTTTTGAGACCAAAACGCTTTTAACCCTAGTACCTTTGTAGCTTTAGCAACACGATTTTAATTAAATGACTTGATTAGCAAGTCTGGCACTTTATAAACACACAGTGTAACGGTCTTGGCTATCCAGGGCGTTACATATTTATTATGACTTCTTATGAAAAATTATATAAGTCTCCTTTATTATTAAAGTGGGTTTCTATACTTAGAAAAACAAGCCATCTTTATTTTCTAAGTCTGTTTCTAATTATCCTATATGAGTTAATTCTCAGGCTCGAAACTTATCTTTGTTTCAAAGTTAACCATATTGAGGGAGGGCTGGGATCAGTAAAATCGTTCCCACTACTATGGTCCCCTAACTCTCAATAAGGAAACGTGGTTCATTGATTTGTATCCACCCTCACCGAACTTAGTCATTATTCATTTTATTAAGTATTTATTATGATTGCAAAAATAAAATCAAACTCATACATGATAATAAAATAACATGTTATTCATTTGGAAAAAAAGTTTTTTTCACTTATTACAATCATAAAATAAAGAAATATATAAAAAAACAATGAAAAACTAACTATTCTAAAAATCAGGATCTTCTACATCCGATCCTTCATCTAGCATGTCATCATCTATCTCCTCATAATCGTCGTTATCATGTGCATCAAAATGTCCTCTAGGAAGGTTTGTGAAAATCCTATGTTTTTGCTCATTTGTAAACTGAAATTCTGATTTTGCAGTGAACCTAATTAAGAGGAAATAATATCGCATTGCTAATGACAGTTCGTCCTCATCATTCATGGTTTCCCATATTTCTTCTAAGGCTGCTATTACAGGATGGAAATCTTTAAATAGTCTAATTATTAATACATATTGTTCCGTTGATCTCATCATTATTTGCTTAGACTCTTGAAGGTGACCTATTTCTTTGTGGAACAAGAGCAATCTTCGAGTGATTCTTTCTAGTGCTCCTACGGTGTTTCTTGGCTCCCTTATTCTTTTTAAAGCCTTAATGGCTCGAATATCCTGATAGGTTAAATCTCTGTTCATACTTAACTGAAAACATAAACACTAAAGTTGTTAGCTATACACATAAGCAAAATAACTATAACTTAAATACTTACTTGGTGGTCAGATTCGGAGCTTTGAGTGTGTGTATCGAGGAGAACTTCATGCGAAGGAACCGTTTGCTCTGATACCAACTGTAATGACCCAACTACTCTAGACTTATGGACCATTAACGAAAACTATACATAAACACTAATACTTAATAAAACTTACAAGTGAAAAGACCATAACTTTATTAAGAAACTTGTAAAAATAAAAGTTAAACTTACATAAAATTCAAGTTAGGATATGGGATCCCATTGTTTTAAAATCAAAACATGACATAATTAAAAAGAGATTTACATAATAAAATGCGGAAAAAATAAATGTAAAAACAATAAGAAACAAAACTACATCCTCGAATCGAAACGCTCGGCTCTTGAATCCATTCCGCCTCAATACACATTCTCCAAGCTTCCAAGAACCTTTCCCACCACTAAGACTATTTTCCTGCACATATAAACAAAAAGGAGTGAGCCTAATGCCCATCAAGGAAAAATCTAACACATAGGCCATATACATAAATTTCATAAAAAACATAAAAATATAACATAACACTTATATCACATACATACTATAATGGTCATTATTACTTGGGGTCCCATAGACTAAACAAGTCATATGCCCATTAGATTAGTGGGGTCTTGCTAGCTAAGCAAGTCATAAGCGCATAATCTATTTGGGGCTTGTTAGTCGTATAGGTCATATGCCCAAGCCTACAAACATACTTAACATAACATATTTCATAACATAAAAACCATAAGATAACATATAAAAGCATATTACACATAAATCCTATCCTATTTTCCTTACCAAAATTACCGGGATATGAGGACAGAGTTGGGACTTTGGAACACTCCTAAAAACCATTTGTAACAGGGTGAGTCTATTGAAGAAAAGAGATGAAGGAGATGAAGGAACTATACTATTAAAATATACTTACCAAAACCTTGTGCTCAAGAACTTAGATTTCCTAACCAAAATAAGAATAAGGTTAGAAGGCTGAGTAGAAGACTATGAGAACTTAAATAAAATAATACCAATGAACTAGAGTGTGGAAATACCTTGAAGACTTGTAAGACCAATCTAAACCTTGAATCGAAATGCTATAAAACCTTACTTCCCAAGTGTTTGATAAGCTTATAATGATCAAGCTTATGATTCCCAACCCAAGTGTTTACACTCTCACACTCACCTAGCAACTTGCAGCCTCTGAACTTAGAGTAATATATGGATAAATGGCTGGGTACTAGGTCCTATTTATAGAGTTTAGGAATGAAAAGATCTCATTTAACTTGAATAAAAATAATGGCTTTTTAAGTGAAAATAATTTGAATTATCGTTCAGCAGAGGCTGAAGACTCGTTCAGAAAGGTGCTGGACTTATCAAGAGGTGGAAGGTTTGAATGGAAAACGATTTCAAAAACTTTCAAATTATGCTGAGAGGGGCGATATATCGCCCCCTGTAGGCGATATATCACCTGGGCCTGTATGCCTGAGGCAATCGTGCATCGTTTCGGGTTTTTCGTATCTTCGTGCTATGATATATCGCCCCCTATAGCTACGATATATCGGCATACGCTGATTATTTAAACACGAAATTACACATTTTTAGCTTAATTTGAATTGAGTAAACAGCCTTGACTAAGCCCCCAAACGTTTTCAAAGCTGCTGACTGACCTTAGAGCATTCAAACTTTACCCTTAATAAATTTAATCCTCAAAATACTTAATCATTAATAACCCATACATAACATGTGCTATAATCCTATTGGTTCTTATTTAAACCTTATAGTATACTAAATATTATCCTCAATATCAGTCATATTAATCAAACCTTAGGTTAAAATTAATATTCTTAAAGTATAGGTTAAACTTAGAAAATCTACAAGTACTACTATGAGTGTCCAAATAAATCCCGGTCTGAACCAAAAATCCATAGTCATAAAGATAATACTATTTTTACTATTATACTACTATCTAACTTAGCTAAGTAAAGTTCTTGGACTCTACATTTAATCAACTTAAAGATTTTTAAAGAGATAAATAATGGTGATCAAAGCATGTTACTAAATCATTATTTTCAAAACGATAGAAATAAGCGTGTAGGAATTATCGTATTTGATGCCGCTTTTTAACAATGTTTCCACGTATGCATGTTGCATGCAAATGCACTTTTACATTCAAAGACATGTCTAATATTCAACCATGTGATTTTTATTTAAAAACCATGCATGTAATAAGTTGCATTATTCTTTTGGTGATTTTATGTGTAATTGTCTATTTTCAGAATGATGAATAGTTTTCGCCATGTGTGCATGGGTCATGCACAGATAGGATAGGTAAGAGGACACATTAAAGTCTTATGTGATGCTAAAGGATGTTGTTTGGTTATGGTATGGGCTCGTTGTGAAGTTTGTCTATTGTGCTTTGCTTGGACCTGAGGTAAGGAAGTTAGATAGAAATTTTGGTTGTTTATGATGTCAATGGTAAGGTTGGCTTGTATGAATAAGAATGTTATGATCGATGATACTTTTGCGATATGAATTTTAAAATGCTATATTGTGCTGATATGACTGGATTGTACGTCATTTGAAAGCTACATGTTATGGATGGTTGTTAGCGTGATGAACGCGACTCAACAAAAAAGGGTTACTGAGGATATGAAGACGTAACCCGAGTTACTAAGGATATGAAGACGTAACTCATAGGGCGGACGCGCCGAGGTTATTCTAGGACCAGAGATCCTGTTTACCTCAAGATTTGACATGGACAAGATAGCGGACCATGTTCACAAAGATATGATGATGATGTTTATGATTATAATGTTTATGAGGGTAATGTTTATGATGATAATGTTTATGACGATAATGTTTGTGATGATGATGTTTATGATGATGACGTATGATGATGAAGTTAAGTATGATGTGTAACGATGTATGAATGTGAATATGTTTTGTTGTGTTTACTTGTGTATTATTTGTACTTCCTCACTGAGCTTTTAGCTCACCCCCTTACTTTCCCTTATGATGATGTTTATGATAATGTTTATGATGATAATGTTTATGATAATGATGTTTATGATGATGATGTTAAGTATGATGTGTAACAATGTATGAATGTGAATATGTTTTGTTGTGTTTACTTGTGTATTGTTTGTACTTCCTTACTGGGCTTTTAACTCACCCCCTTACTTTCCCTTCCAGGTAGCAAATATGATTTCTCTTTGGCACGCATGGTGATGTGGGGAGTTCCGATATCAGGGTGTGTATGGCGTGGGTGTACCCTATGGGCGAGAAAACGACCAGCTTAACAACAATTTCTAAAGAACAATGTTATGTTTTTTTTTAACTTTTTAGAACTTATCAGTGGTGCTTGAACTTTATTTATTTTTAAAACGTTTCATGAAAACTATTATTTTTATTTTAAACTATTGGGCCCAACTTGCATGTTTTAGCAAGACCTCACTGGGATTTTTCATATAATAAGTGACTTTCGTTCTATAAGTTTATGAGCATGTCAAAGCTTTACAAAATATTAGAGTAGGGCGTTTTACATGTTTGTGTGACAACTGTGTGATTGAGATAATGTGTAACAATTATCAACAAATTTAAAACCCTTCAAAACACAATTTCCATCTTGTTCAAGCACAAAACAGTTATCATGAGAAAAAATTTCAAACAAGTCCTGGTCACATATTTGACTAATTAGATTAGTTTTAAGTCCCTCAACAAAATGAGCATTTTGCAACTTTGGTAGTCCTTCAGAATTTAGAGTGTTACTACCAAGTACCTTACAAGACTTATGATCTACAAATATGACTTCTCCATTTTTCAAAGTCTTGAAGTCACTGAGTACGCTTTTGTTACCCGTCATATGTCTAGAAAAACCATTATAAAAAAACCAAGAGTTAGAAGCACATGTTCTAAGACAATAAAGGTTGCAAGACATTTGAATTTATTTTTCTTCACCCAAACATTCTTTGGTGAAGTCTTTTTCTTCAAGGGCATTTGTCTCAAATTACCATGATGATTAAAGTAATTTTTTTGAAGAAAATTCATCAAGGTAAAACATTTAGGGCTGACCTTTTACTCCTTGAATAAAATGACTAGTTTTTTTATTCTATAAATTTCTGGTATGTTTCTCATGTGTTGTAACAGAATGAGAAGATGAGGTCACATGAGTCTGAGTAGAACCTGCAGAAGGGTCAGTGGTCAAAACAACAGGAAGATTTCCATAAATAAAGATTGTTTTTCCTTTAGGTTTAGATCCATTTGATCCTAACCTAGAAAAATCACAAGCTTTTTGACTTGCAACCAGAACATCATCCAAAACCATATATCTATGATTAAGCATTTTGACCCCTTTAACTATTTGATCAACTTCATTAGCCAAACGTTGGATTTCATAATCTTTAGCAAAAATATCAATTTCATATATGTTAACAAGAGAGTCAAGTTCTTCATTTCTCTTCTTGAGAACTTTGTTATTGGTTGTCATCAAAGGATTATCTGAACACACTTTCAACCATTGATCATACATTTTTTTTATGATTCTTTCAAGGAATCCAAATCGGATTCATCTGAATCACCATGGGAACCCTCATCTATTGAAATAGTATTATTTAAACAATCAAGGTTCTCATTCACCTGCATAGAAAGAGGTAAGAAAGAAAAAACAAAAGTTAAGGCACGATTGGAATTTTCTTCCTCATTACTACTTTTAGAGTCCTAGTCACTCCAAGTGCCTTCCATGACCTTCTTATTTTTCTTCAAGGCATTGGAACATTTGGATTGAATATGTCCAAAACCCTCACACTCCCTACATTGAATACCTTTTCTATTAGTAGATACAAAAGGTTTGAAAAAATTATTACCTTTGGAGGATTTAAACATGCTTTTCTTGTTCGAACTTGGCTTAGCACGTACCTTCGATACATATCGAGTAAGTATTCACCATTGATATATGTTTCCTATTTTTTTTTGTTCTTTGAATTTCAGGGTGTGTCTGGGTTCTTGTTTTAGGCCACTGAATTTGCTAGGTTTAGAGGTTATTTGGCCAACTATTTGCCTTGTTTTGGGCCATGGTTGGTGTCAAAAACAACTTTAATTGACCATATTTGCATTTTTATTACCAAATCATTTTTCTGGGTTTCCTAGATTCCGGCCATGATCCGTCCATGTTCATGAGCTTTCGGTGGTGTCTCGATGGCCATTTTGGGGCTCCGGTGGCACTCATTTTTGAGAAAATTCTTCCTTCTTTTTCTTATCCTCAAGCAATTGTCTTAGCGTATTCTTGTGTTCTGGCCATATTTCTTTGGGTGAAAACGGCAATTGCTTGGTTGTCTTTTAGATGTCCAAGGAGCTCCGAGAGTTACATCAACAAAGATTCTACATCTTCGATCGAGAATTCGAGACAATGGCCCGAGAACAAGGAGGACAGGAACCTAAGAAGGCTAGGGCATTGGAATGCCTTGTAGTGATGGAGGTCGCTCTGGTGGTGGAAAGTCCGGTGGTGGTATTGCCCCACCTGACTAAAGCTGACATTAATGTCACTCCCTTCCCTAATGAAGAAGCACAATACAAAGCCTCGAGATTTGAGGCGAAGTAGATCTTGAGTAAATTGAAGAATGTGGATGCTTTGGCAAGCATCATGTCCCTCTATGAGCTTGGAGCTGAGGACTACCTTCTCCATATTTGTTGGGAGACGAAGAGGTCTCACCAAAGTGTCTACGGACTCGAGGCTTAGAGCCAGTCACACGTCCAGGCGGGAGCAACTCTCCCCCTCCTCCAGTACTTCATCAATTTCTTGAAGTATGTAGGGATCACCCCATTCCAACTTACCCCAAATGGCTAAAGAGTCCTCGTGGGCCTGTATGTCTTGTACACATGGAAAAGGTGGCGTGAGCCTTGTCTTGCGGATATTCTATGTCTCTATTGCTTCTGAGCATGCCCAAAGAAGAAAGAAAGCGACATGGATGGGTATTACACCCTGATAAAGTATTCCGAGCTTTAGTACAAGTCTCCTCACCTCAAAGAGAGCCATGCTAGGGATTACAAAGACCATTTTTTCTTCACCAGTGACTTCCCACTCCAGACCGACCCCACCTTGCTCCTGGACTTCTCCAGAGTTGGTAAGTTTTCGTTACCTTTTGAACTTTCATTCTCCTATATTCGTATATCATACTTAGTCACTTTTCTTCATTTAGGTCCCTTTTGCTGCACCCTATTTGTCTAGGCTTTCCAGGATCGCCTGCAGGCGATGAGGAAGCTACCGGATGTGGAGCTGGAGTTAAGCAAGCTGGTGATAGTGGAAAATATATTCCATGTAAGGCTTCTCCAGAGGGGGCATCATATTAGCAAGTTGGACCTAACTCGATTCTGGAACTCCACGAAGTCCCAAGCAAGGGTTGAGGCCCATATAGATCAAATAAATAGGTTGGCCCACGACTACAAAAACGAATGGTTGGCGCAGGAGTACTGCAGGAACGCTCTTGCTATCTGAGCATCCCAAGAAGCTCGCCTCATGGTAGGATCATTTTGGGTTCGTTTTAGAGATCATTTTAGGTTATGTTTTAGGTATTTAGGATTGTTTTGTGCAGATTTATGCTTGTTTTCTACTTGTTTCAAGTTTTAATGGTCAAGTACATAATATGGAGTGGAATGAGAAAAAAAAAACATGTTAAACATGACAGTCCTAGATTAGTAGGGTGTTACAGTTCAGTTTGGTGGAGTACCTACAGAGGACCCAAACATGCACATAGCTAATTTCCTAGAGTTGTGTGAAACTTTTACGATTAATGGGGTAAGCGATAATGCAATAAGATTGAGGTTTTTTCAATTTTCATTAAGGGACCGATCTTAGAGTCGGTTGATTTCCTTACATGCTAAATCTATTACCACATGGGAGGAGCTAGCTTAAAAGTTCCTCGCAATTTTTTTCCATCCAGCCAAGGTTGTAAAGTTGGGAGGAGAGGTTAATATTTTCTACCAAACTGATGGGGAATCACTGTATGATGCTTGATAGAATTTCAAAGAATTATTAAAGAAGTGTCACCACCATGGTATTGAAAAGTGGATGCTAGTCCACAATTTTTACAATGGGTTGTGTGGTACTACTCGCACACTCATAGATGCAGCTATAGGAGGTGCCTTCATGAGCAAGAGCGCTAATGAAGCATATGAGCTATTGGAGGAGATGGGTATAAATAATTATCAATTTCCCATTGAGCGGGAAAACACTAAGAGAGTAGTGGGGGTGCATGAATTTGGTGCCATTACAATGCTTAATGTTTAAGTGGCATCAATGACAAAACAACTACAGCAGAATAACATCTCAGCTCAAGCCATGTAGATGCATGTTGTGTGTGAATTGTGTGGGGGTCCTCATCCATTTGATCAGTGTACTGTTAAGGATGTTAATAATATTCCTATGGAATAGGCTCAAGCAATAGGAAATTTTTCAAGACAGCCCAATAATCCATATTCCATGACTTATAACCAAGGGTGGTGGAATCATCTTAAATTTTCTTGGAGGAATAATCAAGGAACTCATCAGCAGTTTCTGCAAATGCAGTAGCCATTTCAAAATCCTCCAACATATGATTAACCTCCAGTCAGACCATATCTTCCCCTTCAAGTGAAACAAATTGATGCTCAGTTTGGTGTCCTGAACCAATTTATCACTGAGCAAGGCCGTCTATTCAGAATTTGGAGACTCAAATTGATCATTTCGCTAGTGAGAACAACTAAAGTGAATCCTAATGTAACGCCCTACTTCCTTTGAGCCGTTACCAAGTGAGTTTTAAGACAAAACAGTGTGTAATGAACTCGCTAACCGAGGTTTTTAAAACAAAAGTGTGACTAAGCAAAAGTTAAGGCTATAATCTTTAAAAATGAGTGGTTTCATTGAAAACTTCTAGTATTTAACATTTGGGATCCCTAAATAAGGTTTGAAAACTATTTACAACTTAAAATAAGTTTACAGTTGGTCTGTTATTAAAATCACAGGTTATTACAGCCATTTCTCGAAAATACCCCCTACCAAATCAAGCGGGCAGGCCAAACATGTACGCGTCGCTTCATGCTCTCCGTACTCATGGCTGGTCGACTCAATCTTTGCCCTTACCTGCAACACAGAGCACCCGTCAGCCGAAGCCCAAAAGACTCATGCAGTTCATAACATATGCAAATTACACAGTTAATCATATCAGATAGTCCACAAATAAACAGGTCAACCATTAGACTTGAGCGACCCAGCCATGCCGCCCCAGAAGCCTTACCAAAGCCTGGGGTCTCGGTCCTCACAGTAAGGATATCACATGTATCCATGGGGTCCCACCCTGACTACAAGCACTTCACGTGCTAAGTGGTACTTCCGGCCGCACTACCGTTCTCGGCCTTTCCCCGTTCTCGGCTCCATTGCCGTTCTCGGCTCCTCGCCGTTTCATTCAACTATAATCACAGATAGTCTAACTCAAATAACATTTGAACATATATCAATTCAATCAAGTCTGAACCCTAACATGTAATGCAATATAGGGTCGTGCCCTGCAATCACACTATGGGCCCATACCCTGTCCTACGGGTGCTATAGTTTTCTTACCTGTCAATTTGATAGCTTTCAACACTTGACTCCTTGAGCACGATCCCACTCAAGCCCTAGCGCACACCTAAACACAACCATTATTCAAAGTCATCATCGAACCCCAAGTCCGTAAACCTAGCCTCGGGACCAATCCCGAGCCCCCCGGGAAGTCCTAGATCCACAAAACAAGATGGTGGAATCGAACCCCGAACCCTAGGTCAAAATCCCTTAAAAACAACCCAAAAACCCCTTTCTGGGAACAGGGTAGTGCTACAGCGCTCAAAAGAGAGCGCTATAGCGCTACAATCAGAACCGCACCACCCAAAAACAGGGCCTAGCGCTACAACGCCCAAAGACTAGCGCTGTAGCGCTAGTTGCAGGCAGGCAACACCAGTTTTCTTTTTCTGCGATTTCTTTGAGCCAATCTCAACCCAAACTTCCCCAAATCTTCACAAAACTCAAAATCAAGCTTATAAACACTCTCCACTCATCCCAAGCATCCCCAAATCTCAAAACCCAAGCTCATGCATCCCAAATCTCAAGATTCACCATAGATGAACCCTAAACCCAGAAATTCAGTCAAACAACAATGTTAAAGGCTTAGAATTCATACCGTTGATGCAATTTCGACCTTCATTCATTTCCTAGACCTCCTTAGCTTGCTCTTCCTCAAAGCTTGCCCAGAAATTCCCTAAAGTTCCCATCAACTCAGCTCAAACCAGCCAAACCCTTAAAACTGAAATTTCTAAAAAACTTACCTCAAAAGTTGATGTGTTCTTGCTAATACTTGCCAAATCTTCAAGCCTAGCTTAGGATCCTTGATGCTCAGCCTATCCTAGCTCTCCCCTGATCTTTTCCCCAAGAAATTTGAAGAGAAATGGTGCTAGAATCCTCAAACCGCCCCTTTTAGGAAAACCCTCTGTTTTTCTCTCTTTTCTTTTTCTTCCTTTTTCTTTCTTTTCCTTCAGATTTCTCACACTCTCTAACAATCCCACTCACTATATAAAGCCTCATTTAATCTATCTCTAAGAATACAATTGACCAAAATGCCCTCCCTATTAATTCTAAACCCTTTTCTCCATGTAGGGCCATTTTAGTCATTTTACCCAATTCCCGCTAATTCCTCAAGTGTCTCTAATATTTTCCCGTTGCCTCCCAATACCTGATTAATCACCAATAATATTCCTCGATATCAAAATAGACCCCAATATACTCAATAAATTCCTATTCACAACCCCAGGCTCGCCCCGAGCCGGGCATAAATTCCCGCCTTGACTTTTCCGCTAGTCTGCTCCCTAGGATCGTCTCGAGTCACAATTCACAGATACATCCACATCACAATTTGGTCTAGACAATCCTCACATATTAATACAGTTATGCCCAAAATGGCCAAAATTACAATTATGCCCTTCTAACACAATCAGGGCCTACATGCATACTAATACACGTAGTCATGCATCACAAATATTCAAATAGTCATATAACATGCTTTAAATCATAATCATGCATTTTACTCATTAAAATCAAACATAAAGTCTATTATGTCCTCCAGGCACACTAATCAAGGCCCTTAAGCCTAATTAGCGAATTTGGGGTCGTTACACCTAAAGAGCAATGCAATGCAATGCAATCTCTTTGAGAAGCAGAAAGATGAAGATGAACCCACACAAAAAGTGATTTATGAAGAAAAGGTGTATGACAAGGAAAAGGAAGCGAGTGGGCCAAAGGTTACTAATAACCTTAAGAAACAACTAGAAATAAGCATTGATCATCATATTAGGATTCCTTATCAGCAAAGGCTTCGAAAGAATATGCTTGACAAGCATTTTTCTAAATTTCTAGATATCTTTCGAAAGCTACACAACAATATTCCATTAGCTGAGGCACTTGAACAAATGCCGATTTATGTGAAGTTTATGAAGGAAATCTTGTCAAAGAAAAGGAAATTGGAGGACTATGAGACAATGGCACTGAGGAGTGCATCGCAATACTTGGAAAGAAACTACCGCCCAAGCTCAAAGATCCAGGTAGTTTCTGTTAGGATTAATGTCATAAAAGCATGTAAAGATATTTTATTGATTTAAATAAAAGTACAATTTTATTATATTTGAATGTTATAATTATTTCTTGAATTAATTATATATTAATAACAAGAAAATTCATTAATCATTCATGAGAATATGATCTTGTATCAGTACGAGAGAATTAAGATCATATATAATGAGTAAAATAATTAGTAACATATTAAAGTAAGGAATCTTTAATGAACGGTTACTAGTACGGTTTACTAAGTATACTAGGTGCAAGTGATCTAGATTTAGATTGCTAATGTGGATAGACATCTTAGTAAATGTGTTGTAGATAATAGAGATTAGATATGACAACAACGATGCGAATTAATTTTCTTTATAAACTTACTGTTTGACATAAAGATTTAATTCTTATCATAATAGATGATCATTTGTAGATCAGTCTAAATCCTGAGTATTCATGAACTCTTGTTTGTGTTTATTGGATCTTTTGATTCATTCGTTACGGTTTTTAGTATAATGAGGCTAATGATTTTTGTTTTAGAGATTCAATATCAAGAATGGTTGGGAACATGATTTACAATAACAGAATCCATACTTTCTTAACGGATCGAATATTGGTTCCCTAAAGGGTTAATTCTGGAACTGGATAGTTATTGAGCTCAAATCTATAATTTGATTATAGATTAATTATTAGCTAGTGAATTAATAGTACTTAAGGATCAAGAGGTAATTAGAAGGGTAAAATGGTAATCTTGACTAGCTCTAATTAACGAACCAATAAATGGAGGGCAAAACTACATTTATTGATTATATCAATCGACTACAAGAGAAATTCTGTAAATATAATTCTATAAATACTTAGAGTGAAATTCCATATTTATAGTGGAGTAATCATGGAGTTAATAAACACAATTATTAGATTAAAGAGTTTGATTAATAATCTGGTTTATTGGAGCTTCGTATTATAGGTCCATGATCCACATGTCACCTCTGTCCTACACTGTCAAGGGTAAGGAAATAATTATGTGATGGTTATGGGGAATTGATTAATTATGAATTAATTATTTAACTATATATTTTTTATTTTGAAAAACTATATGATAAAATAAATATTAATCATGTTTGGATTGATATAGACAAATATTAATAATTATCTTATTTATAATAACATGTTTATTTAAAACTGATATTTTAAGATAAAGTTAATTTTGAATTGAGTGATATTTATTTTGGGATAAATACATTATCTTGAATATTAATTAAACAAACAAATGAGAAAATTAGAGATAATTCTAATAGTGGCACACAACACACTCACTCAACACACTCACTGTGCAGTGAGTGTGTGGCGCCACTCAGCGATAGAAATATCATTGGGATTTTGAATTTCAAATTTATTTGTTTATTTAATTATTCTTTTTAAATATGATTTAAATTAAATAATTAAATAGAATATAACTGATCATTTTTATATTAAATAAATTAAATATTAATTAATTAAGTTAATTATCTTTATAAAACTGAAAGAGTGATACTTTCAGGGATAAATTTTTTAAGCAATCAAAGTTGTTTGACTGTCAGACTCTCTTTCAGAAAAAGAAAGTGATAGATTTTGCTAAGCCTGAAAATGAAAATCTATTCACAACATCCTCTCTCTTACCAAACCTCTCTAGATATCATGTGTTGAGTACATATAGGGAGTTCTAAATCAACATTTTGAATCCTGCGTGCCCAGACACATCCTAGTGTGTTTGAGGATTGGTTTAAAAGTTCAAGTTGTGAGCTTTGAGAAAAAAATAGGAAGATCATTGATTTATATAAAAAGATTCGTGGACTCTTGATAGGCTACAAGAGGTAATCTTTAATCTATTTGTGCTTGATTTAATATATCTATACATGTATGATTCTGGCTGGTATTAATATTTTTTTTAAAAGATCAATTTCGCTGCGCATTCTTATTTTCATATTTAATGCCAACAATTTCAACATTCCTTGTACTATAGGGAATATGGTTTTTGAGAGAGCCCCTGTTGATTTAGGGGCAAGTGTGAATCTAATGCCTCTTTCAATTTATCGAAAACTAAATTGGGGGAAGAAAGACCAACTATAGTGACACTTCAAATGGCGGATCGCTCAGTCAAACACCCTCGTGGAGTGATTGAGGATTACTAGTAAAGGTTGATAAATTCATCTTCCCTGCATATTTTATTATTCTGGACATGGAGGAAGACACTAATATCCCAATTATTCTTGGAAGGCCATTTTTAGCTATTGGGAAAGCATTGATTGATGTACAAAAATAAGAATTAAAGTTGTGAGTGCAAGAGGATGAAGTGACGTTTAAAGTGTTTGCAGCAACTGAAATTCCTACTTGCTGTAGAGTTGATACTGTGGATGTTGATAGGAGTCCTACAAGTACGAAATAGAAGAATGTCAAAACTCGAGGGGGTACTCGCTCTGTTCATCATAAAATGTGGCAAATATTCTATGGAATGATGAAGGATGAGGATGGAGAGATTCCTAATTTTCTCAATTTTAAAAATCAATTATCTTCATTGGTGTTTAAAGTGCGGAAGGATGTAAGGGGTTGATTAGACCCTGGCAAATTTTGAACAAAAAGGAGGTAAGTGTCTGACTGATGATGTAAAACAAAGCTCTTTAAGGAGGTAGCCCAATTTAGTTTCATGTTTATATAATTTTTTTGTTTTCTTTTCTTGTTTTTGTGAAAGTTTGCAACCCAAGGACGACAACAATGAGAGTCACTACAGTGGAGCAATGCATTGGATTACAAGAAAGTTTTATTTCTTTCTTCTTTTATTTAAACATTGGGGATAATGTTTAGATTAAGTTGGGGGAAGGGATTTGATTTTTGTTGTTTTGCTCATTGTATATATATTTTAGCTGTCTATGTTTGGTGTTCGTTTAGCTTTTGGTTTGCTTTATGTTTTGTTTAGAGTAGTGTTTGAATCAAATTGACAATAATTAGGTGAAGAACTTGTTTTGAATGATATATTGTATAATTGAATGAAAATCAAAGCCTTTAAAATTCCATGTGCTTAGTTGAAATATTTCTTTGGTTTAATTGGTCCATCTAAATATTTGAGAACATGATCATGATTTTAATAAATTTCTTGTGATTGAAAATATTTATGCTTGCTGAATTTGATGAAAGAAAGAAAAAAAATGAAAGATAGAAGTGTTGTTATCCTAGAACTTGTTTGCTTGTTATTTGAGACGAAATCCTAGATGATGCATGCTTAGGGAAATGATTTAGGCAATTTTTTTGGAACGTTTGAGCCTTTCAGTCCAACCATGATTAATTTAATCCCTGGTTACCCATTTTTTAGCTTAATGTGATATTTTTTATTGTTTGACATCAATGGTGAGCCTATTTGAACCCTTGATATTTTTCCTCTCATTTGATTCTACCATGAGCATATGAAAATGGTTGGGAGAGTGGTTTTTATTTGGAAGGGTTGTCAATAGACAAATGAAAAGATTGAGAGAGAAAGAAAATAGAAAAGTATATGTTGGAAAAGAACTTCAATAAAAAAAATGAAAGAAAAAAATTGTGAATTCTCTCTCAAATCAAGAAAAAGGGAATTTGGGGATTGTTTTTTTTTTATTGGGGGTTTGTAATTTCATATTAAGTTGGTTTGTTTAGTTTGTGTGCTTGTGGTATATTTGAGCTTAAATGACTATTTTATCTACCTTTACCTAAGCCATTCATTGCAAGTCATGAAAGTCATTTTGATTCTTGAGCATGTGTTTTTCACATTAGTGGAGAATAGTAAGTATAAGAAACTTATGAGATAATGATGTTTGATTGATTTTTATGAAAAATCCAGTGAGTGTAAATTGATTCAAATGCAAGTTATTATTAATCATGATTAGGAGAACATTTATTTTTGAATTTTATAAATTGTAGGTGTTGACCCTCGATTTGACCAATGACACGGAGTCAAAAATATGACAGGAAAAGAAATGACAATTAAGAGTTTAATCTAATGGTAAAGAAGAAACACCAAAAATGTATAGTGGTTCGGCCCCAATGAATGGTAATGACCTACGTCCACTTAGTCCTATTATTAATATTGAGTTCCAATGATGTGATCAAATAACTAGGGTTCTTTGAGTTTCACAAACTTTGGGAGAATTACAACAAGACGATGGATAATTGCACTATAGGCTCTCTCTCTCAATATTCAGGAAAAAGATTCAAAGATCAAAAGTCCCCTCCTTGAGCTATTTCATGCTTATTTATAGGCTCAAGGGGGGTTACATGGGCCATTAGGCCTCAACTCTCCTTAATATCCATGTATCAAGGTAATAAAGATGAAATAATAAATGTAATTATTACAATATCACAATCTTATAAGGGAATAAACCGAATCATACGACCAACCTGGTCGTACCTAATAGTCTGGCTTGATTAAGCAATGTGTAGCTGGTCGATAACCGAACAGCACCGCCTTATTTCAATTTTGCCACGTGTCATCCACGTGTGAGAAATACCTGCCACGTCATAGGTAGCCGTTTTTGGCTAAACAGTAGGTTAGTTAGAAAATGGTTGGCGAACCAGAGGCGATGGATCCCATCATAGTCAACCCCCCTATGGTGTATGACCAGTGGCAGATAGTCCAAATCTACCATGCCTTCACCAGCATAGTGCCTGCCGTATTCAGCGGAGAGGTCCATTCAAACGAAGTCTGGGCATGGACTTACTCGCTGGACACCATTTCGGGGACATCGGTACCCCCCATAGTTTCAGGGTAGGATTGGCAAGTTTATACCTGAGAGACTCAGCTTTTCTTTGGTACCAGGAGAGGCACTCAAGGCTAACCACTCCATACTAGACTACCTTTAGGATATCCATAGAGATGACCTTTGGACCTCTAGGTAGGAGGTCAAGGTGGCATATAGAATTTCGCGAGCTCTTTGCTGCATATAACACCCATGCACATGCGATAGAGGCAGCACAACGACAAGCGACAACAAACTCAGTGGTAGTTGAGAACCTGCCAGTAGAAGAAGTTGCTGATGACAGACTTGGCAACGGGGAAATTTCTTATGAAGAGCCGATGGGCCAGACTGAAGAAGATCCCGAGGAGGATCCTAAGGAAGATCCTGAGGAGCATCCTAAGGAAGATCTCAAGGAAGATCCTGAGGAGGATCCTGAGGAAGGTTCTGATATGGCTGCAGACAGCGACACTGACTAGGTGTTAAGAGCTACATAGGTGTTAGAAACCCACCTACTTTTGAAATATGTACCTTCCTTGTATATAATTAAGGAAACAAGAAATTGGTCTAGTAGGGATATAAGTCCGTTTTTTTAGGGCTAATTTTGTAAATCCCTTAGACTGGTTGACCCAAACTTAAAACATTGTTGTATGTGGTATAAGTTATGAAATAAAGTTGCTAACTTTTGTTAAAAAGTGTTGATTGCTTGTTGTGATTGATATGTTTGGCGTGCTTAATTAGGTTAATTAACTATCTATGTTGATATTAACTTCTTGTCCTTATGCGCTTAGGAGCTTTTGATTTGAAATCAAAACAAAATGGCAAGGACAAGATCTCAAAGAAGATGGGGTGTTGCTGGCCGAGGCCAGGCCGTGCCTGCTGATAGAGCTCAGAACATACTTGCCGCTAGAACTCCATACAGGAGTATCTCCTTCCTTCTCGATAATCTTATTTTCCGATTGGTAGGAAGGGTCTTCAAGGTTGGTGCCTTCGACTTATGAAGTCTACCGATGCTTGTCCTTTTATCGCCATCCTTGAATGATTAGTGTTATCAAACTATCCTAGTTCCACTGCCCACTTGAGTAATCGTCCCGAGGCTTTGGTTTTCTGAAGAACTTGTCTCAGCAGTTAATCGGTCAGGACTCGGATGGAGTGAGCTTGGAAATAAGGACGCAGCTTTCTAGAGGCAATTACTAAACCATAGGCTAGTTTTTCAAGAGGGGATACCTAGACTCTGCACCTACTAGCCTTTTACTGATATAGTATACAGGGTGTTGTACCCTGTTCTCTTCCTTTACCAAAGCAACACTGATTGCATTCTCAGTGATTGCCAAATAGATGAATTGTACTTCACCATGTATTGGCTTCGCTAGGACAAGAGGTTGGGCCAAGTGTTCCTTCAGGGCTTGGAAAGCTTCCTCACATTCCTTGGTCCATTGGATCTTCTTGCTGCCCTTCAATAAGTTAAAGAAAGGGGCACATTTTTCCATAGACTTTGATATGAACCTACTGAGGGCGGCTACTGTCCCGGTTAAGCTTTGCACTTCTTTGATTATGGTAGGTGACTTTATGTCGATCAATGCTTTGATATTCTTGGGGTTAGCCTCGATTCCACGCGAATTGACTATGTATCCGAGAAACTTACGAGAATCAACTCCAAACGAGCACTTGAGAGGGTTTAACTTCATGCTATACTTTCTAAGTATTACAAAGAATTCCTCCAAGTCTTGAACATGCCCTCCAGCTTCTTTGGACTTGACCAACATGTCATCAACGTATACCTCCATATTTTTGCCGATCAAGTCTTGGAATATGCCATTCACTAAATGCTGGTAGGTGGCTTCTGCATTCTTCAAGCCGAATGGCATCACCTTATAACAGTACAATCCCTTGTCTGTCTGGAAGCTGGTATGTTCCTCATAGAGAGGGTGCATACTTATTTGATTATACCTAGAATATGCATCCATGAATGAGAGTATTTCATGTCCTATCGTTGCATCGACCAGTTGGTCTATTCTGGGTAGTGGGAAGCAGTCTTTGGGGCAGGCCTTGTTTAGATATGTGAAGTCCACGTATGTTCTCCACTTCCTGTTTCGCTTTGGGACTAGCACGGGGTTTGATACCCAATCAGTGTAGTAGGCCTCCCTTATAAAGTTGTTTTCCTTGAGCCACTCAACCTCCTACTTCAGGGCTTGAGATTGATCTTTGTCAAGCAGTCTCCTTTTTTGTTGCACTGGTGGGTAGTTCTTGTCTATATTGAGGACATGACTTATCATGGATAGAGAAATTCCAACCATGTCCTTATGTGACTAGGCAAAGACGTCCTGGTTTTTCTTCAAAAATTCCAACAACCATGCTTTAATTTCAACCTTTAACTCCTTCCCAACTTTGATTACTCTAGTCGGGTCCTCCTCATCTATTAGGACTTCATCAAGATCTTCAACTGGTCCTACCCCCATGACGTCATCCCCAAAGTGATGATCGATGTCATTTCCCTCACTTTGGGAAACTTGCTATAATAACAAATTTTCGTTAGTAGGAGCCCTCACTCCAGTAGAGTGTTTCTTTCAACGTCAAATTCCATGTTCACAAGCTCATTGGTTCATTCATTCTCTTCGTAACAGGTTACTATCATGTTGTTTATGCATGGTCCTTTCTTTGCCTTGACCATTGACGCATTAGAGCATTCTCATGCCTCCCTTTGCTTACTCTGTACACATCCTAGCCCTGTGCTTGTGGGGAACTTCAAAGATAGACTCCAGATAGATATTGCTATGTGTAACACCATTAGAAGGGATCTCCTGAGCACTACATTGTAAATCGATGAGCAATCTACCACTAGGAACTATGTCATCACAGTCTCGTGCTTGGGGGCATCCCCCACTGTAACCGGTAGTTTGATAGTTCCCGGTGGTGCTAGGCATTCTCTAGTGAACCCATATATCACTTGGGAACACAGTGTCAGGTCCTTGACCGTGAGCTTCATCTTCTCGAGGGATGATTTTTAGATGATATCTACTGAGCTTCCTGTATCCACCAAGCATTTCTTCACTCGGGCATTGGCGATTTGAATGGTATGGACCAAAGGGTCATTGTGGGGGTACCTCACGTGCCTGGCGTCATCCTCTATAAAAGTGAGAGTTTCACTTTCATACTTTGGATTTTTTGGAGACCGCTCCTCGACTGCCATACTCTGGGAAGACTCCCCTACCTCATGTCTGAGGGTCCTTGCATATCACTCAAGAGCATTGTTACTGTTGCCTACTATGTAGGGCCCTCCACATATAGTATCCAGTGTGAAGTCTATAGCTGCCGGCTCCAATGGTGGACTCCTCTAGCTTCAGAATTTTGGATTCTTGCTTGGGTTTTTGGTCTTGCCTCGGTACCTCGAGAGTTTTCCTGATCGGAGAAGAAACTCTATCTCATCCTTCAATTGCTTGCACTCGTTTGTGTCGTGCCCATAATCATTATGGAAATGAAAAAACTTATTCTTGTCCTTCTTTCCTTCTGAACACAAGGGTGGTGGCTTTTGGTATGGTACCTCTTCATATGTTTCTAAGTAAATCTCAGCCCTTGATGTGGTCAAGATGGTATAATTGGTGAACCTTGGCTGGTATGGTTGATGCTTAGCTTATTTGTCAGCGGGTGCTGACATAGCTTTCTTTTCCCCACCCTGCTCGGCCCCTAAGGTATTCCTCTTCCTACCGTTGCCCCCACTACCGGCCTGAGGGTTTGCACAATTCTTATCTGCCTTGACAGTGGTCGGATGGTTTATGCATTTTTCCTCCTTCATGATAACATCATATAGCTTCATGTATTTGTCGACTCAGTCCAGGAACTCTGCAAAGTGTTGATAGGGCTCCTGTGTATACTATCCCACAAGGGACTACAATAAATTATTCATGCCAAGATGGCAACGAACTTCCCTTCATCTCCTACCGTGGATGCTCGGTTTGCCTTTCTCATGAATCTTTGAATGTAGTCTTTCAGGCATTCATCTTTCCCTTGCTTGATGTTAACTAACTGATTGGCATAAACTGGTTGAATCTGCCCGGCACTAAAGACCTTGCAGAATTCCTTCATGAACTACTCCCAGGAAGTGATGGATCTAGGTTTGAATTTCCAATACCATTCCTAAGCTGAGTCAGAGAAAGAAGTAGGGAATACCCTGCACCTATAATCATGCTCCACACTGAATAACTCCATCTGATCCTCGAACTTCCCAATGTTTCGTACTGGGTCCTCCTTCCTAGTGTATGTAGGAAGTTTTGGGGTCTTGTATTTCGGTGGTACTTCTATAAACCAACTCGATATCTGAAAGGTTTCTTTGTTAGACCCTGAACAGCCATAACGAGTGCATCTATTTTAGCCTGCACTGCTGGTGGGATTGCTACTCCAGGTGAGGTAGATGTCCTTAGTAACCCCTCCTAAGCGTTGGTCCTCCTATTAATGACCTCCCTCAAATCCTGAGGTTGTGCATCTTTCCCCATGCTATCGAACACAGTAATGGTGTTATTCATCGATTCCTTTCCCTTGCAAGACTGAGGTTGTAGGGGTGGTAGGTCTGCCTTGCCCCTGTCGGTGCGACCCTAACCCAGAGCCTCTCCTCCTACATGACTTTGAGACTTTGAGCGACCATTTCCATTCTTGTCACCCCTATCAGATATCTGACCATGGAGGAGAAGTGTTATTATTCTTGGTCATGGAGGAGGTAGTCTTGGACTGTGCCTCTTCATCTTGTCTCTAGGAAAGTGGTTCTGAGAGTGTCCTTGGGGTCCTACTCCTCCCCCGAGACTATCTATTATTGTTGTCTCACATTCCTGCTACTTTGGCCTGAGCCTCCCTCGCCACCTGAACAGCAGCTTCAGCGTTAGCTCGAGCTAACAGAGTAGCTGCCTCCAAGGCCACAATAGCATTCTGGTGTCTCCGATCAGCCTCCTGTTCCCTCTAGATCATTCTCTGGATCTGCTCATCTATCTCCCGTCGTTGTCGTTCCATTGTCGCCCTCTGAAGGGAAATTTCTGCAGCAAAGACCTCCTGCCTCGCCAGAAATTGCACCATCTCCTCCTAGTGTGCGTCCTGTGGATCTTCCGCATCAAGTTGATCTCCAACCTCCACTTAAGGTTTGTTAGCATGATCTATGGGATCCTGGGTGGTGGAATCCCTGGGAGCAGTCTTCTTGGTCTGACTGTATTTTGGAGGCATCATATAAATGATGAAAGTGTGTTTCTTGATTTCGTACTCTCAATGAAAGCACCAAAATGTTGACTTGTGAAATTGGCCAACGGTCGTATGTACAGTATACAACACCTTTTGAACGAAATAAATAGAATAAATGACAGAGTATGATTATCTTAAGTAAACACACATAAATTTTATAGTGGTTCGGCCCTGTTATAATGAACAGTTTAACCTAATCCACTTAGCTTTAAGTATTGAATCACTCGACAATTACACCAAGGAACAAAAGCTTTCAATCGTTTCTAATTTTCCCATAATTTCTCCCCAAATATTCTTTAGATCTCAAAAATTCCAGAAAAAGCAATCCAAGGGAAAAAAGTCCCCTTGAAATGAAGCCCTGGGTCCTTTATTTATAGTACCCAGAGGCTGTTAAATGACCAGTAATACTGGGATCGTGGTTTGGTACATGATTATCAGGTAGTGGAGATACGTGTCCACCTCCCCATGATTATGAGATCGTGGGTCTTCTCGTTGTTTATCTAGATCGTGGTGGATAATGCACGATAGATGTTAGGAAAATAGTATTTGCCTCAATGGAAATGGTAAGATAATACAACTCTATGCAATAATATTACAAATAAAAATTTATTGATTAAATAAAGTTACAACTCTATAACTGAAAAATACAAATAAACAAAGAAAAGGAAGAAGAAGAAGAAGAAGAGAATGGTGAAAGATACAACTCTAAACAAAAGATTACACGTAAAGGAAAGAAGTTTGAAACAAAAGAAAAGAAGATTACAACTCTACACAAAAGTTACAAGTAAATAGAAAATAAAAATAAGAAGAAAAGCAATAGAGAAAAAAAGTAAGAACAAAACAAAAGGAAACTCTCACTTACACAACCTATGTGAAGAGGGTTGGGGATCACCAACTTGAAAAAGGTTTAAAACTTTTGTCCAAAAGCTTATTTCCCCCTAACTCAAGCATTAAGGGATCTCTCTCAGATATTGGAAATGCTTTCTGGAATTATCAAGCCTCAAGGTGTTTCTAGCCAAGTGCTCTAATTGATAGAAAATATTGTGTCTTTCAAGTGAGCAATAGGCTCATATTTATAGAGTTTAGAGACACCCTTTGAATTTCAAATTCCACCAACCCCCATGGCTGTTACCAATGTATAATTTGATTAATATGGAATTAAAAATGAGAATTGGGAGTTATTTGGGTTTTTTGAGCCGTTCAACAAAGATTGAAAAAAATTGTCAGTTTTGGCCTGTGGCCGCGGCCAGAGACATTAGTGGCCACGGCCACTACTCTCTGTCCCACTGGCCACTGCCATTGACCATTTTCAGCACAAAATTTTGGGCTGTTTTTCGAAACGGTTCCAAACCCTCCCAAATGATTTTGTAACCCCCAAAATATATTATTGGGGTTAAAATCATATCTCTAACAGCTATTTTTCAAATGGCTTTATGAAATTCATCTCAATATTGTGTAACACCAAATTTACACAATAAAGGGTAATATTTGGAAGTTTCAAATTTGTAACACCAAATATGTTACATTATTTGGATATATCTCATATATCTAAATATTGTAACTCTCTATTATATGTTACAATATGTGACACACTTTGTCACATTTATTTAATCTAAAATATTATATTATAATATAATATAATATTACATTGTATTATAATATAATATAATATTACATTAGATTATAAAATAATATAACATTCCCCCACTATATTAAATAGTTATCTATTGTAACACTTATTTTATCAATCATTATATTTTAAAATATAACATATCCCCCACTTGATTAAATAAGAACTCTCTCTTATAGGAGTCATTGCATTAGTGCATAAAGCAAAGTGTTTTTCAACTTGAACTTTACTGTAGTGTAATTTATCACAAAATTTGTTGAAAATTTGGTTGCACTAGGCATTGAACCATCTTTTCATGATAACAAATCGGTGATAACACACACACCTTTTCGATGTTCTCTTGAGACCTCTATGTCTAGCTTTGCACCGTTAATGGCCATGTCCACTTTCCATTCATGGACGTTCTTGAGAATACTCCTAGTTCTCATGAGAGGCGGTACCACCCCTAGGTCCATATATGTAGAATTCTTACAGTATTTTGTTACCAAAAATACTTGTCTTTGCAAGACTGAATTCTATTAAAAAAACATTTTGGTTTTAACCCTCAACTTGGTAACTCAAAAGTTCTCAATATCTCAGATGGGACTTGTTTTGAGTACAACTAATATTCACTTGATTGACTTGTTGTTACCTATTGAATTTAACACTAGTTAAATAACTAGTGTTAAGATAGGTTACCATCAATCGTGAATCTCTTTAGGGAGTTTAAGTCCCATCCCTCGAGATGATGTAGCCACTAAGTCTCTCGTTAGTGGCTTAGTGAAAGGATCTGCCAGATTTTCACTTGTTCTCGCATAGGATATTGAGATGATTCCTCTTTAAATCAATTCTCTTACATATCCACGTCTTAGACTAATGTGTCTAGACTTCCCATTATACACTCCGCTGTATGCTCTAGCCAATGTCGCTTGGCTATCACAATGTATCGATATAGTGGATACATTCTCTTTGATTAGGGGTATCTCTATCAACAGATCCCTTAACCATTCGACCTCTTTGCCGGTAGCAGCTAGAGATATAAACTCTGCTTCCATAGTGGAATGAGATATATAGGTTTGTTTCTTGGAGCCCCAAGAAATTGCACCTCCACCAAGTGTAAATACCCAACCAGTTGTGGACAAGTTAACCCCAAGATTGGATATCCAACTTGCATCTGTATATCCTTCTAAAATTGAAGGAAATTTGGAGTAGTGAAGGCTTAGTCCTTTGGTTTTCTTGAGATAACCTAGGACTCTTCCAATCACCTTCCAGTGATCCACACTTGGATTACATTTAAACATACTAAGTTTACTTACCACAAATGCTATATCAAGTCTAGTACATTAGGCAGCGTACATTAGGCAGCGTACATTAGACTCCCTATAGCACTAGCGTACTCCAATTGAGCCACCACTCTTCCTTCATTCTTCTCTAGTTTTACACTATGATCGAATGGAGTATTGGCATCTTTAACCTTGAGATGGTTAAATTTGTTCAATACTTTCTCAACATGGTGGGCTTGCCCTAACGCAAAACCCCCACTATGTTTCTTTACTTTGATACCAAGTATGGTGTCAACTTCTCCAAGATCTTTCATCTTGAAGGTTGATGATAGAAACCTCTTCGTTTCTTCTATCCCTTTCATGCTATTACTTAGAAGAAGCATGTCATCCACATATAAGAAAACAATGATCACATATCCCTTACAAGTTTTGGAATACAAACACTTGTCTCCATTGTTATGTCTACCCATTAGACATGATGGCTTGATCAAATTTCTCATGCCATTGCTTAGGAGCTTGTTTCAATCCATATAAGGATTTTATAAGTCTACATACTTTATGTTCATATTTTTGTAGGACAAACCCTTCGGGTTGTTCCATATAGACCTCCTCATTGAGGTCACCATTAAGAAATGGCATTTTGCCATCCATTTGATGAACATACAAGTTGTGCATAGAAGCTAAAGCGAAAAAAATTCTTATAGAAGTTGTTCTTGCAACAGGCGCATAGGTATCGAAATTATCGATACCCTCTTTTTGCCTAAACCATTTAGCTATTAATCTAACTTTAAAGGTTTAGATAGTGTCGTAAGTGTGGTATGTTCTCCTAAATACCCACTTACACCCAATTAGCTTAGACCCCGGTGGGAAATCTACCAATTCCCAAGTGTTGTTGGAAATAATGGAATCCATCTCATCATTGATGGCTTCTTTCCAAAATGCACTATCTCTCGATTGCATAGCTTCTCTATAAGTCTTAAGATCATCCTCAACGAGAAGTACAATATGAATTTTCCTAATGACTTCCTCTCTATTTCCTTCTACCATGTAGAATGAAATTCGTTGAGAATCTATCTCATCCACTACTAGACTTTTATGATTTTTAAGCCTTTGACTTCTTGTAAGCTCAAAGGGTTTCTTTACATCCTTTTGAGAATTCTCCTCTTGAGAATCAACTTTGGATGTAGAAGCTTGAGAATTGTTCTTGTATAACAAATTCTCCTTTAGAGATGTTGAAGCTTGAGAATTGTTGTCACATAACATATTCTCAAAAAATTCAAGTTCTCTAGATTCAATCACAATATTAGACTCTAAGTCTAATAGCCTATAAGCTTTACTATTGTTGGCATAACCAACAAAAGCACACTTTATGGCTCTTGAACCTAACTTTGTTCTATTAGGTTCATTTTTCTTGCAATATGCAAGACAACCCCACACTTTGAAGTACCCTATGTTGGTTTTCTTCCTTTCCATAACTCATATGGAGATATCTCATATTTCTTCATCGGCATGGAGATATCTCATATTTCTTCATCAGTATTCGGTTAAAAGCGCTTCACCCCATAAGTTGATGTTCAACTTAGAGAACACCAACATAGAATTTATCATCTCTAGATAAGTCCTATTTTTCCTTTCGGCAACACCATTGTGTTGTGGTGTATAAGGTGCAGTGTGCTCATTAATTATACCATTTTCTTCACAAAATGTATTGAATTCATTAGAGAAGTACTCTCCTCCTCTATCACTTCTTAGCACCTTAATCTTTTTCTTTAGTTGATTTTCAACTTCTAATTTTTACAATTTAAAAGCATCAAAAGTTTCATCTTTATGATTTAAAAGAAACACATGATGGAAAAGAAAAAAATAAATAAATAAATAAAAAAAAATAGAGAGGGAAAAATAAATCTCAAATTCAGGATCTTCCGCTACACGGATTTCCTGAGAAACGAAGTCATACACACGTAGATTCAAAGCCAGACCGACTACTCCAAGAGCCTTTCGACTGGATCTTACGGAGCCTGTTCATAGATGACATGATCTAGTCTAGGTATATCTACTAAAATCATCTATAAAAGTAAGAAAATACATTTTACCACCTCAAGTTAAAACACCATTGAATTCACAAAGATCGCTATGGATTAAATCTAGTAAATTAGATGATCTTTCGACACTAGAAAATGATTTCTTAATCATTTTTGCCTTAACACATGTTTCACATTTACCATAGTTTTTAATATTGCATGCAATCATACCACATTTTACTACTATTTTCATGGTTGAAAAACCTATATGCGATAGTCTAAGATGCCACTAAAATAGAGAATCATACTCAACAATATAGGCAGAATTAACATTTTTATTGATAACCTTGAAAGTTACATCATTGGTGCACAATTTAACCATACCCTCAAAAGAGTACCCCTTTCCCAAAAGTACATTTGATTTGGTAAGTATAAGTTTACCGGACTAAAAAACGGCTTTAATGCCAGGCTTGCCAAGAACATCACCACTTACCAAGTTTCTACTCATTTCGGGAACATAAAGTACATTCAATAATGTAACTTTCTTGCCGGAGATGAAAAATACTTCAATGGTACCTTTTCCAAGTACCTTGGATTTTCCGTCATTGCCCATTTGAATCTCATGGTTGCCCTTTGACTCTTCAAAGGTCTTGAACAATGACTTGTCATAGGTGACATGGACGGTGGGACATGTATCATACCACCACCCTTTCATCTTCCCTTGGACCGCATTCACCTCACTAAGGGTAGCAACTATGTCTTCCTCTTGAGTTGCATTCACCTTAGGTCCTTGTTGGTCTTTTCTATGTCTACACTCTCTAGCATAGTGTAACGCCCTGGATAGCCAAGACCGTTACACCGTGTGTTTATAAGGTGCCAGACTTGCTAATCAAGTCATTTAAGTAAAATCGTGTTACTGAAACAGTGGAGGAACTAGGGTTAAAAGTGTTTTGGTCTCAAAAGTTATATTTTCATTACTAAGCATTGTTTATCTACATGGGATCCCAAAAACGACAGTCTAAAAGTCATTTACAAAAGTTACAAAGTTTAAATACATTGACTGGCCATACTAAGGCAAAAACGAGCAGTTAGGTAGTCCTTGTCCTGGTCCACTCCTCGATCGTGGTGATCGGACAGCTAGCTATGTACATTTCACCTTGGAGCTCTCCACCTCGGGCTTGGTCCAGCCTGCCCTTGCCTTAACCTGCACCACGTAGCACCCGTGAGCCAAGGCCCAGCAAGAAAGCATGATAACATAGTAAGATCAGCAACACTTAACAAATATTTCACAATGCCCAACCGAGAATTCAACATTTCATACATTTATTCAATCAGCAATAACAGTTGTCATTCAGACAGTCAATTAACTATATTCATAGCACAATAGTCACGTTCATAACCAATAGATTGTCATACCCTTCAAATAACATTCAGGGTTGGCGCCCTTAGTCGCACCCTCTATTTGGCACACTGTCTTCGGCTCAATAGAGCCGCCCCCAGTGTAATACTCACTGACTCTGGCCAGCTTAACCAAGCTCAGTGATAAACAAGCTGCCTCAGCTCCCAGTGGCTGAGCTGCGCCCCAGTGCGCAAATAATGATTCCGACACCCTTAGGCCAGTAATCGCATGTCCCATGGCGTAATAACACCATCTCACGACATGATATGCAAATATTGGGAACACTTAGTCCCATCATGTCCACATGGTTAATCACATTTACATAATAATACATACCAACATAGGGAACACTTAGTCCCAACCTAACCACATACTCAGGTGCAGCTTTCTTACCTTTCAATTCATTGGTTTCCGATGCCACGTAGCCACAAGCACGGTCCCCTACCCCGAGCCTCTCCAAATTCCTCAAACAAAAATTCGACCTGAGCTTCCTCCAATCCAAGCTTGAGCTAAGTTCCACCTTAACAAACCAGCTCAGTATAAACCTTGATATAAGCTTGATTCCACACCCCTTAAGCCCTTCTTTAGCCTCAAAGAATTCAGTTCAGCTCCTCTCCCACCTTGCTTCCTAGGTTCTTGATTCCCCCTTTCCTTCTTGCCCTTTCTAGCCTTCCAAAAGCTTAACTTCAGCTTTACTTAGCATAATAAATCGTACATATCTTTTTCCCTCAGCCAAAGACTCTATATTACTGCCAAAAGACCTTTTTAACCTTCCTCAAATATCCTTTTCTAACTAAGCCTCAAGGGTACACTTGTCTTTTCACCAGCTTTGCAATTCTACCACTTTCCCCATAAAACTTGTTACTCTCTATAGTTACTAATAGTTACACAGGTTACCAGATTACCAGTTACCACTATCTAGCTTTCTAGGACCGTCTCGGCACGTGCATCACACTAGTATCACAGCACCCACGTGGTACGATTCACACATTATAATTATCACATAATATAATTCACATAGTTATATAACATGCTTAAAATCATAATCATCACACATAATTCTCATCATGCCCTCCTGGCACACTAATCAAGGCCCTTAAGCCTTATTAGTGAATTTGGGTCGTTACACATAGTGACCCTTTTTCCCACACACAATGCAAGGACCTTTCTCACCCTTAAACTTGTTTGGGTCGGTTTTTGGACCCAAAGGTTTCTCATTACCCTTTTTCCCTTTGTTTTTGGGATGTTTTGTTGTGACACTACATTTGCTTTGGAAGTCTCTCCATTAGACCCCTCCACAAGTTTATCTCTACGTATCGATTCCTCTTCGATTTGAATATGTTTTTGGATTTCCTCCAAAGAATAATCCTCATTTTTATGAAGGATTCTTTTCCTAAAGCTCTTCCAAGTTGGTGGTAATTTAGCCACTATAGCACCAACTTGAAAGGCCTCGGGAAGCTCGATCTTTAACACTTTCAATTTGTTAACAATTATTTTCAATTCATGAATTTAAGGAAGAATAGGTTTATCACCAAAAAATTTGAAATCAAAGTATTGAGATATCAAGCACTTTTTGGTACCTTCTTCTTTCGCCTTGAACTTTGTCTCAAGTGCATCCCATATCTCCTTGGTCAATTTGGTCTCGGTGCAGAGGTCATAGAGCCTATCGAAAAGGGCGTTGAGGATATGACCCCTACAAAGGAGATTGCCCTCCTCCGTCTTCCTTCTTTTCTCTACCTCCTCGGGAGTGTCCTTGTCGTTGGGAGAGGTTCTAGAGTGGATTCTAGAATGTAGGCGATTTTGAGAGTGGTCAAAAAGAATCTCACCTTGTCTTGCCACCTAGTGAAATTGGACCCATCAAACTTATCCAACCTCACTAGGTCTTGATTCATTATCTTGATGGTCTCACCTTCCATTGACACAAATAAAGGTTTAAGCTTTTGAATGTTAGGAAAAATAATATTTGCCTCAATGGAAATGGTAAGATAATACAACTCTATGCAATAATATTACAAATAAAAATTGATTGATTAAATAAAGTTACAACTCTATAACTGAAAAATACAAATAAATAAAGAAAAGGAAGAAGAAGAAGAAAAGAATGGTGAAAGATACAACTCCAAACAAAAGATTAAAAGTAAAGGAAAGAAGTTTGAAACAAAAGAAAAGAAGATTACAACTCTAAACAAAAGTTACAAGTAAATAGAAAATGAAAATAAGAAGAAAAACAATAGAAAAAAAAAAGTAAGAACAAAACAAAAGGAAACTCTCACTTACACAACCTAAGTGAAGAGGGCTGGGGATCACCAACTTCAACAAGGTTTAAAACCTTTGTCCAAAAGAATATTTCCCCCTAACTCAAGCACTAAGGGATCTCTCTTAGATATTGAAAATTCTTTCTGGAATTATCAAGCCTCAAGGTGTTTCTAGCCAAGTGCTCTAATGGATAGAAAATATTTAGTCTTTCAAGTGAGCTATAGGCTCCTATTTATAGAGTTTAGAGACACCCTTTGAATTTCAAAATCCTCCAACACCCATGGATGTTACCAATGTTTAATTGGATTAATATGGAATTAAAAATGAGATTTGGGAGTTATTTGGATTTTTTGAGCCGTTCAACAAAGATTGAAAAAACTGAAAAAATGGTCAGTTTTGGCCTGTGGCCGTGGTCAGAGACATTAGTGGCCACGACCACTACTCTCTGTCCCACTGGCCGTGGCCACCAACATTCAGTGGTCGCAGCCACTGACCAATTTCAGCACAAAATTTTGTGTTGTTTTTCCAAGCGGTTCCAAACCCTCCCAAATGATTTTGTAAGCCCCAAAACATATTATTGGGGTTAAAGTCATACCTCTAACAGCCATTTCTCAAATGGTTTTATGAAATTCATCTCAATATTATGTCACACCAAATTTACACAATAAAGGGTAGTATTTGGAAGTTACAAATTTGTAACACCAAATATGTTACATTATTTGGATATATCTCATATATCAAAATATTGTAACTCTCTATTATATGTTACAATATGTGACACTCTTTGTCACATTTATTTAATTTAAAACATTATATTATAATATAATATAATATTACAATATATTATAAAATAATATAACAATAGAAACCTCTGGGAAGATGTTAAGTCTCAGTTGGTATATGAGACTTAGGTGCTAGGCCCGATGACCCGAGCTTGAGTACTAGGACTGTGACCTTCTGGGTACTGGACCTGTTGATCCTCTGGCTTAGACTGACCACCCTATGAAGAATAGGGTGGGCTGACCACCCAGGTGGTTCTTGAGCATGTCAGGCTGACAACCCTAGGGGTTAGGTTCAGGCCGACCATCCCTAGGGGTCCTTGGGCATACTGGGGCCAACCACCCTTGGGGTAAGGGTCAGGCCGACCACCCCTAGGGTTTCTTGGACACACTGGGGCAGAGCACCCCTGGGGTAGGGGTCAGGCCAACCACCCCTAGGGCTCTTGGGCCCACTTAGGCCAACCACCCGTAGGGGTAGTGGTCAGGCTGACCACCCCTAGGGGGTTTAGGCTTGGTCGACTTTCCTATAGGTCCCGGACCTATCATTTTTTTTGCCCGTCAGTCTTTTCTCAATAGTTCGTCATTTTTCCCTAATTTGTGATGTCACTTGCCACATTCTCATTCACCACACCATTCTCATATTTTTGAGGGATAACAAAGACCAATGTGTATTAATTATCTTTGTAAACTCATTGTTCCCCTAAAGATTTAATTCATATCTTAAAAGATGATAATTGTGGATCAATCTAAATCATGAGTAATCATGAACTTCTGTTTATTTTTATTGGGTCTTTTGATTAATTTGTTAAGGTATCTTGATATAATGAGGCTAGTGACTTTTGTTTTGGAGACTGAATATCATGAAAGGCTGGGAACATGATTTTACAATAATAGAATCAATGTTTCCCTAACAGATCGAATATTGGTTCCCTTAAGGGTTAATTATGGGACTAAATAGTTATTGAACTCAAATCTATAATATGATTATAGATTAATTATTCACTTGCGAATTAATGGTACTTAAGGAATAAGAGGTTGAGTTTTTTGGGAACATGTGTTATGATAACAACAAATCAAAATAACTTATTTAAATTAGAGAGCCTCAAGAGGAGACTGCTAAAATGGTTGATGAGCGACCTTTATTTCAAAGATGAAGCGAAAGGCTTAAAGACTTGGGATCAAGTGAAAAGTGCTCTCAAGTAGAGACACTATATCTAGTTGAAGAAAATAATGAAGAAGTTACATGGACATATCCAATAGTACTTCAAATAGAAGATGTTCCAATAAGGAAATAATGAAGAAGTTATGTCCTCAAGAGACTCTACTTTTTGCAAGGAGGTAATAAATGATGAAATGAATTCAATTATGTATAGCCACACTTGGGAATTGGTTGACCTTCCCCAAGGGTCTAAACCAATTGGGTGCAAATAAGTATTTAGAAGAAAATGCCATAACGATGACACCATACAAACATTTAAGTTAGGATTAGTAGCCAAGGGATTTAAACAAAAAGAGGGCATAAATTACTTTGACACATATGCACCGGTGGCAAGGACTACTTCTATTAGATTTTTATTTGCCTTATCATCTATATATAACCTTTATGTTTGCCAAATGGATGTCAAAAGGACATACATAAATGGAGATCTCGAGGAGGAGTTCTATATGGGACAACTAGAGGGTTTCGTTCATCAATGAAATCAACATAAAGTGTGCAGACTTGTAAAATCATGACATGGCTTGAAGCAAGCTCCAAACAATGGCATGAGAAGTTTGATAAAGTCATTTTTTTCGGATGGGTTTAGACACAACAATGCGAACAAGTGCTTATATGGTAAGACTTCTGATGACTAGGTCATTCTAGTGTGTTTTTATGTAGATGATATGTTGATTTTGAGTAATGACATGAGATGAATAATAGCATGTGAAAAGATATTTTTTATTCATTTAAATAAAAGTATAATTTTATTATATTTGATTATCGAAATTATTGTTTGAATAATTTATATATATATTAGAAAATTTTCATATTCATTTATGAGAATATGATCTTGTATGATGTTACGTCAATTTTTATAGTGTTTTGAGAGGAATTTTAGGGAATTTATATGCCTTTTAGTTGTGTTTGTGTAGTATGACGCTTTTGTTTTCTAGTGTTTCGGGATCTTATGAAAAATAAAGAAATGGGCTAAAACATGGAAATATCTTGGGATTATGAGCATAAAATGCCTAATTTGGAGAAACCGAGGTTAAGAGATCTTTGTCCGGTTGATTTTGGCCTCCGATGAGGTTCTCGCGATGGAAAAGAAAAATTTCAGAGAAAAAATGATTTTGAGCCAAGACGTTGTGTCTTAAGGGATGCGGTGTTGTGGAAGAGATATAAGGCAAATTCTAGGTTGAACGAGTATCGCGACACTGGACTATTGGGGTGCAACACTATTTTTTGGAAATTTTGAGCCATGGCGCTTATCGAGGCAGAGACGAGTTAAATTTTTGGGTATTGAAGACAGGTCGTAGCGCTTCGTTATTGAGCCACAGTGCTTGATTCTTGAAAGTAGAGAAATGACATTTTTAGCATGGGCAAAGTTGGTATTGTTGGGTTTTATTCCTTTATAAAACCATGTCGGACATGTAACATTATTTCATATTGTCCATAAAAGTAGTAGAAATCATTTAGTTTGACAACTGTGTTGCTTGCTTGTTTTATTACATGATTATTGAAATAATACATACATTTATAAAATCTCGAACATATGGATAGTTACAATTATAGTGACTAGGTCACAGTGGATTATAGTTGTAATTATATGTTCAAAAGAACAAGTCCTAAGATTAGATCACTGCATTGGATTTTCACTGATTAGGCAATCTACGATATGATCTACTTACACATTCGAGGTGTGATGTCTTGACCATGGCATTAGTCAAGTAGATAAGATCAAATTTATTTGATTACATCGGACTAGGACCGATATTGATTATTGATTAATAAATAAGTATCGTTGTTATCGAATCTAATCAATGTTACAACATTGACCATAGGTTAAGTCGATCTTAATTCTGAGTGATAATATTCTGCTAATTATATTATTTAAATCTTTTGACTTTTTCGTTACCAGCTTACCATATGGTCTAGCCAATACTTACATCTTAGAGATTTAGTAGTGTAATTGAGTGGGAGTATTATTCATAGATATGAATCAATAAATTCTGTATGAGAAGTGAAAAGATGATTTCCTTAATCGCTTTGTTCAAAAGGTTAAATGATTGAGATCTCATTTCTGTGATTAAGTTCAGAGAAATATCATTTATAAGGAACTTAGTGGGAGTTAAGGACAAAATACTAATGAGGGGTAAAACAGTAATGTGCACACAGTTCATTAGTAAGTCATCAATAGAGGATTGTCTAACTATAATGGTTATAACAATGGATAACGTATTGATGGTTTGGAAAATACGTTCTATGAATTCAAGAGTTCAATTTCGAGTCTATAATGGAGTCATGAGGAATTAATAAGGTAGTGAAATTATTTGTAAATAAATTCGCGGTAACTTGCTGGAGCTTGATTTCATGGATCCATGGTCCCCACATCACATTTCCATAAATCATCTAGAATGTCTCAATTAATTGATTTAATTATCAATTAAGCTTTTTAAAGTTGACTAGGTCAATTTTGGAAAATTTACAGAGATATGAGATTTAGAGAATAAAAGAGAATATTTGGGTAAATTTATTAATATTGATAAATTGGTGTCAATATTAAATCAAGTTTCAAATTATAATAAGTTAATTTGAATAAGGATTTAATTAATTAATTAAGAAAACAAATAAATAAAAGGTTATGAATTTAGGCCTAATTGGGATTTAAATTCAAAACAAAGAGAATGATCCCAAGTCCATTTATGGCAGCCCAAGGCTTTTATTTGTTGTTTATTATTTTTAATTAATTTAAATTTAAATAAATCATGTTAAGTTGCCTATATAAGGAATATGATATCTAGGGTTTTCATAAATAAGTAAGTCTAATTTGATTCATTGGTAAGTGAAAAACCTAGACAGTCTAATCCTTTCTTAGCCACTCACTTTCTTCTTCTCCTCTTCTCTATCTCATGTGTTGAGAACCAGCCCACAACCCACACTAGTTCTAGGGTTGATCAAAGGCTTGGTGAGGAAGACTGTGTTGCTGATCTAGTTCAATCTCTTGATAATACTCTTCTACAGAAAGAAATCAAGGGTTAGAGAGATTGAAGGAAGTAGTTATTCTAGTTCTGCTGCGTAATGGAAGTTTTTACTTTACTTTGTTTTGTATCAATTTCATAGGAGCATATTCTAGGAATTTGCAAGTTACTTTGATAATATGTAAATTGCATGAAAATAAACAAAGATACTACAATATGTAATTTCCAAAATTGGTATTAGAGCCATAGGTTGCTAGTTTATTTTCATGAATGAACATGTATGAAATTGATTAATATGTTAGGGTGTTAATTGGATGGTACGTGTTATTGATGCATGTATACGTTTTGTTATGTAAGTTTACCAATAATTTGGTTGCTTTTGGCTTGTTTGGATGTAAACTACACATATTTTTTTTAAAAAAAAATTTGACTGATTAGGCAGTGTGCATGCTGGGCACGAATGAAGCCGTCGCCGAGACTCGGTCATACAGACGTCAGTACAACGTCAGTGCCGGACCCCGCGTTGGCACTTTCGCAAAAAAAAATTATTTTTTTTGAATTGGATATTTTGTGCAGTTAAGTTTGAAATATTTAAAATTGATTATCTGATTATTTTAGATATTTTTGGTTTTAAAATATTTTGTATTGGTTATCTAATAATCAAGATGTTTTTTTTTATTTTGTTATAAATGAATTATTAAAATTAGTTATATGATTATTCAAGATATTTTTATAGTTTAAAATAATTGAAATCGGTTATGAGATAATTCTAGATATTTTAAATTTGGTTAAAAGATATTTTGATATTTTAAAATTGGTTAAAATTTTTAAAAATAAAATATTATGTCATTCCTAATAACTTAACAACCTAGTTTAAATTAATTATTTAAAATTGAATTTTGTTTGATAAATTCTATTTTAATTAATTTAATATTTTGCAACTTGTTTAATTAATTATATTGAAATTTTTCTGATGAATTCTGGGAGTTTTGACTATTTTACCCCGGGGGCGTTTTCGGGACCCCGAGCATTAGGATTTGCTTGAGGTTACTTAAGCTTAAAGTAACATGTCAGAGTTATGAAAGAACGTTCAGAACGTTCTCTTTCCCTCAAAGTTCCATTTTGACACCTGATCGCATTTTCGAAGGAAACTTGAGTTTTAAGACTCGGATTCAAGCAAGGATCGAGGCATAGTGATTCTAGGAAAGATTAGAAGCTTATTAGCTGGAGGATTTAGCTGGGAGACAACTCATTCGGAGATAATCCAAGTTATAAGTTCTAAGCTTTTAAAGTTTTTAAGCTTGAATTGGATTTTGTGTTTTGATGAGTTTTTGAATGAATTGAGGCTTGGGTTTTGTTGGTTTTGGATCTCGGGGATGTTTGGGAACTTTGATTTTGGAATTTGGAGATGTTTGAATAGGTTTTTGGAAGGATTTTAAATGGAGAAAACGAGGTTTTTGGGCTGGTTCGTGGTTGGGTCGCGACCCTGTTCTAGGGCACCGCGACATGGTCTTTGGAGGGCTGCGGCGCTTAAGGGAAAATTTTGTCGGATTTGGTTTTTAGTCATGGGAATTTAACTCTAAGGGCCTGTAATTGATCCTACTACCCAGTTGAGTGGGATTCGACATCCCGGAGGCTTGGGTTGGGCCCAAAAGTATTTATTTACTCATTTTGATGAGGTTTTATATTATGGTTGTGACTAGGTTATCACTAGGGGCTTCGAAACAGGATCGTGCTTTTGGCTCGTTTATTGGTAACCTGTGCTTGGACCAAAGGTAAGAAAACTGCACCTAGTATGTGATGCATGAGATACATGTGATTAGGTCATGACATAAATATTGAGATTGATCAGAGCTTAAGTCTCTATAAATGTGCATGATCATAATTATGTTAGTGATTGTTGAGTAAGCATGCTGAATGCCCTACATTTGGATATTTGACATATGATATATGCCTGGTTTCATTGCTTACTTGTAAATGGAACTGACCTATGAGTCAGGAATTGGAAATGATGTCAGTATTGACTGTGAAGCTAGGATTTACTAGTCAAGTTCGGCAGTGATACTGAGCACTGGTCGTATGGTATTGGCTTATGATTCAAGAACGGTATTAGCGTGTTTAATGCAAGTCGAAAAGATTAGATCTAATTGACATAAGCATTATCATCAGAAGCATGAAATGCTTGACCGACCTTAAGTTCGATGAAAAACAAAATCGCTTGTCTAGTTTAAAGGCTAGTTATTTAGAGCTAGAGCCAAAAGGTTAAGGTGACCTACATATCACATGGCTAGGAGGGTATGGGACCTCAGAGATAGACTTATAAGTCATCTAGACAGAGATAGACTTATTAGTCATCTAGACAGAGATAGACTTATCAATCATCTACACAGAGATAGACTTATCAGTCATCTACACATAGATAGACTTATCAGTAATCTAAACAGAGATAGACTTATCAGTCATCTACACAGAGATAGACTTATCAGTCCTTTACACAGAGATAGACTTATTAGTCATCTAAACAGAGATAGACTTATCAGTCATCTACACTGAGAAAGACTTATCAGTCATCTACACAGAGATAGACTTATCAGTCATTGACACAAAGATAGACTTATCAGTCATCGACACAGAGATAGACTTATCAGTCATCGACACAGAGATAGACTTATCAGTCATCTACACAGAGATAGACTTATCAGTCATCTACACAGAGATAGACTTATTAGTCATCTACACAGAGATAGACTTATCAGTCATCTATATAGAGATAGACTTATTAGTCATCTACACGGAGATAGACTTATCAGTCATCCAAACAGAGATAGACTTATCAGTCATCTAAACAGAGTATGACTTATTAGTTGTCTATTCAGAGAGAGACTTATTAGTCATCTACTCAGAGCGCAAGACTCCACAAACATTTATATGTACCTGCTTGTATGCATGAGTAGGGTTATTACTGCTAGGCATGCTATTATGATTCAGTGACATGTTTTTACCTGTTCATAAACTATTGAGTTTTCTTGCTGAGCTTCGGCTCACGGGTGCTATGTGGTGCATATTGAGTTTTTGGGATCCCAATGTATACAGTAAACGTTTTAGTGAAACGTTGTTTCTTTAACCAAACCTTTTTAACCCTAAATCGTTAATCACATTTAGTTACACGATTATGGCCAAATGGCTCAGTTAGTGAGATAAGCACTGTTTAAAATGCACAACGTAACGGCCTTTGGGTAGTAGGGCGTTACATTCAAATTCCTATCTTTTTGGGCTTTGTGTGAAAGTTTTGGAGCCTTAGTAATGGGTCCGACATACTGAACCCAACTCTCCTCCATGCAAGCTCAAATTGTTAAGACCCATTTACCTAATTTGGACTTAATTTTATTAGGTTAACCTTTTTAGTTGGACCTAATAATTGATTAGAAACAAATTAATTCAAATTTTTTGATTAATTTTCAATGGTAATTCTAGAATTAATGGAAAAATTATAAACTATAGTTTATTAATTTGGCAAACCTAAGTTGGTTTATTGATTATTTAAATAATTTGGGAAACCTAAGTTGGTTTATTAATTATTTTAATAATTCAGCGAACTTAAGTTGGTTTATTCATTGTTTTAATAATTTGACAAACCTAAGTTGATATTTTTCAAAAAGAATCAAATTTGAATTCAATCTCCACCGTTGATTTAACAAGGTTAGAGTTAAGTGGGGCCTCATGGCACTTTGATTTCGCCTCCCTGCGGAAGGTGTTCATTGGACTTCTTAACATGGTTAAATTTATTAGGATAGATGGTTATAGATGAACCTTCTATAGACTTATCCCTACGGTGACTATAGGAAATAAGTCTATAATTATCGAAACTGTGGGTCATACTCATAAAGTAAGAAATATTTGTGACCCTTGCCCACCGGGACACATGGGATTTTGTTACTTTGATTGGATGGATAAGTAGTTAATAAAAGTCTATGACGTTTTATTAATTGAGATGTTTCTCTATTTAACTAAGTGAATATTTGTGACTCTTATCTACCGGGACACATGGGTTCATGGCTAGTTAAAGTACCTAAGAAATAGAAGATAAGTGTTTTAGTATTTTCTTATCTCAAAACATTTTTATGTTTTGCTATTTCTAAAAATTTAATGAATAAATATTTTTCAAGCAATTCATTGGCTTCTACTTAGTTGATAATCGTAGCTCTAGGCTTCCCACCCCATACTCTCTCTGCTCTCTAAAAGGTTACTCTGTGGTGATAACCTCATGAAATGTTTGTCCAACATCAACATGGTATTGATTATGGACAACATCGAGTTCATGATAATTAAAGATATTCTTATTTTTCCTATGCAACGATCACCAAATCCTTCAAAGAGGATTGTTGATGGTAGTTCGAGCAAAGAAAACGTTGCTAATACTACTAAACAAGCCAAAGGAGAAGTTGTTTTAAGCTTCTTCTTCGAAGAAAAAATGAGCAAGAAATTCAAACAAAAAGAACAAGAAGTCCACTAGAAAGGCACCAAATGCTGCAAAGCATCTTGGAGCAAGGCCTGATTATAAGTAAACAAAAAGGGGAGTGTGTCCAACTGCAAGGAGACTGGGAATTGGAACAAGATTGCCCGACACTAATGGCATATGGAACCCAAGATAACAAAATTTTTGTTGGATGCATGTGATTTTAGAGGATGAAACTTCGGTTTTGGATCGCTGAATCAAATCTACTAAACTTGCAAGTATCTTCTTACAAATTTTTAGCACCAGGAAAGCCATGAAGGATAAAAAGCCACAACTTGGAATCCATCAAGGGTTGTTTGTATCAAACAAGGAAAAATGATAAGCTTGAATGATTTTTGGAAATAAATATATTTTTTTAAGACAATGTTTATTTTATTTTGATTTTCAATTGAAATTTTTAATTTCAATTTTTCTTATTACATCAACAACAATTTGTAGTTGCTTTCACAAGTAATAAAATCCTATTTCTTTCAATGGATGTGAATTGGGGGATGGATGTATGAAAAAAGGGTGTTGACCCAGATTTTGGTCAACTGACACGGAGTCAGAATATGCTTGATGTGAATGAATGTGTTGAAAAGAATCGAATGACAAAAATAATAAGAACACGGTATTTTATAGTGGTTCGGCCCCAAGAACTGGTAATGACCTACGTCCACCTAAATTGTTATTGATATGAGAATCAAAGGAGTGATCAAAGAACAAGGGTTCAATGAGTTTTCACCAACCTCTGAGGAACAATACAATATCTCAAGTTGAATTACATTAATCTTAGGTAAATTGAAAGCCCAAAAGTCCCTTCCTTGAGCTATCTTTCTCTATTTATAGACTCCAGGGGGATTACACAAGATTGTTATAGATATTCTCTCCTGAATAATCGGATACTCAGGAGATTGTGTGAGTTAATTTCGGGATTTACAAAGATCTTTATTGTAACATTGTGTTGTATGTGGAACCATCGACCAGACTGGTCGTAGGTGAGACTGGGCCGCTTCCTACTTATAATGGACCTTCTGGTCGATACACTAGCAGAGTTCCTCCAGATGTCAGCCATGTGTCCAGGGATCACTTGCCATGTCATTAATGCCAATTTTTTGGATAACATTTGCCCCCGAAGTTTATTTATTACGAGCAATAAATAAACTTTTGAGCGAACGACTCTTCGGTAACCCCACCATACGTGTCAGAACCCTTCGTGTGTTCTTGGAAAAAGCAACCTACTCCTGTCTAATCATGACTTTTCGGTAACCCAGTAATAATTTGACGGCTATTCCGCTTCCCCATACTTCGAAAAAGGGAAACTGATGATTACACCTCTTTTATGCCACAGACAAACTCATATAACATCTCCAAACTTCCCTTTTTCTTTTTACGCACGCCATTGCCTTCTCAAGAAACCCCAAAAACCAGAGCTTCAATCTTCTCCTGGAGACCGTTCCTCTGCATTTTCCAGACTCAGCCCGAGAGTTCCTTGATTTCTGAAGACTCTTTATCAATCTCCACGACCATCTTTTTGGTAAGTTTTTTAATCCTTATGCTTCAAATTTTCATAATGCATGCTTCTGTATGTTGACTGTTTGAGTTCATCTGCTTCTGGTTTGAGATGCTTATGAGTAGAATGTCTTGTGGGTAAAAAGAGTTACGAGTTAGTTTAATAGTTGTGATCATACTTTTAGGACGTAGGACCGAAGTAAAAATTCGATCTTTATGCTAGTTGGAAAATAGGTTTTTCCCGCCCTAAGGGGAGTTGAAAAAGCTTTCTTGAAAAACTTTTTACTTTCACCCTTTGATCTGTTTCTCAGACTGTTCATGTGGAAAGATTTATCTTTTTGTTAGAATGCTGTTGTATAAAAGCTTGACTTTTATACTCGACCATCGCTATTCTTAAAAAGCCTTTAAAAATTCTCTATCCTCACCTCCCCTTTCTTCTGTTTGCAGACTTTGATGCCAGATTTGTGGGGAGGTGAACGGCCCATCGACGACAATCTTCTCGCCTAGCTGCTCGAAGGCGAAGAACAACCGGCCGACCGAATTCACGAGATTCCCTTCTCACGATCTTCCTCCAGACCTCGTCCTTCTCCTCCTCAAATGGCTCGTTCCAAATCTCTAGGCAAGAAAAGACCCGAATCCGATGATAGTCCAAACCCTCCTGCCCAGCCTGATTCGCAGGCCGGGGCTCCTTCGACCAGTGGCCGAGAAAATCCTGCTCCTGACCCTAACATCCAAACTAGAGCCTGCCCTCGCCATCAGAATCTGCCTGATGTCGAGTGGTATTTCTCCCCGACCAGCCTTGTAACTCCTAGGATGCTTGCCAACTACCTTAGGAAGTATCCTCTCACAGGGGTCACTCTCAAAATTCCTGCCGCAGACCAAAGGGCTAACCTCCCCGAAGGTGTATACAGTGCTTGGTCTCGGTACCACATAGAGGCGGGGGCTGTGCTCCCGCTACATCCTTTTTATCAGGGGGTGGCCAATTATTTTGATGTCGCCCCCTTTCAGATTACTCCAAATGGATATAGAATTCTGGCCGCACTCTATATCCTGTACAAACTTAAAAAAATGGCCAGAACCTACCCCCCACGAGATCAATTATCTTTTTGATCTCAAGTCTAACCCTCAACAGTATGGGACGGGCTTCTTTCATCTTTGTCACCAGGAGACAAACCGGACGTTCCTGAGTGCCACCACGCACATATCCAACGTGGGGCAGTGCAACAAGGAGTACTTCCTTACTCCGGACATAACCAGCAACAACTTGGCCTTCGTGGGAGGAGGTAAGTGCTGCTTTTACTGGTCGGTATTTGTTATCAGCGAATTTCCCTTCATTTTTCTTAAGGTGCGTTTTGTCTTTTAGGCCCATGGTTACGTCTGACCCCAACACCAGACATGGTGTTGAGGTCCAATGCACTGGCCAGGATGACGGACGCAGAAAAAAAGCGTCAAGTCCTGGTCACTGATGATAATCTGAAGCTAGCTGGCCTCCTGGCTCCTCGCCATGAAACAAGAGGACCCGTGGTAGCCGATGCCACTACCGAGGGGGTTCCTGAGCAGCAACCTCCTGCGTCTCCTCCGCGAAGGAGGCCGACGGGGGTTACAATCAGGGAACTCACGGGAAATCCTTCTGCAGAAGGGCCTTCTGCTCCCCAAGGCAAAGGGAAATAAAAGGCCAAAGAGCCGATTGTGGACTTGGGGGAATCCTCTGATGAAAATGGTATAGTAAATTTGCTTTTAAATAGCTTGCCAATTCCCTGTCACTTGTTTGACGGGGAGGGAAACTTTACATATACTCCAAATCTAGGGCCAGACTTCTTCATGCCAGATAATGAGTGTATGACTAATAGAGTCAATAGTGTAGCGACCAGTAGTTGTAGCTCGGGTATTAACTTTGTGGCCTTCTTTTCTGTTTGATAAGGAGTTTTCATCTGCCTTTATCTTACCCTTTGCATGTGTTTACTTGTATGCAGATATGGCCACTCCCAACGTCTTCGACCTATACCAGACTGAGGAGGAAGAGGAAGTTCCTCAACTCCGGTGAAAGTCGTCAAGGAGACACAACGGCGAAACAAGCCAGGGACCTACTAAAAAGAGTCGAACAGAAGATCCTTCCAAGGACGTGCCAACTGGGCAAACTTCTGCTCATCCTCCAGTTCCTGCCGAGAAAGAGACTCCTCCTGCTCCAATGAACCCTCCGGCTGCGCCCAGCAGGGAACAAAACAAGCGGGAAGAAACTCTTGGGGCCAAACTCTCGAGCCGCGCCTTACGAGCAACCAAAGACCGCCTCGTGCACATCGTGAAGAACGACCGCGTCAAGGATGCAATGGTTGAGGCAGAGAGTATGGGGGTCGACCAAATTCTGAACAGGACCCTGAACGAAATAACCAGCGTAAGTGTTTCTTATCTCTTTGGCCTTAGACTTTTTTATTCTTGGCAACATGTTCTAACTTTATCTTCTGTCCTCAGGCCTTACTGTCTGCAACTGCTGCTCGTTCCTGCACCCAAGCCACCATCGAACAGGCTCGGGCAAAGGCTATCGAGAGGTACCAGGTGAAAGCGGCTGAGGAACTTTCGGCTACAGAGGCCAGGCATGCAAAGGAGTTGGAGGCGATCGTTCAGCAGAAGGATGCCACGGTGACAAAGCTATCAGAGGCTGAAGCTTCGAAGGCAGCTATAAGGAAGCAGAGGGAGGAGTATCAAGAGTCCAGCCGAGTCCAATTTCGGGAATGCAAGAGATTGGGCGAGGAGCTCAAGTCCAAGAACGAGGCCATCGCCACCCTTCAGAGCCAAGTGGAGCAGCTGAAGCTTGACAACTCCAAGAATCTGGAAAGGTATAAGAACGCGACGCTCCAGTGTTTTTACAACTTTTGGAAAAACAATCAGGGTGCCAACTTCGGCTATCTTTCAGAAGATGTTAGGACTACTGAGCTGGCTCGCTGCACTGCTCAACTGGCTGAAGAGGAGGCAAGAGCAAGGATCCTTGCTTCTCCAAGCATTGCTGGTGTAGAGGAAGAAGGAGTTGCCGAGGATGCTGCCAACCAGAACGCTGATAAAGACCCTCCTGCTCCTAATGCCTCTTGAGCTTTTATTATTTTTCTTTCTTTTGATTACACAACCCACGGGTCGTGATGTAAAGACAATACGTTTTTTGAATTTGTTGCATGGGTGGCAGACTTTTCCTTTTATTTGAACAGTTACATCCAAGCAGTGATGCTTGCGGTGTAAAAGATTGCATCATGATGCTATAACATTTTCATTTATTATAACATTTGTCCGTATGACCGAACTTAGCATAGTACTTTGGCTAGATTTAACAAAATATAAATTTTGAAAAATACTCTAAGTACCTTAGCATGCTTTCACTCATTTTGTTCATGTGTTTACATACCTCATGGTACACTTGGCTATCGATGTGCCTTATATGCCCCCCAAGTGATCGAGGAGCTCTAGGTCCTCGGTCATTTTCCTTGACCATGACCTGTTCGAGCATTTCTGCTCGGGTGAAAAAGTAATACTTGTAATACAGAAAAACAACACACGTAATGAACAAATACTTGTAAATATAAATTCACAAAGGTTGGCAAGAATGACTGGCTGCACACAGTCCCTTATAATCTCGTATTAAAAATGGACTAAACATGTCTTTACGAGTGATTCTAAAATAGAATCTTACATATACGAGCGATTAGCCATACAACATGGCTAACCCTCTTTGCAAAACTTGTAAAAAAGTAAAATTTAATACAAGCCAGTTCTTTAAAAAGGACTGTTCACTAATAATACTTGCGCATGTGTTCTCCATTCCAATATCGTGGAACGAGATCTCCGTTCAGGCGTGCAAGTTTATAGGTGCCCGGATGAAGGACTTCTTCAATTTGGTAAGGTCCTTCCCAATTAGGTCCGAGTACTCCAGTAGTGGGGTCGCGGGTATTTAAGAAAACTCGTCGTAGCACTAAGTTACCGACGTTGAATTTTCTTTCTTTAACTTTGGAGTTAAAGTACCGGGCGACTTTTTGCTGGTACGCAGCAACTCGGAGTTGGGCCTTCTCCCGTATCTTGTCAATTGAGTCTAGGGACTCCATCATTAGTTGGTTGTTCTGGTCCTGGTCGTATGTTATATGTCGATGTGAGGGGGGATCTAACTCGACAGGTAACATAGCCTCATATCCGTAAGCTAGGGAAAATGGGGTATGTCCTGTCGCTGTTCGGTGAGATGTTCTATACGACCAGAGGACTTTAGGCAGCTGCTCCGGCCATGCTCCTTTAGCATCTTCAAGCCTCTTCTTTAGTGTATCCTTAAGAGTTTTATTCACGGCCTTGACCTGCCCGTTTGCTTGGGGATGCGCAACTGAAGAGAAGCTTTTAATAATTCCGTGTCTTTTGCAGAAGTCGGTAAATAAATCGCTGTCAAATTGGGTTCCGTTGTCTGAAACTATCTTTCTGGGCAAACCATATCGACAAACAATGCTCTTGATGACAAAGTCAAGAACTTTTTTGGTCGTTATGGTAGCGAGTGGTTCAGCTTCGCCCCATTTTGGTGAAGTAATCAACTGCCACGACTGCGTACTTTACTCCGCCTTTTCCCGTTGGTAGGGACCCAATCAAATATATTCCCCACACCGCAAAAGGCCACGGACTTTGCATTTGTTTCAACTCATTTGGAGTTTCTCGTGGAATCTTGGAGAACCTTTGACATTTATCGCATCTTCATACAAACTCCATCGAATCCTCGTTCATGGTTGGCCAGAAGTAGCCTTGCCTTAGAATCTTCTTTGCCAAACTCTGCCCCCCAGCATGATCCCCGCAGAAGCCTTCATGCACCTCTTTCATGAGTTCCTTAGCTTTTTCTGGTGTAATGCATCTGAGTAGTGGCATTGAATATCCTCTTCGGTACATAACACCATCGACCAGTATGTACCTAGCGGCTCGCCTTTGTAGAGTTCTGGCTTTGTTTCTATCTGCCGGTAGCACACCGTTCGTCAGATATTCCAAGTAAGGTACCATCCATGTATCCTCCATTTGAATCTCCATATTGGTCTCAGCCGTTTGTATGCTTGGTTTACTCAGTCTTTCTACTGGCACAATGTTCAAAGTGTCAGCATCTTTTGCACTCACAAGTTTGGCTAAGGCGTCTGCGTTCGAATTCTGATCCCACGGTATTTGCTGGAGGGTGTACTCTGTGAACTGGGCTAGCAGGTCCTTTGTTTTATTCAAGTAGGCCACCATTTTTAAGCCTCGCGCTTGATATTCTCCTAGAATCTGGTTCACGACCAGCTGTGAGTCACTGTAAATATCAAGCGCTTTTATGCTCATATCTTTCGCCATTCTCAATCTAGCGAGGAGCGCTTCGTATTCGGCTTCATTATTTGACGCGGTGAAGTCGAACCTGATGGCGCAGTGAAATCGATGCCCTTCAGGCATTATCAATATCACTCCTGCTCCTGCGTGGGATTCGTTGGATGACCCATCCGTGAATAACTTCCACGAAGGAGCTTTCTCTTGAGGCTCAGGCACACTAGGCGATTCGCATTGCTCACCGTCTGGAAGTTCTGTGAACTCTGCAATAAGATCAGCCAATACTTGTCCCTTTACTGCCGCTCGCGGTGAATAAGTTATATCGAACTGCCCTAGTTTGACTGCCCATTTTAATAATCGCCCAGCCGCCTCTGGTTTTTGGAGGACTTGCCGCAGGGGCTGGTCAGTTAAAACCGTGATAGGATGGGCTTGGAAGTAAGGGCGCAGCTTCCTAGAGGCCAGGATTAAGCAATATGCTAACCTCTCGATTGGTGGATATCTCAGTTCTGCTCCGATCAGCCTTTTGCTTACAGAGTAGACCGCTTTTTGTACGCCTTCCTCTTCTCGTACTAGCACCGCGCTCGCTTCTATTGCCAGGTAAATAAACAAAGTTTCTCCTTCTATTGGCTTTGATAAGATGGGAGGTTGTGCCATATGAGCTTTTAAGGCCTGGAATGCTTGCTCGCAGTCTCCTGTCCATTCAAACTTCTTATTTCCCCTAAGTAGATTGAAAAAAGGGACGCACTTGTCTGTTGATTTCGAAATAAATCTACTTAGGGTTGCGATTCTCCCGGTTAAACTTTGTACATCCTTGATCCTTTCTAGCAACTTCATGTCGATCAGGGCTTTTATCTTGTCGGGGTTGCCCTCGATTCCCCTTGAATTTACAATGAACCCCAAAAACTTCCCTGATCCAACTCCGAAGGAACACTTGAGGGGATTTAACTTCATCTGGTATTTGTTCAATACATCGAAGCACTTTTGTAAATCCTTTACATGTCCTTCTGCCTTTTTAGACTTTACCAGCATGTCATCCATGTATACCTCCATGTTTACTCCGATCAGCTCTTTAAACATGTGGTTGACTAGCCGTTGGTAAGTCGCACCTGCGTTTTTCAGTCCGAAGGGCATTACCTTATAACAGTATAAGCGCGTATCGGTCCGAAAGCTAGTGTGATCCTCGTCGGGGGGATGCATACTAATCTGATTGTAGCCCGAATATGCATCCATGAACGAGAGGATCTCATGTCCTGCAGTAGCATCGACCAGCTGGTCGATTCTTGGGAGTGGGAAGCAGTCTTTTGGGCAGGCTTTATTGAGATCTGTAAAATCCACGCAGGTTCGCCATTTGCCGTTAGGCTTGGGAACCAGCACTGGATTGGAGACCCACGATGGATAAAATGCCACCCTGATGAACCCATTCTCCTTTAATCTTTCAACTTCTTCCTTTAAGGCTCTCGATCTATCCTTATCGAGCAGCCTTCTCTTTTGTTGCACGGGTGGAAAAGCCTTGTCTATATTTAGGACATGGCTGATAACTGCAGGGTCTATCCCAGCCATGTCTTTGTGTGACCAGGCAAAAACCTCTTAGTTCTTCTGTAAAAATTCCACCAATGCATGCTTCGTGGTGGGCTCTAGGTTTTTCCCGACCTTTACAACTCTGGTCGGGTCTTTTTCGTCGAGTTGGACCTCTTCCAGGTCCTCGACGGGTCCAACATTTTCTTCAAAATCCCCAAAGCGAGGATCTAAGTCTCTATCCTCACTTTGGGCAACACCCTATTTGGTGACTTCATCACTGGATTGGGTTTGTGTATCAACTGCCATCTGCAACCTATCTGAGGTAGTGCTCTTTGATGTTCCTTTTTTCGCCTTCGTTATTGAGGCGTTATAGCACTCCCTGGCTTCCCTCTGGTTTCCCAACATGCATCCTACTCCTGCGTCCGTTGGGAACTTCATGGCTAAGTGCCACATAGAGATGACGGCCCGTAGATCAACTAGTATAGGCCTTCCAATGACGGCATTGTACGCCGAAGGCTAATCGACCACTACAAAAGTGGCGAGTAATGTTCTTGTAGCAGGCGATGTTCCTGTCGTCACTAGTAGTTTGATCAACCCGGCGGGGGCGAGTCCTTCTCCAGAGAAGCCGTATATCATTTGGTTGCAAGGCTCCAGGTCCTTAACGGACAACTTCATACCTTCCAGCGAAGACTTATACAGGATATTCACCGAACTTCCCATATCGACTAGCACTCTCTTTACCATCATGTTGGCCATTTGGATATCCACGACCAGTGGATCAGAATGTGGGAACCAGACGTGTTGGGCATCGTCATCAGAGAAGGTTATTTCGCCTTCGTTTGACCGAGCCTTTTTTGGTGCACGGTCCTCAACAGTCATCATCTCGATGTCCTGGTCGTGGCGCAGGGTCCGAGCATATCGTTCCCTGGCCTTTCCGCTATTTCCCGCGAGGTGCGGGCCTCCACAAATGGTCAATAATGTGCCAGTCACGGGGGCAGGCTGTAAGGGAGGCGAGCGTTGGCGTGTGGGCGCCTGCTCATTGCTACCCGGAGCTTCTCGTTGGGAATTTCCCGAGGCCCATACATATCTTCTCAAGTGTCCTTGTCTAATAAGGAACTCGATTTCGTCTTTCAGCTGGTTGCATTAGTTGGTGTCATGTCCATAGTCATTATGATAACAACAGAACTTTGTAGTGTCTCTCTTCAAAATATCCTTTCGAATGGGGCCAGGTTTTTTATAAGGCACACTGGAACTTGTGGCCTGATAAACCTCTCCCCGAGACTCAATGAGGGCGGTGTAGTTAGTGAACCGAGGTTCATAACGGTTACCCTTCGCTCGTTTATTGTCGGAGGTGGAAGGCTCGTTATACGGCCATTTTCCACCATTCTTGCCATTGCCGTTGCCGTTACCGTTGCCGTTAGGTTTGGACCCATTGGCGGCTTTGGCGGGCTCGGCTACTTTCTTATCTTTGCTGGAAGGCTTTCCATCATCGGCAATGGCATCTTCGAGCTTGATGTAACGATCATCCCGATCCAAGAATTCCTGGGTAGTTCTCACTCCTTCCTTTCGGAGGCTTTTCCAGAGGGGGGAGCGACGCCTAACTCCTGCTGTTACGGCCATCATTTTGCCTTCATCCCCCACCGTTTTTGCTCCAGCTGCTGCTCGTATAAAGCACTGGATGTAGTCCTTCACTGATTCTCCATCCTACTGGCGAATTTCAACCAGCTGGTTTGCTTCGGTCGGATGCACACGACCTGCATAGAACTATTCGTAAAACTCCCTTACGAACATTTCCCAGGAAACTATGCTTGCAGGTGGGAACTTAAAAAACCACTCCTGCGCAGCCTCAGAAAGTGTTGCAGGGAAGATCCTGCACCGAGCGTCTTCAGACACTTTCTGAATGTCCATTTGTATTTCAAACTTATTGACATGAGACACGGGGTCTCCGTACCCGTCAAAGTTTGTAAGTGTAGGCATTTTGAATTTGCTTGGGGTTTCTGTATTAGCTATCCTCTGTACGAAAGGAGTGCCTTTCCTCCTATCGTGGTCGATATAAGATGTCCTTCCTCCAACCAGTTGTTGCACTGCCTGGTTGAGGGCATCTATCTGGGCCTGTACAGCGGCAGGAATCGATGTAGCCTCTGTTGCTGGGGGGCGTTCTCGCCATGCCGCTTGCGGCGATCGTTGAGTACGTCTCGCAAATCCTCGTCTCTTCTCCGCTGCTCGCTACCCCCGAGCCGGTTGAAGACATTATTTTGCCTGGGCTGCCCCCCAGCATCCCGTCTATTGGGTTGGTCATCTTGAGGTACCTGGCTCCCGCCTCTACCTCTTTCTTCATTCCTTCGGCCAGCGTTTCCCTTGCCTGAGTCGGCCTCAATATACCCGTGGCCATCTCTGAACCTCGATTGGCTATGGTGGGACCGACTGTTCCCTCGATTTCCATCCCTGGCTGAAACGTCCCGAGCGTTAGAGGGTGGCCTGCGTTGGTCGTCATGTCCCCGGGCATTATCATGCCGTGGGGGACCCTGGACCGCAGAGCCTAACTCTGAGTTCCTCCTGTTACCAGGAGGATACTGACCTCTGTTCGGTAGGTTTGGCTTATCTCCCCTACGGCGTCTAGGACTATGAGGCTGATGCTCAGCCCTATTCTGCCTCTGTTGCGGGGGATTGCCGCGACCAACCTTGGATGGAGGCTGTGCCTCAGGGTCCATCGGGACATCATCATGGGGCACCTGAGGCTGCTCGGGCCTTTGTGGACTCGAGGGCTGGATTGGTGGGCTAGGATTAGGACCCCTCTGGAGTGGCCCATTAACAGGTTGGTCAGGCTGCGAAACAGGTGCGGCCTGATTCCTAGCCAGTTGCAAGGCTGCCATGGCTTCGCTCTGGCGGTGGTCCATCTCCGCCTGCCTCTCGCTTAACTCCGTGCGCTACCGTTCAATCTCCTGCTGCTGCCGTGCCATAACCTCGGCAGTTGTCTCTTGACTGGCTCTCAGATTAGCGAGCTCTTCTTGCAGCTCTCCCAGAGTATTCTTCAGCATCGCATCGTCCATTTCTTCCTCCTCAAAATCTAAATGTGGCTCATCCTCAGCCATGCTTACAGGAGGAGGAGGAGGTGGCGGGTTTGACGGTACAGCGGCGGCCGCCTGTCCAGTTTTCCTTGCAGTTTTCGCCATTGATTTTCTCTCTGATGATAAATCAAGCTCTCAATGAAAGCACCAGATTGTTGACCCATATTTTGGTCAACTGACACGGAGTGAGAATATGCTTGATGTGAATGAATGTGTTGAAAAGAATCGAATGACAAAAATAATAAGAACACGATATTTTATAGTGGTTCGGCCCCAAGAACTGGTAATGACCTACGTCCACTTAAATTGTTATTGATATGAGAATCAAAGGAGTGATCAAAGAACAAGGGTTCAATGAGTTTTCACCAACCTCTGAGGAACAATACAATATCTCAAGTTGAATTACACTAATCTTAGGTAAATCGAAAGCCCAAAAGTCCCTTCCTTGAGCTATCTTTCTATATTTATAGACTCCAGGGGGATTACACAAGATTGTTACAGATATTCTCTCCTGAATAATCGTATACTCAGGAGATTGTGTGAGTTAATTTCGGGATTTACAAAGATCTTTATTGTAACATTGTGTTGTATGTGGAACCATCGACCAGACTGGTCGTAGGTGAGACTGGGCCGCTTCCTGCTTATAATGTACCTTCTGGTCGATACACTAGCAAAGTTCCTCCAGATGTCAGCCACATGTCCAGGGATCACTTGCCACGTCATTAATGCCAATTTTTTGGATAACAAAGGGCTATACCAATTGCAACTAAACGAACCCTATGTTCTAAATAATGAGTTGTTTAAGATAGCTAATTCTAGGACCATTAAACGACAAAATGTCAATAACGTTAGAAATGACGTAACTTTCGCATCATTGCTTTGGTCATATTTGATATGATAGGATTCAAAGACTAACAAAGGCTGGGCTTTTGAGGGAACTCACCTAGGGTGGCCTACCTTTCTGTCATTTTAGTCTCGAGGGTAAAATGACAAAGCGCCCATTCTCTGTGATAGGGGAAAGGGCCAAAGAACTACTAGGGCTAGCATGTTCCAATGTCTGGGGACAAATAAATGTTCAAGCGAGGGGTGGTTATGAGTATTTCGTCACCTTCATTGACGATTGCTCTAGAGATTCATGTAAGAACCTAAAGCATAAGAATTCTGAGAATTTGTTAAGAAGTTCAAAGAATTCATTGTTATATCTTTAAAACCAAATTAGGTAAAATGTTAAAGATCTTGCGATCTGATAGAGGTGGAGGATATTTGGATACTCAAAACCAAGATCATTTAATTAAACTTGGAGAATTGTCTAAAGCAACTACCCCAAGGACTCCGCAATAGAACGGTGTTGATTAGCGATGTGAATCGCACGTTTATGAAAATGTGTGTTCTATGATAAGCTATTCAACTCTACCAACTTATTACCCAGATTTTTTCTGGAGACATACTACCTAGACCGCATGTGACATTTCTTTAAATGTTGTGTTGTCTCGAAGTTGTCTCCAAGACATCACTAGAATTATGGAATGGTCATGAACTTGGTTTACGTCATTATAGAATTTGGGGGTGTCCTGTTTAAGTCCTTAGGGAAAAGGTAAGGAAGGCTAGAACAATGAACTGAGGTTTGCTTGTTTGTTGGCTATTCTAAAGGTACTCAGGGTGGTCTACTTTATTGTCTTGTAGACAAGAAAATGTTTGCCTCTACAAATACTACTTTTCTGGATAACGACTACATAATGAATTTCATGTCTCGTAGCAAAATAGCATTAGATGGAAAAATATAAACTACTGTTCCATCCTCACTGACGCAAGTCGATGAAAACAAGGTAGATTTAGAAACCTCTAATCCTAGTCAAAGAGTTACAGTGCCTCATCATGGTGGGAGGGTTTCTTGGAAGCAGGTACCTATAAAATGGATAGTGAAACCCACAAGCTGGTTGGGGACACAAGTAACAATGATCTGTTGGCCTTTAAAAGGAAATGGGTATGTCTGAAAGGGATCTTTGACTCGAATCCAAGTACCAGGAAATAGAGTCTAAGTACTCTTAATTTTCCTGAGATCTTGTACATGTGCCATTGGACTTTAGGCCCATGGGGTGCAAGTGGATCTATAAGAAGAAAAGAGGAGCTGATGGAAAGGTTGAGACATTTAAGGCTCGACTCGTGGCAGAGAGAGAAAGTTGACTTAGAGAAAAAATTTCTCTGGTAGCCATGTTAAAATTCATTTAGTATACTCTTATCCATAGCCACAACTCTTAATTAAGAGATAACAAAAATGGACATCAAAGAAGCATTTTTAATGGCTATCTTGATGAGACCATTAACATGGATCAATAAGAAGGATTTAAAATAGTTGGACAAGAAAGTAGGCAAGCTAAGTAGGTCAATCTATGGACTTAAACAAGATTCACGCTCCTGGAATTAAGGTTAAATGGAAACGTTAAGACTTGTGGTTTTGAACAAAATGTCGTTGACCCTTGTGTTTAACAACTTAGGGAAAAATACATTGTGGTGTTCTTAATCCTTTATGTAGATGATATCTTATTCATTGGAAACAATGTCAAGAAATTATAAAACATAAAGAACTGGCTGGAAATGAAATTCTAGATTTCATTGTAGCAAGTTGTGTTCTTAGCATCCAGATCATCAGGGATAGAAATAACTTAATTTTGGCTCTAACTCAAGTGACCTACTTAGGTGAGGTGCTTGGTCGTTACTCTGTAACAAATTCCGAGAAAGGATGTTTAGTGTCTTGACATAGAATTTATTTTTCTAAGCAGCAGTCTCCACAGACTCCTCAAGAGAAAGAAAATATGTAACGAATTCCTTATGCATTTGTAATTAGAAGTATAATGCATGCTATGTTGTGTGTTGTGACTGGAGATCTGATATGCAGTGGGAGTTGTGAGCAGGTGTCAGTAAAACCTTCGAAATGAAAAATAGATGGAGGTCGGTATCTTTGATGGACTAGAGACTATATGCTAGTCTTTTCAGATGGATCTTTAAATTTGTTAGGCTGCACAAATTCATATTTTAGATTGATGTTGACGACAGGAAGTCTACTTTTGAAAAATGTGTTTACTCTTGGGGGTGGAGCTATGATTTCGAGAAGCGATAGGTTGTGTGCCATCTCAGTAGTTGTGATGTGCAGAAGTGTCAGGCTATCCGTCATTTCAGAATCCACCTTGGAAGCTGAGTACATAGCCGCGTCCATGGCGACTAAGGAAATAGTCTGGTTGAGGAAGTTCTATATGGATCTTGGTGTTATTCCAGAAATGGATAAACCACTCATTTTGTCTAGTGACAGTAATGAGGCAATAGCGAATTCAAAAGAACCTCGAAGCTACAAAAGAACAAAGCATATAGAGAGAATGTACTACATTATTGAGGATGTGTGGCAAGGGCGTGATGTGAAGGTCATGAAGATAGCATTGGAAGGCAATCTTTCATATCCCTTTACAAAGATATAAGCAGAGAGCATAATTTTGAAGCATGTAGAATGAATGGTTTTGAGAAACATGTCCCATTTGTTTTAAAAGGGAAAGTGAGAGTTTGTTGGGTTTTGTGCCTTTATAAAACCATGTCAGACAAGTAACAAAATTTTATATTGTCAATAAAAGTAGTAGAAATCATTTAGTTTGACACTCATGTTGCTTGCTTATTTTATGACATGATTATTGAAAAAAATACTAACATTTATAAAATCCTGAACTTATGGATAGTTACAATTATAGTGACTAGGTCATAGTGGATTATAGTTGTAATTATATGTTCAAAAGAACGAGTCCTAAGATTAGATCAGTGCATTGGATTTTCATCGATTAGGAAATCTACGATATGATATACTTACACATTCAGGGTGTGATGTCTTATCCATGGAATTGACCAAGTAGATAAGATCGGATGTATATGGTGCATCGAACTAGGACCGATATTGATTTCTGGTTGAAAAATAAGTATCGTTCTTATTAAATCTAATCCATGTCACAATATTGACCATAGGTTAAGTCGATCTTAATTCTGAGAGATAATATTCTTCTAATTATATTATTTAAATATTTTGACTTGTTCGTTACTAGCTTACCCTACGATCTAGCCCATACTTACATCTTGGAGATTTAGTAGTGTAATTGAGTGGGAGTGTTATTCATATATATGAAATTTATAAATTCTTCATGAGAAGAGAAAAGTTGATTTCCTTAATCGCTTTGTTCAAAAGGTTAAATGATTGAGATCTCATTTCTGTGATTAAGTTCATGGAAATATCATTTATAAGGAACTTAGTGGGAGTAAAGGACAAAATACTAATGAAGAGTAAAAAGATAATTTTCATCCAGCTCCTTTGTAAGTCATCGATAGAATTGACTGACTGTAATGGTTAGAACAATGGATAATGCATTTATGGTTTGGAAAATATGTTCTATGAATTCAAGAATTCAATTCCGAGTCTATAGTGGAGTCACGAGAAAGTAATAAGGTAGTGAAATTATTCGTAAATAAATTCACGGTAACTTGTTGGAGCTTGATTTCATGGATCCATGGTCCCCGCATCACCTTTGATTAAATCATCTATAATGTCTCAATTAATTGATTTAATTATCAATTAGGATATTTAAAGTTGACTAGGTCAATTTTGGAAAATTTACAGAGATGTGAGATTTAGAGAATAAAAGAAAATCTTTGGGTAAATTTATTAATATTGATAAATTGGTGTCAATATAAATAAAGAATATTAAATCAATTTTCAAATTATAATAAGTTAATTTGAATAAGGATTTAATTTATTAATTAAGAAATATAAATAAATAAAAGGATTTGAATTTAGGCCCAAATGGGATTTAAATTCAAAACAAAAAGATTTGGCCCAAGTCCATTTGTGGGGGTCCAAGGCTTTTATTTTTTGTTTATTAAATTTAATAAATTAAAATTTATATTTGAATTGAAATTTAAATAAAGCCCATTAAATTTCCTATATAAAGAATATGATATCTAGGGTTTTAAAAATAAGTCAGTCTCAGTTGATTCATTGGGTAAGTGAAAACCTAGACAATCTAATTATTTCTTAGGCAATATCTATTCTTCTCTTTTATATCTATATCTCATGTGTTGAGAACCAGCCCACACTAGTTTTAGGTTGATCAAGGGCTTGGTGGGGATGACTGTGTTGTTGATCTAGTTTAATCTCTTGATAATACTATGCTATATAAAGGAATCAAGGCTTAGAGAGATTGAAGGAATGAGTTGTTCTAGTTCCGCTGCGTATATGTAAGTTTCTGTACTTAACTTTGTATTTGTACCAATTTCATAGGAACATGCTCTAGGAATTTTTATGTTTGTTTGATAATATGTAAATTGCATGATAATAAACAAAGATACTGCAATATGTAATTTCCAACGTGCATTTCACATACAACATGTAGGTCAACTATAGAAGCATCATGATGTTGAATTTTGAAGGGAAGAACCCTAGAGACTCAAAAAAATGCTCAGCAGAGGCTAGGAGTTGAAGATTCATGCAATTCATGTTGTTTTTCTTCTCTTCTTATCTTAATTTCTACTATAGTAATGTTTACATTTAGTTTTATGGATTCTATAGTCATTTTTATGAACTAATTTTAATCTTAAGATTTTTAATTGAATCTCTTGAAACTTTACTATGATTTAATGAACAGTTTATATTTCATTCTTCTTCTTTAAGATCCTTTAAATTTGTGTTTATTATATGTGATTGATTGGCCATCTTTTACATAATACATATGAGTTTGATCCAAAATCTGAAAAGTGAGATTTAAATATACTATAATTGATTGGGCATAGATTCTAATATTAAACATGAGTATCAATATAATTTATGTAGTTTCTTGAGTTTTTGATCTTAATGTTTTCTATATGTGAATTTATCATAGAAATATAAAAAATTCATATTTATGTCAAATTTTATAAATCTTCATCTGAATATAAAAAAATTTTGTAAACTTGCTATCTTAATAAGAAGAGTGAATGTGAATTCTTGCATTAATGAAATTGTAGAGTGGATAGAAGAGGATATTAAATTCCCTAATTCATTATTTATTGAATAAATTCTCTTTTGTTTTTGTTATTTCATGTTAAACTTTTGTTGCTTCTGTTTATGTTTATGTTCATTTAAGTTCTAAGAAAAAAAATCAACCTTTTGTTAACCAAATAGAGAGTAGAAATTAATTATTGGTAATTGATCTTTCGGTCTTTGTGGGACAATAATCAGATTTACCGAATATTACTACATTGCGATTACGTATACTTGTGTAGCATAAATTTCACAACATATGCATACGAGAGAATTAAGATATATAATGAATAAAATAGTCAACAAGATATAAAAGTATGAAATCTTTAATAAATGGTTACTAGTACAGTTTAATAAGCATATGGGATGCGAGTAATCTAGATTCGAATTACTGATGTGGATAGACATCTTGGTAAAGGTACTTTATATAATTGTGATTATATATGTCAAGACCGATGTGAATTAATTTCTTTTATAAACTTACCGTTTACCATAAAGATTTAATTCATATATTAAAAGATGATTATTTGTTTATCAATCTATTTCCTGACTTTTCATGAACTCCTATTCGTGTTTATTAGATTTTTTGGTTCATCATTAAGGTCTCTTAATATAATGAGGCTAGTGAATTTTGTTTTGGAGATTCACTATCATGAAAGGTTAGGAACATGATTTTACAATAATGGAATCCATGTTTTCCCAACGGATCAAATATTGGTTCTCTTTAGGTTAATTCTGGGACTGAATAAATATTGAGCTCAAATCTATAATATGATTATAGATTAATTATTCACTAGTAAATTAATGGTACTTAAGGAACAAGAGGTAATTTGAAGGGTAAAAAAATAATTCTTGACCAACTCTAATTAGTGAACAAATAAATCGAGACAGAGCTACATATATTGATTATATCAACTACTAAGAGTGCAATTCTATATTTATAGTGGAGTAATAATGGAATTAATAAATAAGATTATTTAATTAAAGAATTTAATGAATAGTCTGATTTATTCGAGCTAAGTATTATAAGTCCATGGTCCTCGAGTCACCTCTGCCATATAGCTTTTGGCTATAAGTCTTGCCTTGAAAGTCTCTACTTTCTCCTAAGTACCTCTTTTCTTCTTGAAGATCCTTTTTCACCCAATGAGTTTGACATCTTCAGGTTGGTCTACAAGTTCCCATACAAAATTGGAATACATCGATTCCATTTCTTGGTTCATGGCCTCTTGCCATTTTTCCTTTTCAGGATCTTTCATTGCCTCCTTAACAGTCAATGGGTCGTCCTTGTTTGTGTCAGAAACAAGGATGTGTGCCTCATGTTCGAAATGAACAAGTTTTTTCACAATCCTCCCACTACGATGTTGCACTAGGGATTCCTTTTTAAGAGTAGTGGTCTCTCTGGTTTGTCGTTTATAATTTAATGATGATGGTGATGGAATTTGATCAGCTGTGAGTTCTTCCAAAAATACTTTGCTATGAGGTTTATAGTTAGTCATATAGTCATGCTCAAGGAAGGTTGCATTTGTGGAAACAACCCTACAAGAAATCCCTTTACCTACATATTTCTACCAATACTGTATTGGTAGGTAATACTTATTCGAGAAAGGTACCATTGCCTATGATTGACATATCGGTAGATAAAACTCACATGGACCCCATAGAAATGATTTGGAGTTGTTTGACATGGCATCTAATGTTACAAAGGACGTTGCAAGCCTTGTGGCAAGTTTTAGTGAAACACGTGGCACATATTTATTGGACCAGTTGGAACTTAGTGATTGGGTTACTTTTTACCTTTTTATTGATTATGTGGTACTAAATGATTGGTCCATGTGGCATGCTCTCGTATACCAATTTTTACATATACTTATTTATTTGTGAGTAAATATACTATTTCTATATAGTTAATTTTAATTACATATTTAAATTTAATTTAATATAAATAATAAATAATAAATAAAAATAATTAATTTTAAAAATATTTAACATTTTTCCTCAAATAAATTATTGAACATTAATAACAAAATAAACAAATATATATTATAAAATATTCATTGATAATTAACTATGAGTGTTAAACTAATAACATTTCATTAAAAAAAATATATCAACAAGTCTACACAATTCTCTTTTCAAGTCATTGCAAACTCAATAATGTAATTTTTCTTGATATTCTTCTTATTCTTCACTCTGGGATTATTGCACGAGAGCCTCATTTTCTCTAACTGAACTTGTGAATGTCAATGATGGCTTTGGGAGGTGGACACCGACGATGGCTGGAGGTGGGGTTCGGGTTGGCTAAAGGATTATATAATTAATTTCAACACAATAAATATCTCCAATTTAATCATCATAATGATTTCAGAAAATATATGACTTATTATTATGGGCATTTATGACACTTAATATACCTGCTTATATTAAAAACAAATATATGAGCACATTAAGTCACATAATCACCAACATAAAATAAGTATAATAACAAAGGAACATCATAGGAGAAAAAAAATTCAAAGTCACAATGACATAAATCTCCAAACTAACAAACTAAAAATCAGATTATAGACATAGAAAATGATAGATTAAGATTAACTAACAAACAAACTAGAAAGCAGAGCATCCTAAAAACAAAAATCAAATTACAATTGAAGAACAAAAGTTGTAATGGCGCTAATTTCAAAGATACTAAATGGGGAATGGAGAAATCTTGTGAAAGTTATATAATTTAATCATAAAATTCGATCAAATAACATATATGAAAAATAGATCCGATTCAAAACATAAATAAAAAACAGAAAAATCAATCATAAACTAACATTATAAGATTCTATCATAGTTTACAAAAAAAAAAAATGCATATATCAAATAAGATCACTCAAAGTAAATGACTAAGTTATTTTTCAATGATTTATTTACAAGTATGTTAAAAACTTTACAAATAGGAAATAAGTCATAAAACATACTCCATTAGATTAAAAAAAATCAGATTCAAACACATAAATATCTCATACATAAAAATCCAGATTGGAAATATCATTTATGCTTTAGAAAAACACTTGAGATCAATGCAAAACGTTGGAAATAGAGCAACAAAGAAATAAATAGATTTTGTGCTCAACTATTAAAAAAATTCATCCTTAGTCAATTTCATCAGTCATAATAGGAGACCAAAACTTCTATACCTTAAAATTAATATAGAATCTGAAATATGAATAAAAAAAATGTGTCTTCAATCGGAATAAACCTACCAATATCTTAAATAATGTCCCTAAGCAAATAAATATCTAAATATAAAAACAAATATTAGAAACAAAGTACCCAAGCAATGTTTAAAACTTCAATTAATATCCTTGTGTGCATTAAATGCATTGAAAAGTATAAGAATGTTCAAAGCAACATAAAAGAAAATTGCATGGACATGCATCTCACAAAAAAAAAATCTTATTTGAAAATTCAATTGTATTTTAAAAAAATATATATGTATATATGGAAGACTTCTCAATGGTTACTACCCATAGATGGGTACTAACAATTATGATGATGTGACAACATAGTAACTTGGTATAGCAAGTCACCAATAGGTAAATATTTGCTTTCTACATTAATTTCAAATTTAGTTTTTTTTTGTCATAATTAATGTTGTTTCCAACCAATGAGAGACACTAGCTATATTTAGAAATTTACATGCATTTGAAAAATAAAAAGTATACAATATTATATTTTCATAATAAATACACGTTTTTTTATCCATTAACCCTTCCAAAAATTTGAAAAAATTAAATTGTATTTTTAGAAATACTAATGAACAACTATAAATATGGATCATTGATCTTAATCTAATGGTTAATATTAAAGTAATCATCCATGGGTAGCAACCATTAAGAGCACCCATATATATATATATATATATATTAGACATTATTAGAATGCACATGAATCATAACATATGGATACAAATACAACTCCATGGTAGTAGAAAATTTCAAGGTATCACTTTATTAAAAAAAATGCATGATCAATACAAATCAAGAATAATCATAAACATCACAAATCGGTAACTAATTAAGGAAGAAATAAAAATCTCTTGATTAATCACAAACACAAAAGTGACACAGAACAGTAACACAAAACAAGAACCAACAAAATGAGAATATTAAGGACAAACTAATATGTCAAAGAACTAGACCCTACAAGCAAGCTGCAAACAGAACCAGACTACAACCAAAGAACAACATTAAATTTGAATACAAATATCAGAAAAAAAAAAAGTACCAAAAAAAATATATTAAAAATAACCTTGCTCAAAACAGACCCCTTCATATATAGACATAGTAAAACTGATTCCTTGCTCAAAACAAATCCATGCATATACATAGAAAAATTATATACATAATCAACAAAATCGGAAACAATATATTTAATAAAAAACATTAATCTGAATGCAGCTGAAAAGCAAGCCACTAACAACATTTTCATATAAAGTACCAAACTTAAATCTGAATAAAAATAACAGAGAAAAAATTTAAAATACACAAAACAGAAAAATCAGAAATAATATATGAGAACACCCTAATCAAATCATTACAAAGCACCTCAGAACTATGATTCATCATCAAACCTTCAAATTAATGGGGATTTAATCAACATAAATCATACAATTTTACCTCAAAGGCAACAATCTATCTCTCTACCACCAAGCCTAATAAAAAATCTCAAAGCCACCAAGCCTAATCCGAGAAAAAGAAAGCCACCTAGCCTAATCCGAAAATCTCAGAACCACCAACACCAACTAGAAACTCTTTAAGCCATCGAGAACAACCCAAAAATCTGAAATTCTTAAAACAAATCATGTTAGAAAAACAATCAGAGTGCACAGTGAAAATGGCGAGGTGAACTCAGTTTATTAAACACAAAAATTTTCCATCTCTCATATACACAATTTATATGTTCAAGAAAACATCCAGACAGAAACATTAATATATAATATTATTAATCATGCAACATATATATACGCATACTTATATATATCATATGCACACATATACAAATATCCAAGAACATGAACTTTTACCTTCTGAAGCCTATCAAGTGTCATTTACTCTTTCCGTATATATATCAATCTTCCTATCCAAAACTTTAAGCACTCAAACCATGATCTTCTAGAGTGTTCTCTACACCTCAAGATGTGTGTGGGCACATAGAGAACATTTGTTTGTAATTTAGAAATCACAAGTATATCTTAACATATGAGAACTTGGATTATGGCTTGAGAAGGGTTAGAATAAAAGAAAAAGATGACAACAATTTCTTGTCTGACAAATTCTGAATTTTTTACTTTCTTTTCTTCTTGTTATCATATAATATATAGAGAGAGAGATTATATATATATGTATATATATATATTACCTTATTATTCATAATAATAATAGTAATATATTAATAATATCATAATGATGATAGGAATTGATTTAGGTAAATATCTAATCAACCAAATTTGAAAATATCTATTTTCAAATTATTGATTAAATAAATAAAATAAAAACAATATTGATACTTTATAAGGACACTGCTACAAGCATGGCACAGTCCCTGGACTGTGTCATATGTGTATAGAAGTATTCCCTTTCACGGATATTGTATTTTTCTTTTTATTTATTTATTTAATTAAAATCAATCATTCCACAAAATATGGTATTATCTTTTTTTAAGGAAAAGATGATAACCATATTTCAATATTTAAATTTTAAATTTTAAATTCAAAATTCAAAATTCAAATTGATGATCATCATTGTCATCATTTTTTAAAAATTCAATAAATCAAAAATTATTTTGACTTACCAATTTTATTCTTTCCCACTCGAATAAAATAATTAATTTAAAAAATTAATTAAATTGTTTATATATATTACGAAATTATATATTTAAATTAATAAACATATTTTTAAAAATTTAATAATTAATTCCAAATTAATTATTCAACTTCAATTATCATATAATTATATATTTGACCCGAACAATAAAATTCTTCTCAAATTTCTAAATTACAGTTTTACCATTGTATCAACTCTTACATTGATATGGTGTTGATAGAGCCACCTTGGGGACCTATGGACTTATAATATCAAGCTCCAATAAATATTAGATTATTAATCAAAGCTCTTTGATTAAATAATCATATTTATTAATCTCATGATTACTCCACTATAAATATGAGATTGAACTCTTGATAATTATAGACATATATTTATAAAGTGATTTATTAAAGAATAAAGTGTCCATTTATATAATCATTACATATAACGTTAATCCTCTATTAATGGTTCATAATTAAAAGGGAATAAATTACTGTTTTACCATTTTAGTTATATCTTCTTCCTAGTGTACCATTGACTTTACTAGTGAAGGTTGTGTCACAGCAAGTTTGCGACGTGAGCGCTCATAACCTTTTCAGTTCCAAAAGTCAACCCAATAGGGAACCATTATTCAATCTATAAGAAGGTATAGATTCCATATCTGTTAAGCTATGTCCCCAGGCATATATATCATTGAGTTCCGAAAACAATTGTGCTTGGCCTGATCATTCTGACAAACCTTAACGCATGAATAAAAGGATCAAATGACATATATAGGAGTTCATAGTAACCTTAGGATTAAAATCATTGTGTATATGATCATCGATTGACGTGTTTGACTAATACTATAAAATGGTGTTTACCCAAGTATTAACAAATCACATCTGGTCCAGTTCTATATATCACTATATATAAAGTATACTCACTAAAGTGTCCTACTACACTAGTGACCGGGATCTAGGTCACTTGTATTCATAATACTAGCGAACCATACTAGCAGTAATTAATCTAGAGATTCCATAACTTTATTTTACTGTGAACTGTTTCAAGTTTATTATCTTAATCTCGATCCTCTCATACCAATATGAGATTAAGACCACATAGATAAACTTTAGAATTTTTTGATATTTAGTTAATATTATCAACATAATATCGGACATAGTCTATATATATAATAATTCAATTCAATTATTTATTTCATTTAAAATATTTGTCAACTACAATTGCTTTAAGGGAACTTTTCCCAACAATCTCCCACTTGCCCTAAAGAAAATTGAGGCATCTCTCTCAATTTGTCAATCACATTATCATGAAGGAATTTGTGTAACAAAGTCTTTGTTAACAGTTTGTAAGAAACTATTTTGAAGCTATCTTCAAGTTCATTACATCAATTATGTAAAATTGTCTTGAATTAAACGATAATTCATTTTATGTGTTATACCCTCTCATGATTTCTAGTTCTTCTAGAAAAGTTATATCTCCATTGCTTTCGCAATGAGATACTAGTAGTTTATTCAAGTCTGAAACCCTTTCCAGAATGGCAAAGAACTCAACTAAATCAAATAGCCTGTTTAACTGCTTGTAGCTGTATCTATGTTGAAACATACTGTTTACCCAAAAACGGCTGCTGATGACATGGCAAGGATTTCTCACACGTGGTTGATATGTCGCAGAGTCAAGATAAGGAGGTGTTGTTAGATTATCGACTAGCTACCCGTTGCTTCGTCAAACCTCATGATTAGATGCGACCAGGCTGGTCGTATGCTTCGGTTTATTTCCTTAAAAGATTGTAATCTTATAATAACTACGTTGATTATTTCCTCTTTATTGCCTTGATACACGGATATTAAGGAGAGATAAGGCCCATTGGCCCATGTAACCCCCCTTGAGCCTATAAATATGGATGAGAAAGCTCAAGGATGGGACTTTTGGCTTTTTTTTATCTTTTTACCTGAATACTGAGAGAAAGAACATACAGTGCAATTATCCTTCAAATAGCTATATTTCCCCTAAGGCTTGTGAAACTCAAGAACCCTATTTTTTTTATCACGGCATTGGAATTCAATATTAATAATAGCACTAAGTTGACGTAGGTCATTACCATTAATTGGGGTCGAACCACTATAAATAATTTGTGTCTGTTCTTTACCATTAGATTCTATTTTTGATTATCATCTCATTTCTTGTCGTATTTTTGACTCCGCGTCGTTGGCCAAATCGAGGGTCAACATTCGGGTGCTTTCATTGAGAGATTGATCAAGAAGCTATAATAAAATCTAATGGAAAAGACATCTAAGAAAGTTGGACCGGCCGCTAGCACTGTATCATCTCAACCTCCTCCTCCAAATGTGGCGGAGAATGAACCACATCTAGAGTTTGAAGAGGAGGATGAGTTCGCCAATCTGAGGGCCAATCAGGAGAACGCAGCGGAGATAATGGCGCTGCGGCTAAGAGAAATTGAATGCTAGTGCCAGGAGCTGAGTGAGCGGTAGGCGAACATGGATCGTCGGCAAAGGGATGCCATGGCCGCTCTCAAAGTAGCCATTCAATTGGCTCGAGGACAAGCTACATCGGCCTCTCAGCCGGCTCAGCCACCGAGCACACCACCACAGCGGGCTCCCAATCCCAGTCCTCCACTCCAGCCAGGAAGCCCTCAGAGGCCGGAGTAGCCGCTTGTGGCTCAGGATGATGTCCCAATTCGGGATCCTGAGCAGCAGCCTCTATCTTAAGCTGGTCGAGGCAATCCCCTATGCCAGAGGCAGAATAGAGCTAGGCAGCTGCCCCGCAGTCCTAGACGCCCAGGGGATGAAGAGCCAAATCCACCGAGCAGGGGACAGCGTCCTTCTTCCAACAGAAGGAACAAAGAGTCAGATTCTGCAGTCAGGGGCCCCCCACAGCATAATAATGCACGGGGACCCAACGACCAGCGCAGGCCTCCCCCTTTCGCTCGGGAAATTCCAGCCCAAGGAGGAAATAGCGTGAACAGCCGTTCACGCCGTAGTCGGCCCTAGTTCTGAGATGGTTACGATTATAATGAAGTTGATTCTGGCAAAGGGAATGCTGGTCGGAGGAATGAGGAAAGAGGTGGAGGCAGAAGCCCCCCACCTAGAGAGAATAGGCTAGCTAGCCATAACGCTGGGGGGCAACCCAGGCAGGATAACTTCTTTGATGGGCTAGGGGTTAGCGAGCAGAGATGCAAGGATGATGATTTAAGGGACATACTCAACGACCGTCGTGAGAGGCACGATGAGTACGCTCCCCCGGAACCGGTAGCCCCAGCGATTCCGGAAGCGGTTCAGGCTCATATTGATACTCTGAACTAGGCAGTACAATAGCTAGTCGGGGGATGAACGTCGTACATAGAGTACGATCAGAGGAGGGGCACTCCATTTGTGCAAAGAAATGCTATGGCTGAAACCCCTAGTAAATTCAAGATGTTGATACTGCCAAACTTTGATGGGTACAGAGACCCAGTATCTCACGTCAACAAATTTGAGTTACAAATGGGTACGAAGAAAGTGTCAAAAGATGCCCGCAGCAGAATCATCCCCATGACACTATCTGATACTGCCTAGGAGTGGTTCTTTAAGTTCCCTCCTGCTAGTATAGTATCCTAGGAGATGCTCGCAAAGGAATTTTACAGAAAATTCTATGCGGGTCGCTACACGCCACAAAGGCCAACCAGCTGGTCGAGATACGCCAGAAGGAATGAGAGCCCTTGAAGGAGTATGTCCAGCGCTTTATGCAAGCAACGACTGGAGCCAAGACAGTGGGTGACGAAGATAAGATGATAGCCCTAACTGTTGGGGTTAGGCGCCACTCCCCCCTCTGGAGTAGCCTAAGAAAGAATGGTGTAAGAAGTACCCAGGAGTTTTTGGATCGAGCTGATCGATATATCAAGCTCGAGGATGCGATTTCCAATGAGGGAAATCGCCAACAAAGGACAAGGGGCCAAAGGAAGAACCCACCAAGGCCGCCAACTGGTCGGAGAAACCCAATGGGAACGACAAGGGCAACGGGAATGGAAATGGCATGAATGGTGGAAAACGGGCGAACAATGAGCCGTCGGCCTCTGACAATAAATGCCCCAAAGGCAATAGATATGAGCTGAGATTCACCAATTACACGGCCCTTGTCGAAAGTCAAGAAGAGGTCTACCAGGCGGCCAGCTCTAATGTTCCTTATAAGCGACTTGCACCTATAAGGAAGGATATCTCCAAGAGAGATACCACAAAATTCTGTTGTTTTCATAGCGACTACGGACTTGACACTAATGAGTGTAACCAATTGAAGGATGAAATTGGGTTCCTTATCAGGTAGGGACATCTAAGGAGATATGTGCGAGCCACAGGAGGGTCTCAGCGAGAGGCTCAAGGTGGCAATGAGTAGGCGCCTGCACGCCAATGCTCGCCACCTTTACAGCTAGCTCTTGTGGCAGTCACTTTACTCACCATTTGCGGCGGCCCACACCTTGCAAGGGACAGTGGGAAGGTAACAGAATGATACACTTGAACCCTACGCCATGACCAGGACATCGAGATTATGAGTGTGGAGAATCAAGCACCAAAGAAGGCTCGAATAGAGGATGAATTAATAAACTTTTCTGAAGACGATGCCCAGCATGTACGATTCCAACACTTCGATCCGCTGGTCGTGGACGTGCAGTTTCCAACATGATGGTAAAGAGGGTGTTGGTTAACACGGGAAGCTCGATCAACATCCTATACAAGTCCTCATTGGAAAGAATGAAGTTGTCCGTTAAATATTTGGAGCCATGCAACCAAACCATCTATGGTTTTTCTGGCGAAGGGCTCGCCCCAACTGGGTCAATTAGGCTTCCAGTTACAGCAGGTACTACACCTGCTAATAGGACATTACTCACTACTTTCATAGTAGTTTATTGTCCTTCAGTATATAATGCTGCGATTGGAAGGCCAATTTTGGTCGACCTACGAGTCGTTACCTCGACATGGCACCTGGCCATGAAATACCCAACCGACGCAGGGATAGGATGCGTGTTGGGGAATCAGCGGGAAGCGAGGGAACGCTACAACGTCTCAATAACTAAGGCAAAGAAAGGTATATGGAGGGAAGCTGCCGGAAAAGATTTGCAAATGGCGACTGATGTACAAGCCCAATCAGGTGATGATGTCAAAAAATAGGGCATTGCCCAAAGTGAGGACAGAGATTTAGATCCTCGCTTTGGGGATTTTGATGAAGAAATTGGACCTATCGAGGACCTTGAGGAGGTCTAACTTGATGAAGAAAATCCGACCAGGGTTGTGAAAGTCGATAAAAACTTAGAGATAACAACAAAACAAGCACTGGTGGAATTTTTGAAGGAAAACCAGGAGGTCTTTGCCTAGTCGCACAAAGACATGTTCGGAATAGACCCTACAGTCATCAGCCATGTCCTGAACATAGACAAAAGTTTACCACCGGTACAACAGAAAAGGAGGTTGCTCGACAAAGATAGGTCAAAGGCCCTAAAAGAAGAAGTCGAGAAGCTGAAAGAGAATGGATTCATCAGGGTAACGTTTTATTCATCATGGGTCTCTAATCCCGTACTAGTTCCCAAGCCGAATGGAAAATGGCGAACATGCGTGGATTTCAGAGACCTTAATAAAGCCTGCCCAAAAGATTGTTTTCCACTCCCCAAGATCGACCAAGTGGTCGACGCCACTGCAAGACATGAGATCCTCTCATTCATGGATGCATACTCCGGGTATAATCAGATTAGTATGCATCCTTCTGATGAGGATCATACTAGCTTTCGGACTGACACAGGGCTTTACTGTTACAAATAATGCCCTTCAGTTTGAAAAATGCTGGTGCGACTTACCAGCGACTGGTCAACCACATGTTTAAGGAGCTGATCGGTACAAACATGGAGGTGTATGTTGACGACATGCTAGTTAAGTCAAAGAAAGGAGAAGGGCATATAGGGGACTTGCAAGAATGCTCTAACGTCTTGAACAAGTATCAAATGAAGTTGAACCCCCTCAAGTGCTCCTTTGGTGTAGGATCAGGGAAGTTCTTGGGATTCATAGTAAACTCGAGAGGAATTGAGGCCAATCTTGAGAAGATCAAAACCTTGATCAATATGAAATCGCCAGCCAAGATCAAGGATGTTCAAAGCTTGACCGATAGAATTGCTGCTCTGAGTAGATTTATTTCCAAATTGACAAACAAATGCGTCCCATTTTTTAATCTATTTAGAGGCAACAAGAAATTCGAATGGACATAGGAGTGCGAGAAGGCTTTCCAAGCATTGAAGACGCACATGTCGCAACCACCGGTCCTATAAAAGTCGGTTGATAAAGAAATTTTGTTTATCTACTTGCCAATCACAGAATGCGCTGCTAGTGTTGTCTTAGTAAGAGAAGAAGAAGAAGGCGTGCAGAAGGCTGTTTATTATGTAAGCAAAAGGATAATTGGAGCGGAGCTGAGGTATCCACCTATTGAAAAATTAGCCTATTGCTTAATCTTAGCCTCTAGAAAGTTGCGGCCATACTTCCAAGCTCACCCAATCACGGTTTTGACTGATCAACCTCCACGGCAAGTTCTGCCGAAGCCAAAAGCCGCAGGAAGATTATTGAAATGGGCGGTCGAACTTGGGTTGTTCGATATCTCTTACTTGCCACGAGCAGAAATAAAAGGGCAGGCCCTGGCTGACTTCATTGCAAAGTTCACTGGGCTTCCAGATAGTGAGCAGCGAGAAGCATCTGAAGAACCTGAGCCTCAAAACCAAACTCCTTCATGGAAGTTGTTCACAGACGGCTCCTCTAATGAACATCACGCAGGAGCAGGTGTGATTTTGATAACGCCTTAAGGGCATCGATTTCACTGCGCAATCAGGTTTGAGTTCTCTGTTTCTAACAATGAGGCCGAGTATGAAGCACTGCTCGCCGAGTTACGATTGGCTAGAGACATGAACATAAAGGCACTTAACATTTAAAATGACTCTAAGCTGATATTAAATCAGATCGTGGGAGAGTACCAGGCCCGAGGTTTAAAGATGGTTGCTTACTTAAACAAAACAAAGGATTTATTAGCGCAGTTTGACAAGTACACCCTTCAGCAAGTACCTCGCGACCAGAATTCAAACGCTAATGCTTTGGCCAAATTAGCAAGTGTGAAGGATGCTGATACTCTAAACATAGTTTCGGTTGAACAACAGTCTGTGCCAAGCATCCAAGCATAGGAGAGTACTTTGGTGATCCGGGCGGCAGATACGTGGAAGGCACCTTACATAGAGTATCTGACACAAGGCTTGTTACCGACGGATAGGAACAAAGCCAGGACCCTTCAGCGGCAGGCCGCTAGGTATATCCTGGTTGATGGAATCTTGTACCGAAGGGGATACTCAATGCCACTCCTCAGATGTATTTCGAAAGAGAAGGGCAAGGAATTGATGAAAGAGGTACACTTGTGGGGACCACACTGGGGGGCAAAGCTTATCAAAAAAGATCCTAAGGCAAGGATACTTCTGGCCAACAATGAATGAAGGCTCGATGGAATTTGTGCGGAGGTGCGCAAGTGCCAAAGGTTCTCCAAAATTCCACGAGCAACCCCTAATGAGCTGAAACAGATGAAAAGCCTGTGGCCGTTCGCAGTCTAGGGTATAGATTTAATCGGATCTCTGCCCACAGGAAAGGGCGGCGTCAAATATGTTGTGGTTGCCATCGATTACTTCACTAAATGGGTCGAAGCTGAGTCACTCGCAACCATAACGACCAAGAAAGTGCTGGATTTTGTGGTAAAAAACATCATATGTCGCTATGGATTGCCAAGGAAAATTGTCTCAGACAACGACACTCAATTTGATAGTGATTTGTTCACAGATTTTTGTGAATGACATGGGATTATCAAGAGCTTTTCTTCAGTTTATCATCCCCAAGCAAATGGACAAGTCGAAGCAGTCAATAAAATGCTAAAGGATACTCTGAAGAAAAGACTTGAAGAAGCTAAGGGGGCATGGCTTGAGCAATTGCCTGAAGTCCTTTGGTCGTACAGAACTTCCCACCGAACAGCTACAGGCCATACTCCATTTTCCTTGGCTTATGGGTATAAGGCTATGTTGCCTGTTGAGTTAGATCCACCATCACATCGAAGAATAACGTACGATCAAAGCTCTAATAGCCAACTATTGATGGAATCCCTGGATTTAATCGATGAGAAGTGTGAGCAAGCCTAGCTCTGAGTAGCTGCTTACCAGCAAAAATTCGCTTGGTATTTCAATTCTAAAGTACGTGAAAGGAAATTCAATGTCGAAGATCTAGTACTTCGAAGAGTTTCCCTTAACACCCGCGACCAGGCTGCTGGAGTACTCAGACCTAATTGGGATGGATCATACCAGATTGAAGAAGTCCTCCATCCAGGCACCTATAAACTTGCTCGCTTAAATGGAGATCTCATTCCTCGCTATTGGAATGGAGAACACCTGTGCAAGTACTATCAATAAGCAATTCTTCTTAAAGAATTGGCTTGTATTAATTTTACTTTTTACAAGTTATGAAAAAGGGTTGGTCGTTTTACATGACTAATCACTTATAAGTGTAAGATCTTATTGATCACTCGTACAAAAATGTTTTGTCCATTTATTACGAGAAATATAAGGGATTGTGCGCAGCCAGTCATTCTTGCCAATTATTGTATTTATTACAAGTATTTTCTCATTACGTGTGTTGTTTTCCTGTATTATCGTTTTAATTCCTTTACTCCGAGCAGTAATGTTCGAACAGGTTTTGGTCAAGGCAAGTGACTGAGGACCTAAAGCTCCTCAATTACTTGGGGGGCATATAAGGCATCTAGTAAGCAAAGCATATCGAAAGGTATGTAAACACATGAGCAAAATAAGTGAAAGCATGCTAAGGTACTTAGAGTATTTTTCAAAATTTTGTATTTTGTTAGATCAAACCAAAGTACTATGCTAGGTTCGGTCATGCGAACAGATGTTATGATAAAATGCAAATATTATTATATCTAGAGGAATTCCTTTACACTGCGAGCAGTCGCTTCTCGGATGTAACTGTTTAATAAAAAGAGAAAAGCTACCCGTGCAACAATAAAAAGTTAAAACATAAATACATCATGACCCGTAGGTCATATAATTCAAAAATAAAAAGATAAAATTATAAAGTAGCCGGTGGGTCCTGTGGCGATTTCTGTAGTTGCTGGTCGACAGTATCTCCAACCTTTTCTCGGGTGCCCTCGATATCGGTTGCTAAAGAAATCTCTGGAGACCTTGGAATTGTTTCTTCCTCCAGGCGAGCAACACACCTAGCTAGCTCCACCTCCTTGATATGGTCTAGAAGATAGGAGAAATTAGCATTGGGGTTGCTTTTCTAGAACAGGTAAAAGCATTCGAACGCCGCCCCATCGTAGTCCTCAAGGTTGCGGGCATTCTGTTCCTCCAGTGCAGCAACTTCTTTGCGGCCTATCTCCAGCTCAGCTTGAAGCTTGTGGGCTTCCCATTAATTTATAAGTGAAGTCTCCATATACTGCTCCTTAGATGCAGTGATCTTGGCAATGCTCGCCCCCTTCCTCTTCAACTCCTCTTCGAGAGAAGCGAGTTTGGCCTCAGTCACTTGCAGCGCCTCGAGGTGCTTCGCCTCGACTTCCTTAAGAGCCTCAGTACTCGGCTTCCTTGAGGGCCTTAGAATGCTTTCCCTAAATTACCTTCAGCTGCTCAGTGTGGGAAGCTTCAGTCGCCTTGAGTTGCTCAGCATATTGAGCCTCAGCAGCACTGAGCTGATCGCTGAGTTTCTTCTCGAATTGAACGCGTCCTCGAGCATCGCCAGCCACAAGTCATGGTAAGAACTCCCTGCGAGCAGAAAGAGATAAAGCTGTTAGTAGGGGTGAATTGGCAAGAAAATTCATAAAGTACAATAAAGAAAGCAACTTACAACAAGCACTTCGTTCAGTGCGCGATTGAAGACTTGATCAACCGCCATGGAGCCTGTAATGCTCTGAAATCCCTAATGCAGTTTAATGGCTGGATTAGTCAGCCGGGAGGGCCATAACTGTTTAATTATGCCATTAAATGATTATATGCATGTTTATGTGAATTATATTATAATATGATGTTAAATGCATGCATGTGGGTCCACATTTCATGATAGGGGTATTTTGGTAATTTGGCCTGTTGAGGACGTAATTGTATATTTGTAAGCATATCGGTGATATATTGTTGAGGCCACATTATAATGTGGATTTTTTTGAGCTATTCGACATGAGACGATCTTTGAATATTAAGTAGCGGTTTAGTCATAATGGGATTAAGTTCGAGGCTCAGGGTGAGTCTCGGGGTGATTTAATAATTAGAGCATTGCCGAGAAGTAATAAGGTAATGAGATATGAATTGTTGGTATTTGAGAATAGCGGGAATTGGAGGGTGTTAATTATAATTAACAAAATAGGTTGGAATGGATGATTTTACCCTTGGGAGGCTTTAGAAACTCTTATTTGACCTAGGGGCATTAAGGTCATTTGGCTTGAGATATATATGATTTTGGTAACCTGTAGAAACAAAACCAAAAATAGAGTGGCTTCATCCTTCCTACCGTTCATCATCTTCCCTCTATCTTCCTTTGGAATTTTTGGTTCCAAATTGAAGAATTAAGATAGGAAATCAAGGTTTGGAGGTTATAGACTTGATTCATCCATTGAAGAGGATCCAAAACCAGTTTGACGTAAGATATTATCCATGAATTTCAAGTATTGCTCTGTTTTTCTTTTAGTTTTTAGCATATAGATTTTGATGTGGATAGTTGGAATTAATGGGAGTTTTTGTATAAGATTGGTTCGGTTTTGATGAGGGTGTGATGTAGATGAAGTTTAGGGGTTGAATTGGATGTTTTGGTAAGGTTTGGGATAGGTTTGGAAGGTTGGTTTCAAGGGGAATCGCAAGGAGGGAAAGCCATAAACTTTTCGGGTCTGAAGCTGGTGCCCCAGCGCTAGTCCTGGCTCCCCAGCGCTATGCATGGTAGAGAATGGCCTTCTCTGTTTTTGGGGCAGCGCCCCAGCGCTAGTTGGCAGCGCCTAGGCGCTTAGCCAATTTCAGGGGATGTCATTTTTAGGGCTCGGGATGGTTTTTAAGGCTCGGGGGTTGGTTCCTTTACCCCGTTTGAGTAGATTGAGAGTCCCGAGAGTGAGAGATTGATCCCGGAAGTGTGGTTTTAGATTGTGAACCATTCATTGATATACTTTATTAATGGTTTCTAATTGGTTATGATTAGGTAACTGCTAAGGAATCTAAAGGTTGATCGTTCTCAAGGGTCGTTCTTATATTACTTCTCGCTCGAGCCTGAGGTAAGAAAACTACACCCTATGTATATGACATGCATGATTGTTGTTGAGGCATGTTGGTTGATAAATGTGGACATTGATTTCATATTAAATGCTAACGGATATTGTTTACTTGTGTATGGCACTGACTAGTCAGGGACACTAACCTAAGAGCCAGAAACGGCATAAGCGTCCTGAACGCAGGGCCGAATGAAGATTAGATCTAATCGATATCAGCGTTGAATGACTCTAAGGCATTAATGTTGGACCGACCCTAAGGTCGATAAAACTTATAAGCGCTTGGCTAGTCTAGGACTAGTTACTTAGAGCCAGGGCCTAAGGCCTAGGTGACTGCTTGTCACATGGCTAGGGAACAGCGTTCCATGGTTATGAGTCTATGGTCATGAGGTAGGTTATGTTGATGACTAGTCATCATGCACCTAACCTGTTTAAGCTAGTGAAATGATCACTTATCTTTAAAGCCCCGATGACCCTATCGTCACATGGCTAAAGGGAGTTGTACCCACCTTGGTGACTTTTCCAATTGTCACTCCTCTACTTTGGACTGGAAGTCCTGAATGATCATTATGATCATTGTTGATATTATATCATGCTATATTGTGTTTTCTTGCTGGGCCTTGGCTCATGGGTGCTATGTGGTGCAGGTAAAGGAAAAGAAAAGCTCACCCAGCCTTGAGTGGAGAGCTTAGGTGGTGTTGTGTACATATGCGGCTGCTTGACCACAACGGCCAAGGAGTTCTCAGAGGAACTAGGGGGTTTACCCTATTTTTTCTGCTTAGGTCGGCGGGTTTGTAAATTTGAAACAGTAATGACCATTTTGAGTTGTAAATAACTTGTAAATGTTTTTATGGGCCCATGAACAGTTTTATGTATTTAATAAAATATATCCTTTCCTTTTTATTGTTTTTTTCACCTTAGCTTGTTAATAACACTTAGAAGCACGTTTTTAACCAAAGGACTCGGGTAGCGAGTCAAATTTCTGGTTCACTATTCACCGTAACTGTTCTGGGGTCACCAGGGCGTTACAACTTAGTATCAGAGCATGCCAAGGATTGGGTTCCTATAGATTGGCTGGGCATGTACACACATCACTGAAGTCAAGCTCGACTCATGGTTTGTTAACTATTTATGTAGTTATATGTATAACTGCTTAAATATAGTATATATGCTTTACCTGTATGCATGAGACACCATGTTAAACCTGTGCCCTGAAATATTATATCCTCAGCAAATGTGTGCTAATTAGTACTGAGATTGCTAGAACATACTTATTAGTATTGTTGTTTGTGAATTATTATGTGATACATGCTAAGTGATAAATGTTATAAACATGTATCAGCCTGTATATTGTATGACTATGGAATATGATAATTGTCTGCTTGTTCTTGGATCGTAAGGCGGCAAGAGGTTTAGTTATTACTACCTGACTGGCCATATTGATCATTGTTTCAGCAAGGTATCAATGATAAGAATGAATCCAGGGCAGACAGATACTTTAGCTGACCAAAGTGATCAAGGCTAGAATAATAACAGTCAGGGTCAGGAGAATGACCAGTCACAGATTCCACAGCCAGCCCCTGTAAACTGGTAGCAGATAATTAGTGATTTGCAGGCTACAGTGTTGAGACAGGGAGAAGAGCTTCGTCTCCTGAAACAGCAGCAAGTGCCTGCAGTGGCCAGTGTATCAAAGGCACCCCCTGTGTTGGTGCCAGCAGCTGAGCAGCTGCCTGAGGTTGGAAATAAATGGGAGCCTCTTTATGAAAGGTTCAGGAAGCAACAACCTCCAGTTTTTTAGGGCAGTGTAGATCCTGCCAAGGAGGAGAAGTGGATGAGTATGATTACCACTATCCTTGATTTCATGAGGGTATCTGGTAATGAGAGGGTGGCCTGTGCCACTTATATGTTTCGGGAGGATTCCCGGATTTGGTGGGAGGTTATTACCCAGACCAAGAATGTAAATTCCATGAGTTGGGAAGAGTTTCAAACCCTATTTAATGAAAAATACTACAATGATGCCATCAGGGTAGCTAAAGCTGAGGAATTTATTAAGCTACTTCAGGGAAATTTGTCAGTCACTGAGTACACCTTAAAATTTGATCGTTTGGCAAAGTTTGCCATGGAGCTGGTGCCCACTGATGGGACCAGAAGAGAGATTTTTGCAGGGGCTACAGCCCAGATTAGCCCGTGATGTACGTATTACCACTGTTGCTGGGGTTACTACCTATGCACAAGTGGTTGAGAAGGCACTCACAATTAAGAGTGCAGAGAACAAGATCTGGTGAGACAGTGCAGCCAAAAAGGAGTTCAGGAGGACAGGTCCTCCATTTGTGGGTTCTGGTAGGGGCGGAGGCCCCAGTGATCAGAAGAGGAAGGTTCCAGACACCTTCCCAGTTCCAGATCCTGGTAGGCGGCCCCGTGGTATTTCAATAGGTCATCCAGGTGGTAGTGATGTCTGGAAGTCTTATCCTGAATGCCCTAAATGCAAGAGGCATCATTTGGGAGAGTCTAGGGCAAGGGCCTGCTTCTCATGTGGAGCAGTGGGTCATCTTAAAAAGGATTGCCCTAAGGCAAGAAAAGAAGAACCCAGGAAAGCGGACAGCTCGGCCCCAGCTCGAGTGTTCACATTGACTCAAGCAGAAGCTGAGGCTTTCCCCTCAATAGTTACAGGTCAGCTTCTTAGTGCTGGAACCCCTTATAATGTTTTGATTGATTCTGGTGCTACACACTCTTTTGTTGCTAGTAGTATTATTGATAGACTGTGTAGACCCTGTGATTTTATGCTGTGGGGTTTGGAACTTTGTTGCCCACTAGAGAGTTAGTGGTATCCAAGAGATGGGTCAGATCTTTGCCAGTGACAGTGGAGAGCAGAGAGTTGTCAGTGGATTTGATAGAGTTGGTTATGACTACTTCGACATGATATTGGGTATGGATTGGTTGGCGAAGTATGGGGCAACCATTGATTGCAGAAGAAAGATGGTCACCTTTGAGCCTGAAGGTGAGGATCCTTTTGTGTTTGTTGGTACTGTGCATGGACCTCGCATACCTATGATTTCTGTTTTGAGGGTTAGGGATCTCTTGCAAGGAGGTTGCATTGGATTCTTGGCCAGTGTGTTTGATACCACTCAGGTCATGCCAGTGAGACCAGAAGAGACCAGACTTGTTTGTGAATTCCTGGATGTATTTCCAGAAGATTTACCAGGGTTGTCACCGCACAGAGAAATTGAGTTCGTGATAGAACTGGCACCAGAGATGGAGCCGGTGTCTAGAGCACCATATAGAATGGCCCTAGCTGAGTTAAAAGAATTAAAGGTACAGTTGCAAGAACTGTTAGATTTGGGTTTTATTAGACATAGTTTCTCACCTTGGGGTGCGCCAGTTCTGTTTGTGAAAAAGAAGGATGGTTCTCTGAGAATGTGTATTGATTACAAAGAACTGAATAAGTTAACAATTAAGAACAAGTATCCTTTGCCAAGGATAGATGATATGTTTGATCACTTCCAAGGTAAGAAGGTATACTCAAAGATCGACCTTCGTTCTGGTTATCATCAGTTAAGGGTCAAGGAGGGAGACATACCGAAGACTGCTTTTCGTACCAGGTATGGGCATTATAAATTCTTAGTCATGTCTTTTGGATTGACTAATGCCCCTGCTGCTTTTATGGATCTGATGAACAGAGTGTTCAAGGATTATCTGGATTAGTTTGTGATCGTCTTCATCGATGATATTCTGGTGTATTCTCAGTTTGAGTCAGAGCACGAGCAGCATCTGAGGTTGGTTCTACAGAGACTGAGGGAACACAGATTGTTTGCAAAGTTCAAGAAATGTGAGTTCTGGTTATCTCAGGTATCCTTTCTTGGGCACATTGTCAGTGAGGAGGGGATTAAGGTAGATCCAGCAAAGATCGAAGTGATCAGAGATTGGCCAAGGCCAAAGAATGCTTTTGAGGTTAGAAGTTTCCTTGGATTAGAAGGCTATTATAGGCGTTTCGTGGAAGGGTTCTCAAAGATTGCTACTGCATTGACTGAGCTGACACACAAGAATTAGAAATTTGTGTGGTCAGATAAATGTGAGAACAGCTTCCAGGAACTGAAGCAGAGATTGATTACAGCTCCAATTCTGAGTCTTCCGATAGATCAGGAGAAGTTTGTGATTTATTGTGATGCTTCTCATCAGGGTTTGGGTTGTGTTCTGATGCAATTAGAGAAGGTAATTGCTTATGCCTCTCGTCAGTTGAAGGAGTATAAAAGGAGATATCCCACTCATGATTTAGAGTTGGCGGTTGTGGTTTTTGCTTTAAAGATATGGAGGCATTATCTTCATGGAGAGAAGTGTGAGATCTATACAGACCACAAGAGCCTGAAATACTTCTTCACCCAGAAAGATTTGAATATGAGGCAAAGGCGTTGGGTGGAGTTAGTAAAAGATTATGATTGTGAGATTTTGTATCATCCAAGAAAGGCCAACGTGGTAGCTGATGCTTTAAGCCGGAAGGGTCCGGGACAGATTTACGGTATGAGGCTGATAACTAGAGAGTTAGCAGATGATATGACTAGAGCTGGTATAGAGTTGCTAGTGAGCCAGTTGGCTAATATTACGCTACAGTCTATGTTGTTGGAGAGGTTTAAGGAGGTTCAGTTGAGTGATCCAAAACTAAACAAGATCATAGAGGATTTTCTGGCTGGAGCATCCAGAGATTATACAGTGTCTGAAATCTTGGAGAGGATTGGTCAGGTGGCTTACAGGTTGGCTTTGCCACCGGCGTTGTCGACCGTGCATAATGTGTTTCATGTTTCAGCTCTTCGGAGGTATGTATCTGATTTGAATCATATTTTGAGTTATGAAGATCTGGAGCTTGAGCCAGATCTCTCCTTTGAGGAGCAGCCGATTCAGATACTTGACAGAAAGGATAAGGTCCTCAGGAATAAGACGATACCTTTGGTTAAGGTGTTGTGGAGGAACAGCAAGGTCGAGGAAGCGACCTGGGAGCTGGAGTCAGATATGCATAGTCAATATCCCGAGCTGTTCAGGTAAATTTCGAGGATGAAATTTCTGTAAGGAGGGGATAGTAGTAATGCCCTGAAATCCCTAATGCAGTTTAATGGCTGGATTAGTAGGCCGGGAGGGCCATAACTGTTTAATTATGCCATTAAATGATTATATGCATGTTTATGTGAATTATATTATAATATGATGTTAAATGCATGCATGTGGGTCCACATTTCATGATAGGGGTATTTTGGTAATTTGGCCTGTTGAGGGCGTAATTGTATATTATTATGCATATCCGTGATATATTGTTGAGGCCACATTATAATGTGGATTTGTTTGAGCTATTCGACATGAGACGATCTTTGAATATTAGGTAGCGGTTTAGTCATAACGGGATTAAGTTCGAGGCTCGGGGTGAGTCTCGGGGTGATTTAATGATTAGAGCGTTGCCGGGAAGTAATAGGGTAACGATGTAACGTCCTACGTTTTTGGGTACCTTTAAACGACTCGAGTCGGGATTTTTTCCCCCGGGTTAAGAATATTATTTTAAATAATATTATATTTTTTTGTGAGTATTCCATGAGTTGTTGCTAGCCAAAATATGAATTTTGTGATTTTAAAAGTCAAGATAAGACTTTCGGTCCTAGACCGACACAAAAACCCTGATCGGGTAAAAATCTCGGAAAATAAAACGAAAAATCATGGCAATTATATTTTGGGCATAAAATACATTCATAAAAGTTAAAGTTTGGTCAAAAATAATAAACCTAAAAGAAAATGGAAATTTTAAGGCATTTTGTGGTAAATGGGGAATTTTATTCCATGAATGGACCTTAGGTTAAATCTTATTATGTGATTAATTAAATTAAATGTGAGAGACATTTAATTTAATTAATTAATGTTAAGTTTGGTGATTAAAACTTAATAAAAGTGAAAAAGGTGTCAAAAGCCAATTTGGACTTTTCTTCTTATGAAATCTTTATTAACCTTTATAAAAAAAAAAATTATATATAACATAGATAAAATAAAGAGGGTGGCCGGCCATGTGGTATTTTAGAGTGGTGTGAACCCAATATTATAAAGGTTAAATCCCATTTAATGAAGAAGTCAAGTGGGCAAGTGGGTAGAAAAGCACTTAAGTACTTTGTGATATTTTGAAGAGTTTTGTGAGCAATTCCCACACTAAGAACCGACCACTCTCCCTCTCTCATTCACTCATCTGATTTTTGAAGACCTTTCAAAGTGTTCTCTCAATATTCAACCTCAAGAACACCAAGGAAAACTTGGAGGCTAAGTCTTGGTCTAGGAAGTATTTTTCCCTAAGGTAAAGTTCACTAATCTAGGCTTTTGTAAAGTTTTAAGCATAGAGTTTCAAATAGCTAATTAACTATGTTGTTGGGGGAACTTGGTTAGGGTTTTTGAAAGGTTTTGAAGGAGTCAAAGCTTATAGGAAGGTCCAAACCTTAAGCAAGAACACCAAAGAGGTAAAAAGTTTACTTTTGATGATTTTGTTGTAGGGTTTTTAGTTTTAAGCATTATTTTGTATATCTAATGCTTAAATTTTCTTGTTGGTGATGTAATAAGGTTATGGTAGTTGTTTAATAATTTTTATGATGCATGTGTATTGATTTTTGAAAATAGGAACCAAAACCCCCAAGGGTTTTGTAGGATACCCTAAAACAAAACATGTTTTGAGCTGTGACTTCCAAGGGGTCAAGCAGCCACTGTATATTGGTTTGTAAAATTAAATTGTACTGTTATGTTGTTGAGATTGAGTACATAAAATTGAGCTTTTGAAACACTAAAAAAATGTTTAGAAATGAGTAAGTTATGCTATTTCAAAGTTTAGGTAAAAAACTATTTTTTCGTATTCTTATTTTCGGAACCAAGTTTGGACAGCCACTGTATAGGGCAAATGAACCCAGTTTTTTCTAAAATTTTGTGGACATATTTCTGGCATAATCTATTAGTCCACTGTAAAATTTGGTAAGAAAATATTAAACGGTTTGAAAGTTATTAACTGTCAAAGTTTGGAAAAAATAAGGACTTGAAAATAAGGTCATTTTTACCTCATTGTTGGAAAATGATTTCACCAATCAAAAATGCTCATTTTGACCTAAGATTTTACAAAGACCTAAATGGCATAACAAAAATGGAATTGGGAAATTTTTGTATCAATTGGGTAAGTAAATTTCAAGTTATGAACTAACGAAGTATGTAGTTAAAAATGTGATAAATAGGTTTTTCACACTTAGTGTAAAAAATGAGATTTTGGAACATAAGGTAAAAAGTAAAATTTTGTTTATTTCAAGATATAAAATGGTAAGTCTTGAAATCATATTTTCACTAAAATTACCCCTTTGAGTTTAAGTGAATTATTTTTATTAAAGAGTTTTTATTCTTTCTAAAAATAAGAGATTTAATTTATTAATAGTTAATAAATTAAAAGAGGGTTTAAAACCCTATATTTTGAGAAAATAATTAAATGAATTATTTTTCTAGTAAGTAAAAATTGATTAATTGCTTTTGAAAAATTAATTAGTCAAGATGAGAAATTTATAACGGTTTTCCTAATTAAGACAAATTAGGCAATTTTCTTAAATCGGTTTTTAGATATTAAAACCTTAAGAAAACTAAAAGGAAAATTTAAAGAGTTTATTTTCTTTAAAAATAATTAAGGAATTTATTTGTATTTTCTGGATGTAATACCGGCTAAAATCTTACATATTTTAACCGACTAGTCGAAAGTGCGGGTTAATAGCGATACCTTGAAAGAATAAGATTTTTAGCGGGTTGTGGGGAAATACCATTGTGATACCCGAGCCTAGGTATCGAGACCTTAGGATAGGTCTCCCTGAGACTTAGGGTTTAGTCTCGAATATTTTGTATGACTTTCCTTAATAGGTTTAAAACCAAATAAGGATTATAAATCCTTACAAATGACTTTTATTAAAATGACCAAACTGCCCAAAATAATAATAATGAATTATGAGTGCCATAATTAATCCGAGTATACTGTATGGATAACTACAGTATTGGCTAAGCGTAACTGGACTGAACGTTGGAGGGTGAAAACCTGCTGAGCGCTAAGGACTCCAAGTAAGTCAACTTATATTGTATGGCTGCAACATGAAATGATTATTGTCTTGTATGTTAGTATAGGGATACATGCACATATATAGGCTGTCATAGAAAGTTGCTTAGAGACGTTAGTCTAGTGAGTGCTGATTTAGAAAATATGAACGGTAGAAGTCCGTCATATCCTAGACGGTTGATCCCCGTCACACTGCTTGATTTTATTTATGTCCGGTTCATTACCGCGACGAGTGGCCATGAGATGAGGATAAGCTGGTTAAACCTAGGGGCGCCAAGATAAATGGGACCTAGGGGCCCTCATGCTTACTTAATCATTGGACGGTTAGAATCCGAGCAAGTGCTCTGATAAGTTATTCCCGGATAGCAGCCGTGAATATTGGCCATTCAGTGAGAGTGCCTAGAGATACTAGGGGTTTCCAAGATTGAGTGAGGCTGAACACCCTAGGGGCAACTGCTCACCAGCACCACTGATTAACATAGAAGTCTCCGTAAAACCGTGTAAATTGGATTACACTCTTGAATAAGTAGTGATGCCCTAGGTAACACGATAGTTACCCTTGATGAGACTATTTATTGGCTAGATCTTAGTGTGGGGACTCGATTCTCTTTTACAGATTAGCAATTATGTTGGAGGGCGTGTTACGCATGAATTGTTGGAAATTGTCGAGCGTTGGTCTCGAATTATGTTGTGATATAATATATCTGCTTGCTCTGGGATTTTCTGAGTGCAGGAATATAATTGTTGATAAGATATAGTTGTGATATAATATATCTGCTTGCTCTGGGATTTTCTGAGTGCAGGGATATAATTGTTGATAAGAATTAGCTGTGATATAATATATCTGCTTGTTCTGGGATTTTTCTGAGTGCAGGATTTTTATCTAGATATGAATTAAATTATCCTTGGTTATCAGGCATGACCATAAGTTTGCCAGGACGCTTTAGCGTTCTTGAAATTGATTGTGTAGGATCTGGATGGGTCCGGATCCCTATTTCTCTATCTGCTTTGTTTGAAAGTTGATCTTACTAAGCGTTTTCGCTTACCTAGTTGTTTCATGTTGTAGGTAAGAACAAGGGCAAGGCAGAGCAGTGAGCGCTGGAGTCTTCCTTGCAAATGTACATGTGGACCGACCTTTTGGGAAGCCTTTTTATTTTTGGAAATGTTGTGTAATTTTCCTAAACTAGGCTCACTATAATCTTTATAAAACATGTTTGTAATTAAATGTTAAGTATGGCCATACGACTTTTTAAAAAGTTTTTTTTTTCTATGGGTTTTTGAGACATTTTGTTAAATGAAAACATTTATATTTCCGCATTATCGAGTCTTGAAAATCCGGGTCGTTACATAAATAGCTTGCCAATTCCCTGTCACTTGTTTGACGAGGAGGGCAACTTTACGTATACTCCAAATCTAGGGCTAGACTTCTTCGTGCTAGATAGTGAGTGTGTGACTAATAGAGTCAATAGTATAGTGACCAGTAGTTGTAGCTCGGGTATTAAACTTTGTGACCTCTTTCCTATTTTATCAAGAGTTTTTATCTGCCCTTATCTTAACATTTGCATATGTTTATTTGTACGCAGATATGGCCACTCCCAATGTCTTCGACTTATATCAGACCGAGGAGGAAGTTGAGGTTTCTCTGGTTCGGCGAAAGACGTCCAGGAGGCATAACGGCGAATCGAGCCAAGGACCTCCTGCCAAGAAGAGTCGAACAGAAGATTCTTCCAAGGACGTGCCAACTGGGCAAACTTCTGCCCAGCCTTCGGTTGATGTTGAGAAGGAAACCCCGCCTGCTACGACGAACCCTCCACCTGCAGCCGCCAAAGAACAAACCCAGCGGGACGAAGCTCTTAGGGCCAAACTCTCGAATCGCGCCTTGCGAGCAGCCAAGGACAGCCTTGCACACATCGTGAGGTACGACCGTTGCAAGGATCCGATGGCTGAGGCAGAGAATATGGGGGTCAACCAAATTCTGAACAGGGCCCTAAACGAAATGGCCAGCGTAAGCATTTCTTATCTCTTGGCTTTCGTCTTTTATTCTTTGCAACAGACTCTAACTTTATCTTTTGTCCACAAGCTTTGTTGACTGGAACTGCTGCTCGTACTCGTGCCCAAGCTACTATCGACCAGGCTCGGGCAAAGGCCATCGAGAGGTACCAGGTGACAGCTGCTGAGGAGCTTCAGGCTGCAGAAGCCAGGCATGCTGGGGAGTTAGAGGCGGTCACCCAGCAGAAGGATGCTGCGGTGGCAAAGCTGGCGGAGGTCGAGGCTTCGAAGGCAGCTTTGAGGAAGCAGAGGGAGGAGTACCAGGAAGCCAGCCGAGTCCAATATCACGAATGCAAGAGACTCAAAGAGGAGCTTCTTGCCAAGGACAAGGCCATGGCTGATCTTGAGAGCCAAACAGAGCAGCTGAAGCTTACCAATGCCAAAGATCTTTATAGAAACGTCATGAAGCATGCAGAACCTGCGACCAATCTGGTCGATATCCTAGCAGATTTCATCCAATTGTCAGCCACGTGTCCGGGAATCACTTGCCATGTCATCTACGCCAGTTTTTTGGATAACATGGTTGAACATCATCAATATTTTGTAAGACTTGGTGATGTGCTTCATCTCGATCAGATTTATTTACTTCAGAAACAACACCACCTCTACCACCTTTACTTATTTCAAACTCAATTTTAGAAAAACATAGTCCAATGCTCGCAACACCTGATAATTATTCTGAGCAGAACTCCATTGCTTCTTCAACAATGTAGGATTCAACTATGCAACCCTCAGGTCTACTTCTATTTCTAACATAACCTTTTAAAACCTTCATATACTGTTCAAATGGGTACATCCATCTCAAATATCCAACTAATCAATCAAACATGCATAATTCTCAAATTACTAAATCCTAAAAAAAATTGACCAGCATTTCCCCTATTTCTATCATATTTCCCAAAATTTAAATAAACATATATTCATCACATGAACACAACAAACCAATTAATCAATCAAACATGCATAATTCTCAAATTACTAAATCTTACAAAAAATTGGGCAGTATTTCCCATATTTCTATCATATTTCCTGTGGATGCCAAAAATCCACCAAATAAAAACTCTTTAGTCCCTGGTTGGAACATAGGGATAAAGGTCACTTATTCATGCTATTGGGCTCGAGCCTGTAGGCCTTGTTGAATACAGAAGATCATCTCATGAGAAACAACACATTATGAGCCACAAGGTTTGGCCCTGCTAAGCTAAGGGGCCACAATGAATACTGCAAGAGGATAGGTGCACAAGGCCCTCACATAGTGAGGTCCAACGTGCCCGCGCAAGGCTGACATGCTCACGGGTCAAGATGCACTCATACGCGTAAACGCTGCCAAAGACGCCTGGGACATACACCTGTGGATGCTCAATATTCCACGCTTATATAAGACCCAAAGAACGCACTTAGACCCCCATACGCCTACACTCTCATTGGGTCCTCGGGCCATCAGGCATGCACCCCCTAGCGAGGCCATCAGGCACACGCCCCCAGCGAGGCCCTCATGCGCGTGCCCCCAGCGAGGCCCTCCTGCGCGCGCGCCCCCCAGCGAGGCCATCAGCCGCGCGCCCCCAGCGAGGCCTTCATGCGTGCGCGCCCCCAGCAAGGCCCTCATGCGCGCGCCCCCAGCAAGGCCCTCATGCGCGCGCCCCCCCCAGCGAGGCCCGTGGGCCACCATCTTCTCGGGAGGCCGTTGCACCATCACGTCACTAGTCTGGATCCATGCCGCAAGGAGACAAGTATAGCTAGGCCCCTCGCCACTAGGAGCCTTGCAAGGCACGTCCAGTGCATGGGTCATTACCACCTCGCATCTATGCCTTGCAAATGAGGGTCACATGGCATTGATCTCATGAGGTACGGAGTCCACTGACGAACTGAAAGGAGTTAGAGTACGGACATAGTACCCACGTCAGATAAGTAGTGGAGGTACGAACAAAGTACCATCTGTTGTCCTCACCAGCCACTCCTCTGACACCCGTACCAGGCAGGTAGTGGAGGCATGACCATGTACAGAAGGTGAGGTGCTCCCATGATCTCTGACCTTGTACCAGAGCCGACACCACTACCCCTGGAACCACTCTCATGTTAGTGTACTCGTGTACCATCTGGTCCCCTGGACCACCATGTACCCAGGGCCATTAGAGCCTACTATAAAATGAACCCCACTTCCACAGAGAAGGGGGTTAGAAAATTCATTGTATGGAGAGGCTATTAAGCAATATACATTTTTGACTCCATTGTTCATCTGTGTTTATCCTTTCATAAGTTAATTCTAAGTTCTTATCCAAACATCGCCGCATTTACCTTTGAGTTTTCCGACCTAATTTCGTTGACGAGATTTCACCGTCAACATTTCCCAAAATTTAAATAAACCTATATTCATCACATAAATACAACAAATCAAGTAATCAATCAAACATGCACAATTACAGCCTTATATCACCGCAGCACACAGTCCCAGATCCTGTCTCCACTATTTTATAATTCGTACATGCTACTAAGTTCAATATATTAATTATACATTAAGGTTTAAGATATTACCTCTAATATAAAATCCTCCAAAGCTTGATCTCACCAACAAAGTTGTCAACAAAATACCTACTCAAATATAACAATATACAAAAAAATAATAAAAAAGTTAACAAAATATAAAGAAAAATATCATAAAGTTATATTGTAACTAAATAAACAATAAAATGCTTAAAGAAAACAAATAATTTGTTATATGTACTCATTTGTTTACTTAAACCCGAAATATTTAAAAAAAAAATTAACAACTCACATAAATAAAAATCGACTATAAATATCCTAACTAAATCAATAATAAAATATAACTTAAAAAAACAAACAATTTTAATATATACCTATTTAACCAATTAAACCCAAAATTTAAAAATAATTTTAAAAAGTTAACAAAATATAAACAAAAATTTACTAATAATAATCAAACTAAACAATTAATAAAATGAAACTTATACAAAATATATACATTAATCTATATATATATATATACTCATTTACATAGTAAATTCGAAATTTAATTAAATTTTAAAAAAAAATTAATAAAACTATCTAAAAATTAAAAATTCGAAATATAGTCAATTTATAAAAAAAAATTCACAAAAATTATATTTAAATCATAAAAATTAATAAAATTACACTTACTTGTGGTAATTGAGCAATGTGGGTTCTTGATGTAGAAAACCCCAAAAAACCAATAAAGATTATGGGTTTTCAAACTATAATCTTCAAAAAACAAAATCTATACAAAAAAAAATCCAAAAACACTATATATAAGTTTCATAAACATATATAAATCATTATTTTAACATTAAAATTGAAAAAAAATGACTAAAAGCGTACCTAAATGTGGAGAACTTCGGTTGGGCGCCGCTGGTTTGGGAAGAAAACGCTCCCTGAAACGATTTGAGTGAAATGGGGCTCGGTTGGGGACGAAGAGGGGTTTTATAATGGAGGCCCAGTTGCGTCAGTGGCCCACTGACGGTAACGGAGCGTTTGCGTCAGTGGGGCACTGACGCAAACGGCAAAGTAAAACGCGCGTTTTACTTTGCCATTTGCGTCAGTGCCCCACTGACGCAAACGGTCCCATTAAACAGCGTCAATGTATGTTATGACGCAATTGGACCATCATTTGTGACAGTACCCAACTGCCACAAATGCTAATTCTTGGTCAACAGCGTCAGTCAACTGCGTTGACTGACGCGTTTGACTGACACAATTGCCCTTTTTTATAGTAGTGTGTATATATATAAATAATTCACATTTTGACCAGTATATTGTTTACAATATTACTTAGCAATATGGTTACATTATTTCTCATTTGCTTTTTGTTATTGATATTAGTGGACACATGCAAAAAAATAATTTTAAGTTGTGCCATCATTCCATCCTCATATATATATATATATATATATATATCTGTGTGTGTCTAATTTTATCGTAGCTTGATACTTATTAAATCATTTGGTTCCAAAATGATATTTTTTTACAATATTTTTATTTAATAATTAAATTATGAAAAGTAATTTGATACTAAAACAAAGAAATAATATGATTTAAGGTACCAAATTACCCAAATTTAAGATTAAAAAAAAGACATAAATAAGTAACTTAGTACTTTGACAATTAATAAAAGTAACAAAAACACCACCAAAGAGAACAAGAAAAAGTAACCTAATACCCTTTTAACACAATAAAAGCAATCTGGAAAGGTTTTAAGTATAACAAACACTTTAACAAAAAGTAACATAGTACTTTGTAATTTGTAAAATTAACATGATAATAACAAAAAGTAACTTAGTATTTTTTGGACACTACAAAACTAACCTAGAACAATTAAAAGCATAAGAAAGGCAACAACAAAAAGTAATTTGCAGCTACAACAATAAAAAATAACATGATACTTTGCAATCTATAAAATTAACAAAAGGCAATAACAAAAAGTAACTCAATACTTTTTAAACACCATAAAAGTAACCTATAACAATTACAAGCATAACAAAGACAATAACAAAAAGTAGTAAAATACTTTGCAATCTATAAAATTAACAAAAGATAGCAACAAAAAATAACATATTACTTTTTTGACACTATAAAAGTAACATAGAACAATTACAAACATAACAAAGACAACAAGAAAAAGTAATATGGTATTTTGCAATATATAAAATTAATGAAAACAACAACAAAAAGTAACATGATACTTTTTTGATATCATGAAAATAACCTAAAATAACTTCAAGCATAACAAAGACAACAAAAACAAGTAACTTGGCACTCTAGAATCTATATCTGAATCAATAACAAAATACCAAGAAAGAAAATTAAGCATGAACATACCATTTTAGACAGAATGCCCCTTAGCTATATTCCTAGTTGCGATGTACTATTATTTCTACGTCAATAATTTTTTATTTGCATGTTATAATATATGTTTTTACATTTTTTTATACATTCAAATCAAAATAAATAAATAAGTTATTCCAAATTTCAATTTTACCAATGTTATATATGAATATTTACACGTATTGAGTAGAAAAAGTAATAACAAATGATTTCTTTTTGTAAAAAAAGAAAAAAATGATATATCTTAAAAAATAGATAAATATTTTTTTTAAATCATTTAAATAAATAGAATGTAATGAAAAAAATACCCAAAATAATAATACAAATCTCTAAACACCAAACTAACAAAATAAAATATGACTTTATTTTGAAAAAACATAAAAATAATAGAAATATTTTCCCACATAATTAGCTTAGTAAAAATTAGATTGTGTGCCCAGTTTTATAGTGTGTTATATATTTTTACCCATGTTTCAACTTTTTTTTATTTGTACCCAGTTTTTTAATCAGTTTTCCCATAATACCCTTTTATTTTATAAGTTAAGTACTCTCCATTTTTTCCCACGTTTCTCTCACCTTCCCTCTATTTTGAAAGTTTCTGTTTGATATTTGCTTTGTCTCTGCCGATCACCATCTTCCTCTTCTCAAAACTTCCTTCAAGCTTCCCCTCTCTCCGGCGGTGCTCCACCATTCCAGCGCCTCAATCGAATCAATTGCCCTTTCATTTTCTTCTTCCACGACAGAGCCGAGATCATCTTTTTGGAAGCTTGCTTTGTTTTTGTACCGATTTCAAAGCTATTTTTGGAAGTTTTCTTTGTTTTTGCAGTCTCCCAGTTTATCTTGTAGTGAGGTATGTAAAAGAAGTTTTTTTACTATATTGCACTCCATTTGCTTGATGAAATTCCTCATTAAACATCAAATTAAAATTTTCCCTTCTTGTCTAGTGTTTTCATTGCTTGTGTTTGTTTTGATGAAAATATTCATTGATTTTCATTTTTTTCATTAAATTTGTCAATTGGTTTTGTATTATGTATACACATTTATGTGTATGGAATGTATATGAGTAGTTCTACTCATTTTGTCTTTCATTTGAGCTAGGAGTAGTTCGCATTACCATTATATGATCTAGTGCTGTCATTTTCATAGCTGAATTTTATTTGCAACAATGAGCAACCTATCATTGATGAGGTGAATCTTGAGGCATTGATTCATAAACAAAAAATGCCAACTGTACACTTACCTAGTTTATCTTCTAGTGGGGTATGTAAAAGAGATTTGTTTAATATTTTGCACTCCATTTGTTTGATGAAAGTCCTCATTAAAAATCAAATGAATAATTTCCCTTCTTATCTAGTGTTTTCATTGCTTGTTTTGTTTTGATGAACGTCCTCATTGATGTTAGTTTTCTTTTCCTTTAAATATGTCTTTTGGTCTTGCTTTTATGTATATATATATATATATGTGTGTGTGTGTGTGTGTGCATGGGAATGTATAGGATTACTTCTTTTCATTGTGTATTTGTTGAAAAGAAAAATATGTTGACAGTGATGGCTCAAATGGTTAGATATGTGGGTTGTGAGGCTGGAGTCACTAATGGGAACCTACAATGCAATTGTTATAGTTTCATATTTTGTTGGGTTAGGTGACAACCATATACATTCCATTCCAGTCTAAAGTTTTAAAGCTTTAGCTTATTTACCCTTGTCTGATAAACTGGAAATTTAGCAACTAAGCATTTAGATATACTAATCTCACCTGGAGTCTTTGGCTCCCAATTCAAATCACCAAAGCAACCACAACCCATGGCCAACCACAATTTCACTTCCCTGCACTAAATCACCCATCAAAACCACATTAAATATCAACCCCACAAAAAGATTGAACTTCTAAATTGGGCAATGAGTTTCAAAATAAAGAAATTGAAATTCTGAAAAGCTCATTGACTTGTAAAAGGGCATGCAAAATTGAGTGGCTAGAAAGTTAAGCGATTAATATGAGATAGAGTTTTTAAACCTTATGCTTTATAGGTCGTGTTTTAGATTTTTAGCCAAGTGGTTTTCATTTTAAGTTTTGTAGTTTACATTTTGAAGAGTTGTGGTTTAGATTTTAAGCATTGCGGTTTACATTTTAAAGGGACATGATTTAGACTTTAAGTCTTGTAGATTAAATTTTAAGCATTATTTTAAATTTAAACCACTAAGCTTTAAATTTAAACCGCAAGCCTTAAATGACTTAAAATATGAACCACTAAACTTAAATGGCATCAAAATTTAATCCACAAGGTTTAAGTTTTAATCCTTTAGGCTTACATTATAAAAATACTCTTTTAATCTATATAATGTAATGTGTGAATCTAATACAAAATCTTTATAATTTTAAACCAAATGGCTTAAAATTTAAACCACAATTTATAAATTTGAACCATAAGGCTTAAATGACATCAAATTTAAACTACAATTTATAAATTTTTATCCATTTAGGCTTAAATTATAAATCAAGTATATTTAAACCCCTAGTTTTGAAATTTTAACCACTAAGCTTTAAATTTAAATCACAAGGCTTAAAATTTAAACCACTTGCCTTAAAATTTAAACCACTAAACTTAAATGGCATCAAAATTTAATCCCCAAGGTTTAAGTTTTAATCCTTTAGGCTTAAATCCTTTAAAATTTAAACCATGCATCTTTAAAATCTAAACCACAAACCTTTAAAATGTAAATCACAACCCTTTAAAATTTAAGCCTCAATCATTTAAAATGTAAACCACAATGCTTAAAATGTAAACTACAAGGCATAAAATGTAAAACACGTCTCTTTAAAATGTAAATTACAATCCTTAAAATGTAAACCACAACCTTTTAAAATGTAATCCATAAGCCTTAAAATGTAAACCCCAACCTTAAAATATAAATCACTAGACTTAAAGTGTACCCCACCAGCCTTAAAATGTAAACTACAAGCCATTAAGATTTATGATTTTCTCTTCAAATCACTATTAAGGCAGCAAAAGTTGCAGCCTCTGGCACAAGCTCGGACAGGCAAATCCATGTCCTCCCTTGTCGTCCGATCCTTCCATCCTCCGGCCTCATTGAGTGCTGAGAGTCTCCATACACCATCAGTGCCTGCCCAAACATTATCTTCTGTAATGATTTTTTGACTCGTTATGTAAAAATTTATGACGCAAAATTTTAGCAAATCCCATACATAGATTTTCGTTTACCATTAAAACCAAAGAAGGATTATGCTGCAGTCCCCATTTCTTGCTCCACTGCATCTCTTGCATCCTTGTCATTAAGTAATCGTCGGAATTCACTGCAGCCCAGAAAACCAGATCATCACACATTATCATCAAAATCCATTATAATGCTCTTAAATTACCGAGATCATGCATATTCCTTATATTAGTAAAAGTAGTCATCAAGATAGTGTAGTTAAGTTCACAACGAGAGATATCAATACTGCCACTCCTAGTAGCGAAAATTTGCACTATCAATCCAATTAAGCATCAATATCTTTGTTTGTTTGCATTTAGACATTAATTATTTTACCATAATGAAAACTAGGAGCTTAAACCCTACTTTGCCTGATTCAACAAGGCACTTCTAATTTGCATAGGTACCTAATTTTGGTTAAAAAAATTAAATATCATAATATTTTGCTCAATATCTTGCAATGTAATTTATTGTTTTAGTTGCAGATTATAACTAAACTAACTTATTTAAAGTAGATTGAGTAAAAGGGAAAGGGCAAAATGAAACTAATATACTATAATGTAATATTTTGTTGTTCTGTTATCTAAAAAAGATGACATAATTAAAGTCACAAACTACAAACATTTTATAATTCTGATAGTGGCGAAACATGCAAAAAGATGAAACCCAAGTCATATACTCATATATGTGTGTGTGTGTGTGTGTGTATTATATTCATATAGTTTCCTTACCAAACATTTGTAGTGAGAATATTAAGTACTAAAATACCAAACCATGAGAAAAAAAGTGGAATGTGAGATGGATTATTCTTCTTTATGCCATCATAGATTATAGATAGCATAGACAAAATCCAATCTGGAATATAGTTATAATAAGTCAAAACCAGAAAACAAGGGAGAATGTTCATCAAATCTAAAAATGACATGGACGTATAAGCACAAAACATAAATAAGCAAAATATGAAAGAAGTCAAAGCATATAACGTCAGGACAAGGCTTTCTATTTTTAATTTTTTATTATTAATTTTGTTGTTGAGCCAATATGTTGAGATCTTTCATTTCAAGTCTGTCTCTCCCAAGTTCATTGCATACCCACCCTATATTTTTAACAACCAGTTGCAGTTTCTCCCAAACTAGATAAAAATTCAGTCACTCCATTTTTGGCTTCTTTATAACAGCTTAAAGCAGCTGACTAATGGTATTAAACATCTCCAACTATAGGACCTAGGAGGTACTTAAATATGACCCCATTCTTTCCTTTAGGTGTTTCAATCGAAGGAGTTTCTGATTGAGAAGTCCCAGATGATCCCATGTCATGCATTTTAAAAGCGTCGTTAGATCTTTTAGAATTGGTAGTTGCCACTCCTTTTACCACAAATTTATTTGTATTAGAAACACCTGTTAACTTGCAGCATCTCTATTGTGGTTTTCCAATTTGCAACTAGTATTGTCATCTTTATGATCTGCCAAAAGTAAATAGATGTTATTCTTTGCATAAGATGTTTTGTTATGTGATAGATCTTTCTTAGGTAAGAATAATTCTATCTTAGTTTCCAAATCCAATAATGAAATTTCTCAAGAAAAACTTTATTAATAACAATGAAAGATTTACAAATGAGCATTAGAGTGGCTCAAACTCTCCTAGCACAGCCTTTCAAGAGGGCTGATCTCTCCACCAAAGCTTAAATTATAAATCAAGTATCTTTTAACCCTTAGTTTTGAAATTTTAACCACTAAGCTTTAAATTTAAACCACAAGGCTTAAAATTTAAACCACTTGCCTTAAAATTTAAACCACATGCCTTAAATAACTTAAAATATGAACCACTAAACTTAAATGGCATCAAAATTTAATCCACAAGGTTTAAGTTTTAATCATTTAGGCTTAAATCATAAACATAATCTCTTTAATCTATATAATGTAATGTGTAAGTCTAATCCAAAATCTTTATAATTTTAAACCAAATGGCATCAAATTTTGAACCACAAGGCTAAATGGCATCAAATTTAAACCATCAAGCTTTAATTATAAAGCATGACCATTTAAACCATAATGTTTTAAATTTAAACCACTAAGCTTTAAAATTTTAACCACAACCCTTTAAAATTTTAACCTCTACCCTTTAAAATATAAACCTCTAGGCTTAAAATGTTGATCACATGTCTTTAAAATTAAAACCATAATCCTTTAAAATTTAAACCATGCATCTTTATAATCTAAACTACAAACCTTTAAAATGTAAACCACAACCCTTTAAAATTTAAGCCACAATTATTTAAAATGTAAACCCCAATGCTTAAAATGTAAACTACAAGGCATAAAATGTAAAACACGTCTCTTTAAAATGTAAATCACAATCCTTAAAATGTAAACCACAACATTTTAAAATGTAGACCATAAGCCTTAAAATGTAAACCCCACCGTTAAAATATAAACCACTAGACTTAAAGTGTACACCACCAGCTTTAAAATGTAAACCACAAGCCATTAAGATTTATGATTTTCTCTTCAAATCACTATAAATGCACCAAAAGTTGCAAAATTGGCATCAACTTCATGCATAAGCACCCTTATAACTTGATTAATACAAACAATGCATTTATCTAAATGTAAACCACATTCCTTGATATGTAATAAACCATAACCCTTAAAATATGAAGTCGTTGCCTTAAAATGCAAATCACAAGCCCTTAAGCCTTATTATTTTTTCTTCAAAACATTATAATGGTGTCATAAGTGGCAAAATAGGCACCACGTTCATGCACAAGTACCAAAGAACCCCATTATAGTTTAATTAATATAGGCAATGCATGAATCAAAATGTAAACCACAATCATTAAATTGTAAATCACACATATGTATAAACCTCAAGACTTTAATACTAACGGTTTACATTTCAAATTATCATTTAAGGCTATATGGTGCCAAAAGTGGCCAATAGGTACAAAGCACCTAGTTAAGTGATTACAGGTGCTTGCTTTAGCAATGCAAGTCTCAGGAGATGATGCTTTCAACAAACAAGTTCTAAAGAGGAAGAAGTGAGGTCAAAAGCAAGGAATGATCATCCTTTCTTCTTCATAAGTGACAGAATAAAGAATAAAATAGCTGAGCCAATCAAAATAAAGAATAAAGCGAACTAGATACAAGGATTAAAATACAAAAAATATCATATTAAACTAAAGTCACTAGTTCTTAATTCTTTCCTAATATTTTCTGTTGTCTCTTCTGGTATACACATAGGACAGTTTTATCATTATGCTTCCTGCCATAAGCTGTTGAGTGCACATAACCATTTTTGTTGCTTGCACTGCTTCCACTACTTGCCCTATCACTCTTGCAGCTGCAGTTTACCAGAGAACATGAACTACAGTTCTTCATATACTGCCCGAGTTTCTTTTTGAGCCTTTTAACTTCCTTTAACAACCTCAGATGCTACTTTCAACTCTCTAGTAGAAGAGTTTGACTCAGAGTTTGTCCCACCAACAATGTGTCTGTTGGTTCCTTAAAACTTTGCAAAGATTAGTAGATTAGTAATTTTTTTTGGTAGTGGTGGAGGGGTTTGGGGTGAGGCTTTTTAGACTAGATTAGTAGGTATTGAACATATGGAGGTGGAGATTACACAAGTCATTTTCCAACTTCTATTTTCAACTTTAGGTGGGAAACAAACATAATAAAATGCCTGCTGTGACTTTCAACTCCTCATCTTCTTCACTCCTTGTTTTGCTCAAGTCAGAAGTGGACCTTTATTGTCATCCATGTTTGACTGTTAATGCCTCTATGGAATGGAATCTAGACCTAGCCACACACCCAATCTCCTACTGCTTCTTGTTTCGCCAGTGTAAAAAAAAACCTCTCCCAATCCCATGAAAAATAAAATAAAACCCCTAAAAACCCTTCCCTCAATACTGTCTAATAGATAGATCCATACTTGAATGAAACCAACAGAATAAGAAGAAGAAAATGAAAAGGGAGAGGCATATATTAAGTTATTAGAACAAATATTAATATTGTACTTAAATTGATTGTTCAGTTGTTAGTGATCATGCTCATGATTTGGTGGTTAATCTCCACCACAAGATAGAGATTTCATATATATATATATATATATTGTTCTTCTTCTTCTTTCTTATGTGTTGCCTTGCTTTATCTATATGGAGAAATTTAGAGGGGCATAAGATAATAAAAAATCATAATCGCTTCGAAGCTGGGACAAATAATTTTTCCATGAACACTTGAGTTTTGATCAATCACAAAATTTGATGCAAGTAAAAAATTCTCATCATACATAAAAAAACTCCAAATAATATTTTTTTGGGCGCGCGTTTCCCTTTTTTCTCTCTTCCATGGCGAAGAAGAAGAGAGTGGTTCGAAAGCCAGGTTTACAGACACTTGAACGGGGTTCTACGATTGATCTTCATGAAGGAACTAATGCAGCGGATGAGACTGGGTCTCCGGCTGGATTGACTCTAATTGCAGAAGTAGTACATTCAGGGGAAATCAATCAGACTAATGGCAGTTATGAACTTCTTTCTGGTTCGAAATTGGATTCGAAGCAGCAGTAGGTTTCAGATTGGGCTAAAGAGGTGGAATCAAAGAGCGATTCTGAGATGGACCAGAGTCATTTCCAAGAATCTGCGAAGACTCACTGGAAATCTTTTTCTAAAGAGAACATGTTTGTGCGAGACCCAATGTTATCCTATTCTGAACCGCTGATAAAGGATGGGAAGAAGATAGCCCAAGTGGATCCAGAAGAGGTTGTGATGCAAGCGGCTAACTGGAGATCGGTTGTTATCTGTATGGTTTTGGGAGCCAATCCACCCATGGCTGTGTTTGAAGGTTTTATCAAGCGGGTTTGGGGACATCTAGGGATAGCTCAAGTAGCTATAATGACTATGGGTTTGATCATGGTGAAATTTAATGACGATGCCACTAGAGATCAGGTTTTGGAGTCTGGAGTTCTGCAATTTGATCGGAAGCCAGTTATAATCAGGTCGTGGACTACAGATCTAAACACGCTAAAATTGGTTCAATCTGTGCCTTTGTGGATCCGTCTCTATGACCTTGGTCTTCAATACTGGGGGAACAAGAGCTTAAGTCCCTTAGTTAGTACCATTGGAAAACCAATTATGGTGGATCAATATACTAGCGATCGCACTAGAGTCCAATTCGCTAGAGTATTGGTTGAGATGGCCATTACTGATTCTCCTCCTCGTTGTATTCAGTTTCTAAACGAACATGGACAACTTGTGGAGCAAAGTATAGATTATGAATGGCTTCCAGTGAAGTGTAAGAGTTGTATGGGGTTCGGTCACAGCATGGCTGAATGTCGTAAGGGGGAATCTGAGAAAAAAGGGAAGAAGATAGAATCTGTTAAGGCTGTAGCTGTTACTAAAGAGCAGGCACCAGAACCTGTGGTTGAAGAGGGGAAGGTTAGCCAAATCTTAACTCATAATAACAAGGATCATGATCAATCAACTCAAATTAGAGAATGGCATATTCCGAAAAGAACTGTACAATCGAAGGGGCAGGGCTCTCATGTTACCTGTAATCATGATACCGATAAGGAGGCAGGAAGGCAAACTGGGAATACTTTTAGGGTGCTGCAGGAAACAGAGGCTGGTTTGGAGAAAGGATCAGTGCCAATTGCGGCAAAGGGTTCAGGTTTTGCAATTACTTGAAGATGGATAACTGTAATATAGCTAGTTGGAATGTTAGGGGTGTTAATAACAAGAATAAACAAAACTCTGTACTAAAGTTTTGTAGTTTGAATAAAATTGGAGTGGGGGCATTACTTGAAACTAAGTTGAAGGATAACAAGATTAAAGAGATGATGGTGAATAAGTTCAGTAGTTGGGATTACTATAGTAGCCCGACTATCGAAGGTCGTTTGCTTATTATTTGGAGGAAAAGTTTTGTTAAGGTGGTAGTCTTGGCTAAATCTTCTCAGTTTGCTCACTGTTTTGTGAAAATGCCAGGTCAGGCAGAAGCTTTTTGTGTTACATTTGTTTATGGTTTGAATACCATTGATGAGAGGAAAATTCTTTGGGTGGACTTATTGACTCTCAAGTTTCCTGTGAAGCCTTGGCTGCTTCTAGGAGATTTCAATGCGGTTTTCAATAGCGAAGACAGAGTAGGGGGAATCCTATCTCTATGAATGACTTGTCTAATGCTTCTATTTGGCAATCTCAAGTTCATGTGGAAGCTCTCAGAAGGTCGGGCTCGAATTTTACTTGGTCTAACAACCAAGATGGAGCTAGTAGAATTTATTCTAGAATTGATCATGCTTTTGCCAATGAGGATTGGTATGATAATTTTCCCAACTCCACTGCCCATTTTGCTTGGGAAGCAATATCTGACCACTGCTCTTGTGTGGTTTCTGCCACTGTTTCAGAGAAAATAGGTCTTAAGTCGTTTCGTTACTATAATTTATGGGCTGATCACCCAGAGTTTAAGGGGTTAGTTGCTGCCAGTTGGGAGAAGCCTTTGGCCGTGAAGGGGTTGAAAGGCATCTATTATAAGCTCATGAGGTTGAAACATAGCCTTAAGAAATTTAATAACGCTACTATTGGAGATGTGGGGGCTACTTACCTTGAGGCCAAAACCAGATTTTCTGCTACTAGACAGCAAGCTCAGGCTCACCCGAGGGATATCACTTACCAGGATAGGGAAAAATCTACTGCTGAGGTTTTACAAAGCAAAGAAAAGATGTATTTCAGTTTTTTGAGACAACGGAGTAAAATTAAGTGGCTTCAACAAGGGGATGCGAATACTTCTTTTTTTCATGCTTTTTTGAAGAAAAGGAAGGTGGAGAACAGGATAACTTATTTCGTTACTGATCAAGGTATCATTAATGATAACTTTTCTGATGTCGTTGATCATTTTGTTAACCACTTTCGTGGTTTTATGGGTAGTAAAAATCCAACCAGTATGCGACTGAATATGGATTGTATGGGAAAAGGAACTAGACTTGGTCTGGAGCAGCTGGCTATCCTGAAACCGTTCTCTAATAAGGAAATTAAGGAAGTCTTATTCAGTATACCAGATGAGAAGTCCCCTAGGCCAGATGGTTATGGCTCGGGTTTTTTCAAAATAATGTGGCCTGTTTTAGGGACTGAGTTTTGCAGGGCTGTTCAGGATGCTTTTGTTTCAGGGAGTTTGCCATCTGAATTTCACGATACTATGATATCCCTCATCCCTAAGAAGGATAATCCCTCAAGAGCTGTTGATTACCGTCCGATTGCCTGCTGTTCTACAGTTTATAAATGCATTTCAATGCTGATGTGTTTGAGGCTTGCAGGAGTACTTCCTTCGTTGGTCAGCCAAAATCAAGGAGCCTTCATCAAGGGTAGATCCTTAGCCCACAATGTGATGATATTGCAAGATCTTTTAAAGAACTATAAGAGAAAGACAATTTCTCCTAGATGCACCATCAAAATAGACATAAGCAAGGCTTATGATACTGTTAACTGGGACTTTCTTGAGGATTTGCTCAATGCCTACAACTTGCCTGGAAAATTTGTTAGAATGATTATGAGTTGTATTCGGTCAACTTCTTATTCTATCACAATGAATGGGAGGGTGCAAGGCAGTTTCAAAGGGGAAAAGGGGCTGAGACAAGGTGACCCTTTATCTCCTTTACTCTTTGTCCTTATCATGGAGTATCTAACCAGGAGGCTTCAGCTTGCTGCTTCACAGACATTATTCAGATTTCATCCTCTCTGTAAGAGTCTAAAACTCATAAATCTCTGCTTTGCAGATGATTTAATTTTGTTCAGTAAAGGCACTAGACAGTCAGTGTTAGTTATTCAAGAGGTGCTATCTGAGTTCAGTAAAACTACTGGTTTGCATATCAGTAAGGATAAGTCCCAGGTGTTTTTCGGTGGTGTCCATTCATATGAGAAGAGTGCTATCCTCAAGGATCTCCAACTCACAGAAGGTGGTTTCCCCTTACATTATTTGGGAGTACCTCTTAGACCAACCATGTGGAAAACTGAAGACTGTGGCATCATCATCAAGAAAATAAACCAGAGGCTTCATTCTTGGGCTAGTAGACACTTATCATTTGCAGGAAGAATGCAGTTGATTCACTCTGTATTATTTGGACTTCGCAACTACTGGATGAACATTTTTGTGCTCCCTCACAGTGTGATTAAGGAGGTTGAGAAATTGTGTAGAGGTTTCCTTTGGGGTGTTAATGGTAACAGGAGTAAAGTTCATATCGCTTCTTGGGACAAGGTGTGTCTCTCGAAGTCTTATGGGGGTCTTGGGTTCAAGAATGGGACAATATGGAACCAAGCTATTCTTGCCAAGTTTATTTGGGCCATTACTGAAAAGAGTGACTTACTGTGGGTTAAATGGATTAATTCCATCTATCTTAAGGAAGTTTCTTTTTGGTCTTATGAGCTCAAACCAGACACGAGCTGGTACTAGCGCAAGCTCTGTAACTTGAGGCATCGCTTTTCTTGTTCTGAGGTTGCTGCAGCAGGATGTTCGGGTAAATTCAAGGCTACAACTCTTTACAACAACTCCTTAAATCAATCTCATGTTTGCTACTACTTTAAAGCTATCTGGAACTCTTATAATCTGCCTAAGCACCGGTTTTTGTTATGGCAAGTGGTGAATTCTCAACTTCTCACAAGGGATAATTTGATCAAGTTTCATGTTGATTTGGTTTCGTTGGACTGCCCTGTTTGTGGAATCAATCTTGAGTCGCATGAGCATCTGTTTTTCAGCTGCAGTTTATCTGGTAAAGTAGTAAATCAGATCTTCATTTGGTTGGGCTTGTCTGCTTGGCCTAAGGATTTCAGCAGTTGGATCAATTGGCTGAATTGGAAAGGGGCTGGTTTGATTCACTTTATTAATGTGGCTGTTCTTGCAGCAGTCATCTACTATCTCTGGCTTAATAGGAATAGGTGTATATATGAAGGCTATTCCCATTCGGTTTCCCTTATTGTGAAAGACATTAGAGATACAGTGAAATATAGATTACTATTTGTAAAAAATAGAAACTTAAATAGGCTTGAGAGAAATTACTTGTTGAGATTACTCATGTAATTTGTTTGTTCTGGTTGTTGGAGTTCCTGTTCTAGGAACTTTTGGTGAGTTGGAGGGTGTATTGTTCAGTTGATTAATGAAGTTTCCATTCTTCTTGATCAAAAAAAAAAAAAAATTCTCATCATTTTGGATGTTTTGTTATTCCATTATTTGTATTGGATACACATTTTCTTTTGAAGTCTATTATTTGCTCTTGAATACACACTAAAATTATTTCTAAGTCTTTGACCATAAGTGTTGTTTTTTTATTGCCTTTCGGGATTGAATGGTCAAGCTGAGGTCTTGAAAAATATGAACATCTTGTCTATGAATACTTGTTTCTTACTGTTCATTTGTTCAAGTAGTTTTATTATGCAAAATAAAGAATAATTGAGTAGCTCAAATCATTGTATGTCCTTCTATGGATTCTTCTGCATGTGCTTTAATTTTGATATTTTTTTATTAACAAATTTTTATTATTGTTTATGTTTCATTGCATTTGTTTTGATTGAGCATTATTTAATCAGTAATGTTAGATACATATTTATTATTATTATTTTTTTTTTATTATTAATTGTTTATTTTTGTTTATGCATATTTCAGAAATGTTTTCCAAATCTTTAATTAACAAAGATAAGAAATCATTATCAATTGTTCATTCAAAATCAAATGATATGTTTCAAGTAAGTATTTTTTTATGGTTTTTTACGTATTTAAAAGTTTTATCATCTGTAAATTTATTTATTTTTTAAAAAAATTTTGTTGCTATTAATACTTCTTTCTATAATTAACATATGTTTTTTCATTTTCATTTATTTGTGCAGTATTTAAATGAAGATAAATTACTTTTTGTGCATTTTAATATTCGAGCTCAATGCTATTGGAGTGATATTGGATGCATTCAAAGTTTTCTCAGTAATGAAGAAGTACAACTGCTAAAACAATCTTGCCTTGGGTTCATTCTAGATTTGGATGTATTACTTGAACCATCGCATATGATCATGCATTCTCTTCTTCTACATGAGGATGGCAGCTCTAATGGGAATGAGCTTCATCTAAATTTTGGAGGTAACAAAACAAAATTTGGCATTGAAGAATTCAGAATTATAACAAATTTAAATTGCAATGAAATTCATGCTGACATGGGGGTTACCAATGATAATAATTGATTACTTGTTAAATATTTCAGTGGAAAATCATCAATATCTAGAAATGATTTGAAAGATTTCGTTAAATCTAGAAAAATAGATATTGATGCTGAGGATGCTGTTAAATTAGTGAAAGTATATATTGTGGAAAATATATTAGGTAGTAAAAGAGGAGATAGGTTAGTAGACAATTTTGTCATGAGTTTAGTTGATGATAATCAAAAGTTTGAGGCATATCCTGGGGGTCGCCGATCTTTTAACGAAATAATAAAATACCTCACAAGCGCCCTAGATTCATCAAAGACAGGATATGAGCTATGCGGCTTCCCTATAGCCTTCCAAGGTTGGGGTTTTGAGGTTATTCCTTTGTTGGCATCATCATTTACCATTCATGTTGGTTCAAAGTTCCCCAGAATTTTGAACTGGAAGACAGGGAAGAAGAGTTGTCATTTAAAGACAATTTGGAAAAAAGTTTTTAAAAAATCAAAGGTAAAAAATTTGTTTTTATTTCTTATTTTTTTTAACTTTCTCTCTTATTTTTTAGAATTGTTGTATTAATTTTTTTATTTTGTTTTATGTATAGGTTTATGCTCCTTTAAACTTTTCTAATGATGAAAGAAACTCATTTCATCATGCTATGCTTTGTGTCTCTTCAACTTCTAAAAGAGGGAGAGAAGAAGATGATCATAATTCGAAAACCAAAAAGAGAAAAAGTTATACTTCAAGTAGTTCTAATGAATAAGCTATTTTTTTGTTGAAGGTTCGTTTTTTATTGTTTCCAACTTATATCCTTGTTTTTGTTTTTTGTCTAGTTTGCATTTTGAAAATATGTTGTTTACAATTTCTTATATATTTTACTTTTTTCTGTGTTGTTCATTATATATTTTTGCCCTTTTAATTTTTTTCAGGAAATCAAAGAAGATAATATTTTTTTGTTGAAGGTTCGTTTTTTATTGTTTCCAACTTATGTCCTTGTTTTTGTTTTTTGTCTAGTTTGTATTTTGAAAATATGTTGTTTACAATTTCTTATATATTTTAGTTTTTTCTGTGATGTTCATTATATATTTTTTCCCTTCTAATTTTTTTAAGGAAATCAAAGAAGATAATATTTCTTTGTTGAAGGTTCATTTTTTTATTGTTTCCAACTTATGTACTTGTTTTTGTTTTTTGTCTAGTTTGCATTTTGAAAATATGTTCTTTACAATTTCTTATATATTTTAGTTTTTTCTGTGTTGTTCATTATATATTTTTTCCCTTCTAATTTTTTTTCAGGAAATCAAAGAAGATCATATTTTAATGAAAAAAGATATTGCTGATATTAAAACAAAGGTGAATGACATTGAGGAGGGAATGAAACGTTTCTTTGATTTTATGGAGGTTTTTATGAAGAAACATGATGCAAACAAGGAAGTTCCTGGTGAAGGGCAAGGAGAAGGAGAAGAGGAGAAGGTGAAGAACAAAGATCGGAAGTCTTCTTCTCAAGAGGGGAAATTCTTATCTGAAGATGATTTGCATCAAAGTATGAATGACTTCAACACTGTAGAATGTGTTGGTCCTTTAGCAATTATTCCGGTATGATTTTTAATCTATCTTTGAATTGAAAAACCTTTTATTATTTTGTGTTTTATCTTTTTACAAAATGTTTGTTTATTTTTCTTAAGTTGTCTATCTAATTCTGATTTTTAGGTTTCTAATGTGGAACCAATTCAAAATGATCTTGAAGAATTTACAACAAATAAAATTGATATTGGCCATGACAAAGATTTTGAGACTACTCCAACTTTCAATATTTTATCCCAATCATCAAATGACAATCATGAGGTTAAGAAATTATACTCAAGAAAGAAAAGGGAAAGGAAACCAAGAAAATTTGTTTGTTCTCCATATACCCATGATTTTTCAGCAATTGTTTGTGCTTTGTCCAATGAACGAAGAAAAAAGAAAGAACATTTCATTGGACGATTTCCTTTTGAGAGCAAATTTGATGATATGCCTTCAATGGAGTTGGAAGAAAGATTCATGTCATGGTATAAGCTTGGTCTTAAGAATCATAGGTAAATTGGTTTACTTATTGAGTATTTATATTAATTATATTGTTTTATATATTAATACCATTTGTTTTTTCTTAGGTCTAAAAAGGAACCATTCTATGCATTTTATGCAACAATTCCCGGGTTTGTATATGGCGATCAGTGCATTAATTATAAGAAGTGGTTCCATGATCTATATGACAAGAATGGCCTCCTTGATGATAATGTAAGATTAAATTTCTTTTTTATCCTGTTTTATACTTTATGAAAATTTGTATTCTTTTTTATACTTTTTATGATTTTTCTTGTCCCTCGTTTTTCATATTGCAGCATATTTCTTTAGCACTTTATTATTTGAGAAGGAAGGCTATTTGTCATAGTTGCTTGCCTTCATTTCAAAATTGTATTACATCGGACTACATTTTTGATGCATTTCTTAGGCAAGTAGCAGTTAGTGAATCTGACATAGAAAATTTTAATTGGAGTAAGGAAGTGATTATAATTGATAGAATACTTGGCAAATCAATCTTATATGGGAAGTCATGGTTAGATGTCGATTTTGTATATCTGCCATTTTTTATTTTAGGTGGAATTCACCTAAATCATTGGTGCTTAGGTGTTCTTGAGATTGATAACGAAAAATCTTTATTTATGATTCTTACTACCAAGATGGTGATGAAAATGTAAGAAATCATGTAAAGAAATATTGCCAAGTTTTTCCTTATATTTTCGACTTCTTACGTTTCCATGAAAAAAGAGAAGGATATACTTCAGGTTGTCAGGAGTTTGAGTATTCATGGAAACCATCTCCATTTCAAGTTAATATGTAAGTTTTTAAAATATAAATTAGTTTTATTAATTGTGGTTTTTATTTATTATTAAAAATCTTATGATATGATTTTATTTTTTATGTTTGCAAGACTGATTGTGGCATTTATCTCATAAAGTTTGTTGAATTACTGATGGCGGGGAAATCAATTTTTGAAATTGGACCAGATAAAGCATTTTCTATGCGGAAGAAAATGGCAATAGAATTGTGGGTTCATGGAAACTTCAAGCACATGAATGAAGGATATGAAACTCCGACTGAAGATGTATGCCTAGGTTAATTATAGAAATGCACCATTGGTTTTAATTTCAAAGATTATAGATTTTAGAGTCTTTCATTTTGCTAAAACTTTGAGTTTTGTAGTTACAAAATGTAAACAAACAAAACAAAAAATCCTTATAGTAATTCAATGGAAATTTTTGCCTATTTATATTTCATTGAGAAGTATAATTGATGTATAATAATTGTTTCTGAAAAAAGATAATTATCCATTATAATTAAAGTATAATGTTTTAAATTTAAACCACTAAGCTTTAAATTTTATCCATTAAGGTTTAAATTTAAACCAGTTGCTTAAAATTTTAAACCACAATATAAATGGCATTAAATTTTCATCCCCAATGCTAAATGGCATCACAAATTTTGATCCACAAGGCTAATTGACATCAAATTTAAACAAAAATTTATAAATTTTTATCCATTAAGTTCTATTTATAATCCAAGTCTCTTTATCCAACAATGTTTTTAATTTAAACCCCTAAGCATTAAATTTGAACAACTTTTCTAAAAATTTAAACTACAATCCAAATCGAATCAAATATTGAACCCCAACGCTAAATGACATCAAATTTAAACCTCAATCTATAAATTTTTATCAAATAAGCTCTTTTTATAATCCAAGTCTTTTTTAAACCCCAATGTTTTACAGTTAAACCCATAAACTTTAAATTTAAACCACTTACCAAAAAATGTTGAACTACATAGCTAAATGGTATCAAATTTTGAACCACAAGGCTTAATGACATCAAATTTAAACCACGATTTATAATTTTTTATCAATTAAGCTCCTTTTGTAATCCAAGTATCTTTAAACCCCAATGTTTTTCATATAAACCCCTAAGCTTTAAATTTAAACCACTTGCCTAAACATGTTGAAACACAAGGCTAAATGGCTTCAAATTTTGAACCATAATTTATAAAAAAAAATTCCATTAAGCTCTATTTATAATTCAAGTCTATTTAAACCACAATGTCTTAAATTTAAACCACTAAGCTTTAAATTTAAACCCCTAAGCTTTAAATTTAAACTACTTGCCTAAATATTTAAACCGCAAGCCTTAAATGACTTAAACTATGAACCATTAAACTTAAATAGCAATTAAAATTTAATCCACAAGGTTTAAGTTTTAATCATTTAGGCTTAAATTATAATCATAATCTAATTAACAATTTCATTTAAAGTTTAAATCCCTAGCCTTTAAATTTAAGTAAATAGGCTTAAATTTTAATCCAAGTTTCTTTATTTGTCAAAAATTTAGAGCTCATGTTATGATTGGCAAGAAAAAAATATATATTTTTATATTAATATAAATGTATGATCTGTGCGCCGCGGCCCTAATAAAATAGTGTCGCGGCGCGCAGAGAAAACAAAATTCCATATGTCCTTTTTCCCTGCGCACCGCGGCTCTTTTGTTTCATAGTGTCTGTGCGCCGCGGCGCCACCCCGAGCCAGTTTTTTATATACATTTGAATATCTCATTTCTCTATTATTTCAAAACATCTTATTTTCAAATTCTCTTCTTTTCTTCTATACTTTTGACCATTCATCCATACAAATTTTGAACCGAATTTTAAAAAAATTATCCATTAAGTACTATTTATAATTTAAGTCCTTTTAAAGTACAATGTTTTAAATTTAATCCAATAAGCTTTAAATTTTATCCCCTTGCCAAAAAATTTAAACCACAATTTATAAATTTTTATTCATTAAGCTCTATTTATAATCCAAGGCTCTTTAAACCACAATGTTTTAAATTTAAACCATAATTTATAAATTTTATCCATTAAGCTCTATTTATAATCCAAGTCTCTTTAAACCACTAAGTATTAAATTTAAACCGTTAATCTTTAAATTGAAGCCACTTGCCTAAGAATTTAAGCCACAAACCAAATGGAATAAAATTTTGAACCCCTAGGCTAAATGACATCAAATTTTCAACCACATAGCTAAATGACATCAAATTTTCAACCAAAATTTATGAATTTTTATCCATTCAGCTCTATTTATAATCCAAGTCTCTTTAAACCACTAAGATTTAAATTTAAACCCCTAAGCTTTAAATTTAAACCACTTGCTTAAAATTTTAAACCACAATATAAATGGCATCAAATTTTGATCCCCAATGCTAAATGGCATCACAAATTTTGATCCACAAGGCTAATTGACATCAAATTTAAACAAAAATTTATAAATTTTTATCCATTAAGTTCTATTTATAATTCAAGTCTCTTTATCCAACAATGTTTTTAATTTAAACCCCTAAGCTTTAAATTTGAACAACTTTTCTAAAAATTTAAACTACAATCCAAATCGAATCAAATATTGAACCCCAACGCTAAATGACATCAAATTTAAACCTCAATCTATAAATTGTTATCAAATAAGCTCTTTTTATAATTATATGTGTGTTGATCTAAAATATTGGTTTATGTTATAAAACTATTTACTTTATCAAAATCATTTTATATTGTGTGAGCATTGTTAAGTTATTCTCTATAAAGAAAAGAGAGTCGTGGCTCGCTAAAATTGCAATAAGTTTGCTGTCGCTGAGCGCCGCGGCGCGAAATTGCAAAAAAAGTTTACCTTCGCTGGGAGCTGCGGCACTACATTTGCACTAACTTACATTGTCTGCGCGCCGTCAATAATAGAGTACCGCGGCGTGACCCCGAGCCCTCTGCTTTTTATATACTTTTCTAGATCTCATTTATTCATTATTTCAAAACATCATATTTTGTTTTAGGGTTCAATCATCTTTTCTGGGTTTACAACTTTTGTGTGCCATCTTGGAAGAAGATTTTCAAGTAAGTATATGTATTATAATTCTTATATTAAATCTTGTATGAAGAAGATTCTTTGTTTAGAAAAAATTTATGTTATGATGTTAGTAATTTTAGGGGTGTTTTGTTGTTAGTAGAGGAACTTTTATATTTGTTTAAATTGTTGTTTGTTTCTTAGTTTTTGTTTATTACTGCATTTTATGTCTAAGTTTTTGGGCATTACATTGTTGAAAATCAAGTATTGAAGGTTGTTTTATTAGTGTGCTCACCAAGTGTTTGTGAAATTGACTCAATGAGGTTCAATGTCATGATTTCATTATTTTTGGTCTCTTAATTATTTTTGGCCTAGATAGAAAAGGTTTAAAATGCAACGTTGTGGCATAAGTAAACGAAAAGAGACAAACATGTATTGAATGAGAAGAAGACACTTGAGTTTTCTAGATTATTTAAACCAAAGAAAAAAAAATTAAAAAAATTATTTGATTGAATCGTATAAAACAACATATATGATATGAGACTATGAGTATTATTTGAGGTTGCTATAGAATCTCTTTCACTGATAAATTAAAAATATTTTACATGAATATATTCTTTAAACCAAAGAAAGCATTGCTTCTTTGATTTCTAAGATTCAAAGCATTGAAACTAATAAAAAAACAAAACAAATGTTCATATATTCGAATGAATAATAATAAATAGTCTTTTAGTGCAGAAGCTAAGAACCCATTTTCCTGTATAAGCTGCAATAGAGAAATTAAAAACGTTAGTATCTCAAAGATCAATCATGCTACATAAGCATTCGTAATATAATGTCAAATTTTCAAGAATCATGCTAGTAATCTACTTTCTTTACTTCCAAATTACATTTTATGATATTTTCTAAGCAGAAGATGATAATTGTAAATTATATGAAACATAATTAGGTCTAGGAGAATTATATGTTTGTGAGCTCATTGATTGCTTGTAGAATTATATGTCTTGGACAATTATATGTTGTGAGCATACGATTTGTCTCCACCTTATAATTACACATTAAAACACATTGCTTGCTTTTTATGTCTTGGAGAATTATATTTTGTGAGCTTATTGCTTGCTTTTTTTATTACCCCTAATTTTGTTTTAGGCAATTCAATATTATATATATGAGTTATTATAAATATAAATATATGCCTAGTTGATGATTATACAATGTTTTGACATCATTGTTTTTGGTATTGTATTTTTTAGGTAATTTTGAAGAAATATTTTTTGTGTCATATCTTGTGCAAATGGCTCCTAAAAAGAAATCAAAGGTATCTACTGAAGCTTCTACTTCTAGGGATAAAAATCCAAAGTTTAACTCAGATAAGTTTGTTAGTGAAGAAGCTAAGAAGAGATTTGATAGTATGCGAGCAAAGAAAGTATTGGGTGAACGAGGCATGGAATTCGATTCTAGGCTAAAAGATGATCCAATTTACAATAATATTCTTGTTAATATTGAGCAGAGGGGGTGGAAGACTTTAGTTCAAGTACCTTATGGAGGAAGAAAACAATTGGTAATAGAATTTTATGCTAATCTTCCGGAGCCCCGCAAACATAGATATTTTGTTCGTGGAACATGGGTGCCTTTCGATATTAATACTATAAATGGTATTTTCAAGTTGGTTACCTTAGATCCTGAGGAGGACCAGTATGTAAAATTTATAGAAGGACAAATTGATTTTGGTGCAGTGATAGATTGCTTGTGTAAACCAGGCTCTCAATGGGTTATGTCTAATGGCAAACCTCGACATTTGATGAAATCAGATATGACAAAAGAAGCCACTGCTTGGACTTATTTTGTGTGTGCAAATCTTCTTCCAGTTTCTCATGTATCCTCTATTACTGTTGAGCGTGTACTACTTGTTTATGCCATTATGAAGGGGTATACAATTGACATTGGCAAAGTGATCAATAGTAGCCTCAAACGTTTTGGACGGGGAGGCACAACAGGAGGTTTGGGACATGCATCCACTGTTACAACGTTGTGTGAAAATGTTGGCACTCCATCATGGACAGATGACCTCTATGTTAGGGCTCTTCCTACTATTACTGCTGCTATGGTGAATGCATATGGTGAACAAACTGTTAAATGGTTAGCAAGAGCTAACTTAGTAGGTGCCATACCAGAGGAGAATGAGGAAGAAGAGATTGAACCTATGGTAGAGGATGCACATGTTCGTATCACTCCCCCTACAGATCCATATATGCAGTTCTTAGGTCAACAAAACTCTCATATCATTCAACAAAATGATTTTATATATCGGCAAAATTCGCATTTGATGCAGTACTATGCCCAACGTAGTCAATATGATGCGGATCACACTAGACATATCAACTCTTTGCTTGGGCTCTGGGACCAAAATCAACAAGACCCTATCTTCTTTCAGCAGCCACCACTTTTCCCACCATTTGATTCCTAGCCACCATATCCTCAACATCCACCGCAGCCCCCATACTAGTTTATTGTTCAACTCGTTAATTATGCCGCATCATATGCTCAAAACTTATTTTACAGGACCTTTTTGTTCATTTAGTTTTTTTATTTTTGTGTTTTTTTAGTTTGTCTCATGCTTTGTTTGTATTAATTAGCAAGAGAACAAGTTCAAGTGAAATGTTAAGTGTAGGGCGAGGTTTTTAGTTTTTTTTTTTCACAAGACAAATTTTATTTATTAAAGAAATCTTGCCAATCAAAAAATTTAAATATTTTATTTGAATCAAGTGTCTTTAAACAACAAGGGTTAAAATATATAACATTTACCTTTAAATTTGAAAGGTCATTTTCAAAACAAGTGGAAGAAGCAATTCAAAGGCTGTTGTTTATCTACTCTTGTATGTAGATGATATGTTAATTTCCAGCAAGAATCTTGGGGAAATAGACAAAGTAAAGAAGTTGTTGAATAGAGATTTTGAAATGAAACACCTCAGTTCAGCTAAGAAAATTTTAGGAATAGAAATAATTAGATTTAAGCATCACAGGAAACTTAAGCTATCTCAAGAAGGGTATATGTCAAAGCTACTGAAGAGGTTTGCTTTTTCTGGTTTTAAGGCTGTAAGTACACCACAATGATTTAAATGTAAACCCCTAAGCTTTAAATTTAAACCACTTACCTAAAAATTTAAACCATAAACCAAATGACATCAAATTTTAAACCACAAGGCTAAATGGCATCAAATTTAAATCCTAATTTATAAGTTTTTATCCATTAAGCTCTTTTTATTATCCAAGCCTCTTTAATCCACAACCTTTTAAATTTAAACCAATTGCTTAAAAAAATTGAACCACAATGCTAAATGCATCAAATTTTGAATTACAAGGCTAAATGGAATCAAATTTTGAACCATAATTTATAAATTTTTATCCATTAAGCTCTATTTATAATCCAAGTCTCTTTAAACCAAAATGTTTTAAATTTAAACCCCTAAGCTTTAAATTTAAACCACTTGCCTAAAAATTTAAACCCAAAAACAAATGGCATCAAATTTTGAACCCCAAGGCTAAATGGCATCAAGTGTGATTGGCTTTGTTAAATCTGACTATGCAGAAGATTTAGACTCAAGAAGAATTCATTCTGGTTTTGTATTTCATTAAATGGCTGCACTATAAGTTGGAAAGCTAATCTTTTAAATGTACTATTGCTTTATCAGATATTTTTTGGGCCAACTTGGCCTGATTTTCTTAGCTGGTTTGTTTCTGTGTCGAGCAACAAAAGGTTGGATAACTCTTGCTTGATTGGCATGGTTTGTTGGATGTTTTGGAAAGCTAGAAATGAAGTGGTGTGCACGGAGAGAAGGATGCCAGCAGAGGACACAATGGCTTCGGCTAGAGCTTATTTTGATCATTGGAAAACTACCCAAGACAAGATTGAGATGGATCTGTTTGGTAGTGTCAGTGAATCTCAGAAATTGGTGCAATCGACTAAAGCAGGATAAGGAAGAATGAAAAACAATGTTGATGCTGCTTTGTTTGATTTTGTTGGCTGTTTCGGTATAGGTTGGATAGCAAATAATGAAGATGGTGAGCTGATTGAGGGTGCTAAAGAAGTGTTCAAAGGAGTTGAATCTCCCCTTATTGCTGAAGTCATTTGGCTAAAGGAAGTTCTTCACATGAAGATGATGAGCTCATCTTCTTCACATGAAGATTCATTTGAAAACGACAAGCATTAGTTAATTGTATGTATGCAATTGTGGTCATTTTTACATGATTTGTTTTCTTTACTTTTTATAACTAATCTAGGTCTCTCACTTTAGATGCCTAGGAGGGCAGAAGCTAATGTAATGACCTGAATTTAATTTTTATGATATGAACTGGAATAGCCAGAGAAGCTCATTTGTCCAATATGTGTGGTGTTCTCTCATGACAAAACAGCTAAATTCTGCTCCAAGTTAGGTCTGATATGGTGGAGTTTGTTGAAAAATGCAATGCCTGCAACCCCAGATTTCAATTTTCCTTATACAAGTTAGCTGTCAACATCCCAAAATCTCAAGTGGTTGTGCCAGAAACTGAGTTATATATTTATGTTATGTAGATTTTATTCATCCTCTTGAATCTGCTTTCACTTCAACTTTATATCAATTTAGAATAAAGGTTTCAAATCAATTTCAGAATAGAAAATATCTTGAAGCTTGATAATTACTGAAAAATGAAAGAAAGAAAGAAAAATAATTTGAAGTGAATTTGAACTGTTTTGTTATTTACCAACATACAATACCATACTTGAATTCTAGATAATTGAGCCTATTCAATTTCATATCATAGGAAGAACGGCACATTAAAACTCATGGAGTGCTTCGATTTTAGATTTGAAAAGGTAAAAAAGCAGTTAAACCCTAAAACCACAAACCAAATGGCATCAAATGTTGAACCACAAGGCTAAATGGTATATAATTTTTATTCATTAACCTCTTTTAATAATCCAAGTTTCTTTAAACCACCATGATTTAAGTTTAAACCATTGAGCTTTAAATTTAAACTCCTAAGCTTTAAATTTAAACCACTTGCCTAAAAATTTAAACCATAAACCAATTGGCATCAAATTTTGAACCACAAGGCTAAATGGCATCAAATTTAAATCACAATTTATAAATTTTTATCCATTAAGCTCTATTTATAATCCAAGTCTCTTTAAACCACAACCTTTTAAATTTAAACCACTAAACTTTAAATTTAAACCCCTAACTTTAGATTTAAACCAATTGCTTAAAAAATTTGAACCACAAGGCTAAATGCATCAAATTTTGAATTACAAGGCTAAATGGAATCAAATTTTGAACCATAATTTATAAATTTTTATCCATTAAGCTCTATTTATAATCCAAGTCTCTTTAAACCAAAATGTTTTAAATTTAAACCCCTAAGCTTTAAATTTAAACCACTCGAGTAAAAATTTAAACCCCAAACCAAATGGCATCAAATTTTGAACCCCAAGGCTAAATGGCATCACATTTAAACCACAATTTTATAAATTTTTATCCATTAAGCCTTAATTATAAATTAAGACCACTTAATCCACAATATTTTAAATTTAAACCACTAAGATTTAAATGTATACCACAAGGCTTAAAATTTAAACCACTTGCCTGAAAATTTAAACCACAAGCCTTGGATGGGTTAAAACATGAGCCTAATGGTTTAAAATTTAGACAACAATTTACAATTTTTTTATCCTTTTAAGCTTAAATTATAAACCTTATATCTTTAAACCCCTAGGTTTGAAATTTAAACCACGAAGCTTGAAATTTGAACCACTTGCCTTAAAATTTAAACCCCTAATCTTAAATGGCATCCAAATTTAATCCTCAAAGTTTAAGTTATAATCATTTAGGCTTATATCATAAACATTGTCTTTTTAACCATTATGTTTAAAATTTAAACCAACACCCTTTAAATTTAAAATTCTACACTTAAAATTTGAAACATATTTTTTTATTGGTTAAAAATTTAGACCCCAAGTTGTGATTGGCAAAAAAAATAAAATAATATATTTTGTTATATGTGTTCACTGTGCTCTGCGGCCCATATATATACGAGCCGCGGCGCACAGCTACATTAAATTGCTCTATTTTTAAGCCACATGCGCGCCGCGGCTCTAGCCTTCCTTTTTCTACGCGCCGCGGCGCGATGATTAGATCAAATACCCGCGGCACATTCTTCACATGCCCAAAGTGTGTTATATTATAACCACTTACGAATTTGTATTATTTTTATATTTTCAAGTGCTATTTCAACCTGTAAGCTTTCCTATCCGAACTTCAGTGTTTTCACAAATCTTTCTTAGCTCTAAACTCATTATCTTCTTCTCCATTTTCAACATTTCATTTATAGCTTTGGTTCAACCCTCCCTTTATGAGGACAACCATTCTTTTTTTGATAGTCGATATTCGAAGTTATTAGAGGAATTTGAGCTGAAGTTGAGCTTCTAACAAGGTATTTTCAATGTTTCCTTTCAAATTTATTCTGTGTTTTTTTTTTTGCAAGCTTAACTGAAAATTAAAATTTAACGATGTTAACAGATGCAACTAACTGTAAAATATATTTTGTATTCTTTTCGTTGTATATATATATAAGTATTCATTATTTCACTTAACTTATCCATGCATCCAATAATGATTATTTTAATGCTTTGATTTAGTTCATTATCATGCATTGTATCTGTTTGACAAAATACTTCAACTAAAATTCAATTGTATAGTATTAAGAATAAGGATTTTATTATTCTTTTGTTGAATTGATTTTCATGCCTTGTAAGTGTTTGACAAAATGTCTTAACTAAATTGCAGTTTGTATAATCCTGAGAATATGTGATTTTGATTCAATATTATTATATTAATAGGACATTAAATTCCATGATTAAATGTATGAAAATGTCTTTAATATTATGTGTTTTGTTTATTTTTTTTATATATATATTTTAAAGCTGGAAGTGTTATTTTAAAATCATGTTGTTTATATCTTTTGCTTGTTTTTTTATGTAAGATATGGCCAAGAAAGCTCGTATCATGAAGAAGAATAGGAAATCAGGTTATTATCATAAAAAATTGAATGTTTTCAAGGTAATTTTACATTGTTTATTTATGTTTCTTTTTTTGCTTTTAAAAAAAGGAAGATGATGTTTTCGATTTAATTATTTGTTTTCTATTTTTTTTTATTTTTATGTGCAGAATTTAAGTCCAAATAAGCTGATTTTTGCTAAGAATCAAATGAAAGTTAATTTTCAAGATCATCAACTCAATTTCCGTTGTATTGAGAATTCTCTAACTGATGCTCAATTTGAAAAGTTAAAGGATTCATGCTTGGGATTTCTCTTAGATATTGATAGTAACCTAAAAGTTTGTTCCATGATTTTTCATTCTCTAATTCTTCATGAGGAGGGTAGCTCTAGTAGACAAGACATCCAAATGAACTTTGGAGGGAAAAGAGCAAAGTTTGGAATTGAAGAATTTGCTCTAATAACTAGTCTAAATTGTTCCCAACTTCCTACTGATGTTGATCATAGTGTTCAACCCAATAGATTAATGGAAAAGTACTTCTCCGGGAAATCATCAATCTCAAGAAATGACTTGAAAAACCTTCTCATGTCTTCAAAAATAGATGACGAAGATGCCATTAAGATAGCTAAAGTACATATTGTGCAAAATATTTTAGAAAGTAAAAGAGGTGACAGGTTTGTTGATGATTTTGTTCTGAAATTGGTTGATGATGAACAAAAGTTTGAGAATTATCCATGGGGTCGTCGTTCATTCAATGAAACTATTGGGAGTATTTCAAGTGTTTTGGATTTGCAAAAAAAAAACTATGAGTTGTGCGGCTTTCCTGTGGCTTTCCAAGTGTGGGGTTATGAGGTTATTCCATCATTGGGATCTTTGTTTGGCGCTCATGTAAGTACAAAAATCCCTAGAATCTTAAATTGGAAATCAACTAAGGTGAATAATCTCCGATCAATTTGGTCTAAAGTTTTCCGAAAATCAAAAGTACGTATTCATATATATATATATATATTTGTAATATTGTTCTTCAATTAATTTCAATTGTTGTACTGTTAACAATTTGTTTTATTCATTGATTTTCTTATTTTTATGTATATAGGTTGATTATATTTATTTGTCTCCATCTAGTGCGGAAAAAGAGCCATTACACCTTAATGGTATGTTTACTAACACAGTAATTCTTGAAAAAGGAATATACATGGATGCAAACAATCCCCCCTCAATGATGAGTAAGAAGACAAAAAGTAGCTCAATTGATGAAGAAATTATTTCAATATTGAAGGTATTTTTATATTATCTAATATTTTTTCATAATTTAATGATGTATGTTGTTTTTTTTTTCATTTTTGTTTAGGACTTGCGGTTTATATTTTAGTATATTTTGTTTTCTTTTTTTTCTAATTTGTTCTATCACCTATGATTTTTTTCCTAGGAGCTCAAAGAGGAGAACATTGAAATAAAAAAAGATATTGTTGAAATTAAAAGTGGAATTGGTCAGATTAACATATGCATGGCACAAATTGATGAGAGAACGAAAGATACAGATGCCATGAAGAAACAAATAGAAGATTATGAACAACTAATTAAGAAATTTGTGAAACAAAATGATTTAAAGAAATGCATACGTGAAGAAGGAGAACAAGTGAAAAAAGAGAAGCAAAAAACGATTGAAATATGTGCAAGATTCCAAAGTTTCAGAGAAAACAAGAAAGTTATCTGCGCAAGAGGATTTGCAAGCATGCATAAATGATTTGTTAAGTGGTGAAATATTTCTAAGTAGTCCTGAATGTGTTCCTCAACCAAAGGTACTGTTGACTGTGTTTTTAGCCAACGACGTGAGAACGTCAATAACGACAAGCCTTCAAGAGAATGCAAACGACAACAGACGGTTTTAATCAATGAAAGTAAATAACACAAGAGATTTTATAGTGGTTCAGCCCCGATTGTCGATAATAGCCTAATCCACTTAGAGTTATGATTTATAGATCCGTACTCAAGATCAGATGGACTGAGCCAACTGATTTTCTTCAGTACAGATTGCAAAAATACAAGAGTCCTCTCAAATTTCAGCACTTTCTCTCTCTAGAATACTCAGACCCAATTTTCTCTCTCTAGAAAGAAGAAGCAGAAGCCGCCTTACGATCCTCCCAACCCTCTATTTATAGGCCTGAGATCCTCAACTGATATCCCCTTTCGATAGGGATATTTTATTATTAATCTTATATTTATATTACAAGAAATATTTAAAATACAACTGATTCCTCAATTTGAGTGAGGAATGAGAGATTCCCGGGTGCCTAGACCAATTCTTGCTGAAGTCGTTCCGGGGATTTTGACGTAGTCTCACATACATGTTGGTTACTCCTTCAAGCTTTCCTTGGTTCAAAGTGATGTATGCATGGCTCTCCTTGGACCAAAGTAATGCGTGCTTGGCTCTCCTCGGACCAAGGTGGTCCAAGTCAACCCCCTTGGCCTTTCACCTCGGGTAGGTCCGAGCCTACTTCCTCCAATCAAGGTCCGATCGGACCTTGTGGCCTTCTCCTCGGACCAAGGTGGTCCGAGGCATCCTCCTCTTGCCTTCTCCTCGGACCAAGGTGGTCCGATCCATCCTCCTTAGCATCTCACCTTGGACAAGTCTGAGGCACTCTCCTTTAGCATCTCCCAACTATGTCTGATCGGACATTGTGTAGGCTCTCCTTGTCAAAATCTAAGTCCCAATTCTTGGCTTGCATGGGACTCCTTCTCCTTAGCTCTCCTAGGATGCATTCTCCTTAGCCTCCTAGGATGCATTCTCCTTAGCCTCCTAGGATGCACTTGGCTTGGTTATGACATCTTTCAAGCAGTCCAAATTCTTCGTCAGTCTACCAGGTCACCTTATCACAACTCTGAGGAGTCAATGTATTTATTGAATATTTAATGTGTCTTTTACGGACCATGCACTGCCATTTGTCACCTTTATTGCCACGCCATTGATCTCCAATTTTTGGGTATAACAGGTACAAATTTAAAATATTATCTATTTTTCAATAAAGTTTTGTGTTAAATTTCATTTAATTATCATGTTCTTAATTTTCATCTTTTATTATTTGTAGGAATGCATGTATTTTGCAAGCAATGCCCCTATTGAACAAAGAGAAAATTATAATAAGAGGAGCATACATGGCAAGCAACCACCAAATATTTCTAAAATTTTAGAGAAAATAAAAAAACCTTCTACACTGGTGAGATCAACTGGCGAGATTGTTCCTAGCAATCCAAAATGCATTCCTTCTTCTCTGTCAATTGTAAAAAGTGCCCCACAAGTATAAACTTTGAATTTGATTATACTTGCATAAACATGTGTTAATTTTTTTTATTTTTAATTGTAGTTCCTGATTTTTTTCATATGTAGGTTTTCAATGAAAAATTCTATCAAAAGGAAGAAAATGTTGCAAAGAACTTTAGAGGAACAGAAGAACAAAAAAAAGAAAAAGAAGTGAAGCAAATGAAAAGTGATCATGACGATTCAAGTGCAATCATGGCTTCCCCACCATCTATGACAACTATTGTGGAACCAAGTGAATTGCTTTGTTCTTCTGTGAACTCTACAAAAGCAAAGAATACTTGTCATTTCTTAGGCAGATTTCCATTTGAGAGTGAATATGAAGTTATGCCTGATCCAGAAGCAACTTCGTTCTTCTTGAAGTGGTACACTCATGGTATGAATAAGAAAAGGTAAATGAATTGCGTTTGTCTTTTCTTTTCAATTTTTTTTATTATTTTATATATATCTTTTTTATAAATGTTTGTTGATTTTGTAGAAGTCAATCATCTCCATATGCTGCATTTCATGCCAAATTAAAATCACCTTTATCATTGGGAGGAATAGAAATTGACAATAAAAAGTGGTTCTTTGATTTGTGTGATGCAGAAGGTCTCATCAATAACGATGTAAGATTTTATACTACCTAGCATTTATTATTATATTGTGCATACTTAAGATTGTTTTCATTTTCAATTTTGTTATGTTATATTTGGATTATATATTTTTTGTTTTTTTATATATTTTTTTTGCAGCATATTGATATATCTTTTTACTATTTGCGAAAGAAGACATTGTCTCATACTTGTTATCCTTCATTTCGGAAGTGTACTACAACAAGTTGTGTTTTTAATCACTACATGACCCTAATTAGTTGTGATGAAGCTCATTTAAGGAAGATGATTTCAGATGTAAAAAATAATGATCAACATAAAAGGATAAAGCATCCATGTCCCAAAATGAAGGCTATTATTGATTTCATTCTGGGAAAAATATTGAAATTTGGAAAGTCATGGTTTGAAGTTGACTTTGTTTTCATGCCATTTCTTATTCCACAAGGAAGGGGCATTTATTTAGATCATTGGAGCTTAGGAGTTTTACATATAGATAAAAAGATTATCTATATCTATGACCCATTTCATAGTCCCAATAACGAAGATGTTGAAACACACGTGAAGAAATATTGCAGAATTCTTCCTTTTATTTTGGATTATTTGGGCTTCCATGAAAAACGTAAACATTATGCACCTAGGTGCGAGGATTTTAGGTTCTCATGGGTTGAAACTCCTTTTCAGAATAACACGTGAATTTGTTAAGATTCAATTACTTTGTATGCTGCATTTTTCTTTTCTCCTCAATTTTTTCTTTTGAATTTTGTTTTTACCAATTTGCATGTTTGATTGTGGTATTTACGTGATAAAAATGGCTGAGTTGTTAATGATGGGGATGTCTCCATTCAAAATTTGTCCAAACAATGTTGTTGATATGAGAAGGAAGATGGCCTTAGAATTTTGGGATCATGGGTACAAGAGGAAGCACGGTCATGAAACTCCAGCAGAAAACTTGTGTCATGTGTGATCACAAGAACAAAATATGATTCTCAATACTTTTTTTTTAAGAATGTTTTTATTGCTCACTGACCCTCGAAATCAAGAGTTGTGGAACTCTGAGCTTTTGTGCTTGATATCATAAACTTACCATATGTGTTTACCAATGAGAATTACTTCCCAAGTGGTACTAAACTTACCATATGAGTTATAATTCAAGTCTCTTTAAACCACAATGTTTTAAATTTAAACTACTAAGCTTTATATTTAAACCCCTATCCTTTAAATGTAAATCGTTTGTCTAAAAATTTAAATAGCCATTATTTTTCTTGAACAAGTAACATTGTAAACTCCTAACCTTTAAATTTAAACCACTTTCCTAGAAATTTAAACAACAATCCAAATGGCATCAAATTTTGAACCACAAGACTAAATGGCATCAAATTTTGAACCACAATGCTAAATGGCATCAAGTTTTGAAAAATAATTTATAAATTTTTATCCGTTAAGCTCTACTTATAAATCAAGTCTCTTTAAACCACAATGTTTTAAATTTTGAACCACAAGGCTAAATGGATTCAAATTTTGATTCATAATTTATAAATTTATATCCATTAAGTTATATTTATAATTCAAGTATCTTTAAACCACAATGTTTTAAATTTAAACCACTAAGCTTTAACTTTAAACCCTTAAACTTTAAAATTAAACCTCTTTCATAAAAATTTAAACCACGGACCATATGGCATCAAATTTTGAACCACATGGCTAAATGGAATCAAATTTTAATCCATAATTTATAAATTTTTATCCATTAAGCTATATTTATAATCCAAGTCTCTTTAAACCACAATGTCTTAAATTTAAACCACTAAGCTTTAAATTTAAACCCCTAAACTTTAAAATTAAACCTCTTTCATGAAAATTTAAACCACAATCCAAATGGCATCAAAATATATCAATTAAGCTCTATTTATAATCCAAGTCTCTTTAAACCACTAAGCATTAAATTTAAACCGATAAGCTTTAAATTTAAACCACTTGTCTAAGAATTTAAACCACAAACCAAATGGCATCAAATTTTGAACCCCTGAGCTAAATGGCATAAAATTTTGAACCTCTAGGCTAAATATCATCAAATTTTGATCCACAATTTATGAATTTTTATCCATTCAGCTCTATTTATAATCCAAGTCGCTTTTACCCTCAATGTTTTAAATTTAAACCACTAATCTTTAAATTTAAGCCACTAAGGTTTAAATTTAAACCACTTGCCTTAAACTTTAAACCACAAGACTAAATGGTATCAAATTTTTATCCATTAAGCTCTATTTATAATCCAAGACTCTTTTAACCAACTATCTTTTAAATTTAAACCCCTAAGCTTAAAATTTAAACCCATTGCCTAGAAATTTAAACCGCAAGCCTTAAATGGCTTAACCTATGAACAACTAAACTTAAATGACATCAAAATTTAATCCACAAGGTTTAAGTTTTAATTCTTTAGGCTTAAAACATAAACATAACATTCTTTATTTAATCATTACGTTTAAATTTAAATATATTATTATTAAATTTAAACCTAATTTCTTTATTGGTAAAAAATATAGACCAAAAGTTGTGATTGGAAAAATAAATTATAAATTATTATTTGTATGAACTGGGCACCGCGGCCCAAAACAAATAGAGCCGCGGCGCTCAGAGAATTCAAATTGCCATTTATTCTTACATTTTGCGTGCCGCGGCTTTAGTTTTCAAAGATTCTGTGGGCCGCGGCGAGTGAAATTCAGTTTAAAAAATTTTATCCACTAAGCTATATTTATAATCCAAGACTCTTTAAACCCCTAAGCATTAAATTTAAACTGTTAAGCTTTAAATTTAAACCACTTGCCTAAGAGTTTAAACCACAAACCAAATGGCATCAAAATTTGAACCCCTGAGCTAAATGGCATAAAATTTTGAACCACAAGGCTAAATATCATCAAATTTTGATCCACAATTTATGAATTTTTTTCCATTCAGCTCTATTCATAATCAAAGCCTCTTTTACCCTCAATGTTATGAATTTTAAACCATTAAGATTTAAATTTAAACCACTAAGGTTTAAATTTAAACCACTTGCCTACAACTTTAAGCCACAATCCAAAAGGCATCAAATTTTGAACCACATGGCTAAATGGAATCAAATTTTGAACCACAACTCTAAATGGAATCAAATTTTAAACCATAATTTATAAATTTTTCTGTTAAGCTCTATTTATAATCCTAGTCTCTTTAGACAACAATGACCTAAATTTTGAACCCCAAAGCTAAATGGCTTCAAATTTTGAACCATAATTTATAAATTTTTAATCATTAAGCTATATTTATAATCCAACTCTCTTTAAACCACAATATTTTTAATTTAAACCGCTAAGCTTTAAATTTAAAGCACTTGCCTAAGAGTTTAAACCACAAACCAAATGGCATCAAATTTTGAACCCCTGAGCTAAATGGCATAAAATTTTGAACCCCTAGGCTAAATATCATCAAATTTTGATCCACAATTTATGAATTTTTATCCTTTCAGCTCTATTTATAATCCAAGTCGCTTTTACCCTCAATGTTTTAAATTTAAACCACTAATCTTTAAATTTAAGCCACTAAGGTTTAAATTTAAACCACTTGCCTTAAACTTTAAACTACAAGGCTAAATGGTATCAAATTTTCATCCATTAAGCTCTATTTATAATCCAAGACTCTTTTAACCAACTATCTTTTAAATTTAAACCCTTAAGCTTAAAATTTAAACCCATTGCCTAGAAATTTAAACCGCGAGCCTTAAATGGCTTAACCTATGAACAACTAAACTTAAATGACATCAAAATTTAATCCACAAGGTTTAAGTTTTAATTCTTTAGGCTTAAAACATAAACATAAACATTCTTTGTTTAATCATTACGTTTAAAATTTAAACCCCTATCCTTTAAATTTAAATATATTATTATTAAATTTAAACCTAATTTCTTTATTGGTAAAAAATATAGACCAGAAGTTGTGATTGGAAAAAAAAATTATAAATTATTATTTGTATGAACTGGGCACCGTGGCCCAAAACAAATAGAGCCGCGGCGCTCAGAGAATTCAAATTGCCATTTGTTCTTACATTCTGCGCGCCGCGGCTTTAGTTTTCAAAGATTCTGTGGGCCACGGCGAGTGAAATGGCATTAAATATTGAATTCAGTTTAAAAAAATTTATCCACTAAGCTATATTTATAATCCAAGACTCTTTAAACCCCTAAGCATTAAATTTAAACTGTTAAGTTTTAAATTTAAACCACTTGCCTAAGAGTTTAAACCACAAACCAAATGGCATCAAATTTTGAACCTCTGAGCTAAATGGCATAAAAATTTGAACCACAAGGCTAAATATCATCAAATTTTGATCCATAATTTATGAATTTTTTTCCATTCAGCTCTATTCATAATCAAAGCCTCTTTTACCCTCAATGTTATGAATTTTAAACCATTAAGATTTACATTTAAACCACTAAGGTTTAAATTTAAACCACTTGCCTACAACTTTAAACCACAATCCAAAAGGCATCAAATTTTGAACCACATAGCTAAATGGAATCAAATTTTGAACCACAACTCTAAATGGAATCAAATTTTAAACCATAATTTATAAATTTTTCTGTTAAGCTCTATTTATAATCCTAGTCTCTTTAGACAACAATGACTTAAATTTTGAACCCCAAGGTTAAATGGCTTCAAATTTTGAACCATAATTTATAAATTTTTAATCATTAAGCTATATTTATAATCCAAGTCTCTTTAAACCACAATGTTTTTAATTTAAACCGCTAAGCTTTAAATTTAAAGCACTTGCCTAAGAGTTTAAACCACAAACCAAATGGCATCAAATTTTAAACCCCTAGGCTAAATGGCATCAAATTTTGAACCCCTAAGCTAAATGGCATCAAATTTTGAACCCCAAGGATAAATATTATAAAATTTTGATCCACAATTTATGAATTTTTATCCATTCAGCTCTTTTTATAATCCAAGTCTCTTTTACGCTCAATGTTTTAAATTTAAACCACTAAGCTTTAAATTTAAACCACTAAAGTTTAAATTTAAACCACTTGTCTTAAACTTTACACCACATGGCTAAATGGTATCAAATTTTTATCCATTAAGCTCTTCTTATAATCAAACTCTATTTAACCAATTATTTTTAAATTTAAACCACTAAACTTTAATTTTAAAATCCAAACCTTTAAATTTAAACCTAATTTCTTTATTGGTCAAAAATTTTAGACTAGAAGTTGTTAGTGGCAAAAAAAAAATAAATAATAAATTATATATTTTATTTTAGGTATAAACTGTGCGTCGCGGCCCACATCAATTAGAGCCGCGGCGCACAGTGACATTAATTGCCATTTTTTGTTACATTCTGAGCGTCGCGGCTCTAATGTCTAAAGGTTCTGTGTGCCGCGGCGGGGTAAATGGCACCAAATTTTAATCGTGATTTTAAAAAATTTATCCATTAAGCTCTATTTATAATCCAAGTCTATTTAAACCACTAAGCTTTAATTTTAAACCATTTTGCTTTAAATTTAAACCACTTACCTAAGAATGTAAACCACAAACCAAATGGCATCAAATATTGAACCACTAGGCTAAATGGTATCAATTTTTGAACCACAAGGCTAAATAACATCAAATTTTGAACCACAATTTATGAATTTTTAAACATTCAGCTCTATTTATTATCCAAGTCTCTTTTACCCTCAATGTTTAAAATTTAAACCCCTAAGCTTTAAATGTAAACCACTAAGGTTTAAATTTAAACCACTTGCCTAAAACTTTAAACCACAATCCAAATAGCATCAAATTTTGATCCTCAATGCTAAATGGCATCAAATTTTGAACCACAAGGCTAAATTGAATCAAATTTTTATACATTTAGATCTACTTATAATCCAAGTTTCTTTAAACCAAAGTTTTTTAATTTAAACCACTAAGGTTTAAATGTAAACCATTTTCCTAAAACTTTAAACCACAATGCAAATGACATCAAATTTTGAACCACATGGCTAAATGGAATCAAATTTTGAACCACAAGGCTAAATGTCATCAAATTTTTATACATCAAGCTCTATTTATAATCCAACTATGTTTTAAATTTAAACCACTGAACTTTAAATTTAAATCACAAGGCTTAAAATTTAAACCTCTTGCCTAGAAATTTAAACCGCAAGCCTCAAATGGCTTAAGCTATGAACCAATAAACTTAAATGACATCAAAATTTAATCCACAAGGTTTAAGTTTTAATCCTTTAGGCTTAAATCATAAACATACTCTCTTTAATCATTACATTTTAAATTTAAACCCCTATTCTTTAAATTTAAATTTAAACCTAATTTCTTTATTGGTAAAAAAATTAGACAAGAAGTTGTGATTGGCAAAAAAAAAAAAATTATATATATTATTAAGGGTACGAAATTTGCGCTGCGGCCCAAATAAATTAGAGCTGCGGCGCACAGTGATTTAAATTGCCATTTTTTTCTTTCATTCTGAGCGTCGCGGCTCTATTGTGTAAAGGTACTATGCGCCGCGGCGGGATAAATGGCATCTAATTTTGAACTCAAAATTAAAAGATTTTATCCATTAAGCTATTTTTATAATCCAAGTCTCTTTAAACAACTAAGTTTTAAATTTAAACCGTTAAGCTTTAAATTTAAACCACTTGCCTAAGAATTTAAACCACTAAGCTTTAAATTTAAACCACTAAGGTTTAAATGTAAACCACTTTCCTAAAACTTTAAACCACAATGCAAATGGCTTCAAATTTTGAACCACATGGCTAAATGGAATCAAATTTTGAACCACAAGGCTAAATGGTATCAAATTTTTATCCATTAAGCTCTATTTATAATCCAACTCTATTTAACCAACTATGTTTTAAATTTAAACCCCTAAGCTTAAAATTTAAACCTCTAAGCTTTAAATTTAAACACCTTGCCTAGAAATTTAAACCGCAAGCCTTAAATAAATAAGATTAATTGATAAATTTGTCATAATTTCTAGATGATAATCTATCATCTTTTCTAACCTTTTTCTGTCAAATTCATCTCTCACTAATATCAATTCCTATTTTTCATAAATTAAATACATAATAATATAATAAAAAACAAGATGTACTTTAATAAATGTATACACATTCTTATCCACAAGTCCACAACGCAACAAATATGTATAACATTGCATCTTTATAGTCTTTAGACTGCAACAGATAACAACAGTTCATGCTTTCATGCATAATGCACTGTACTCAAGGACAATAATCAATCTCAATGATCATGATATGTATGCAATTCACAACTCAATGTTATCCTTCTTTTAGAATTGGTTGGCTTTTACAATTCTTTCTATTATGTCCCAATATTCCGCAATTTCCACACTTGACTGTTCAAACATGCTTGGAAAATTCTCCTGTTGATGGAATTCTTTTTTTCTTGGGACGTCCTTGTTTTACTTTGAATTTTGGAGCTTTCATGCTATCTCCTATAATTTCATCAGGGACACTCCAATCAACTTTATCTGGAAGAGGATTAATTGATCCTGCATATGTCTCTTTCAAAACAGAATTTTTATACCAATTTGAGCAAAATTTGTACTTGTCCAAGTACTTGCTTTCAATTGTTGCAATAGCATGTGCACATGGAATTCCCTCTAGTTGAAATTCATTGCATGTGCACATATGTTGTTCCAAGTCGACAACAAACACTCGATCACCATATGTGACACTAGATTTCATTGCATCAATTGCATCTACCTGTGAAGCAATAAATTTAAAAGCCGAACAAAAAGAAAATAAATGTAACTTTAATAACATACCTTCATTCGAAATGTCACATCAAGTTTGATCTCCATTTCATCATTTGCTCATTTTGTCACTTCAATAAATTGGTTGATTGCTGCTTCTTTTCTTGTTGAAAACCATCTTTGAAGCATCTCTCTTATAGCTTCTATTAATGATGTTATAGGCAATTCTCTCGCATGCACAATTGCTAGATTTATAGATTCGGCAATGTTACTTGTAAGAATGTTATACCTTTTCGTTGGAAAGAATGGCCGAGCCCATTTTTCTGGTTTTGCTTCCAAAAGATAAGTGGTCATTTCAGGGCTAATTTTCTGTAATTCAACCATGGCAGAATAATATTCTTGAGCTGAGTACGCTCTTGAAGCAGTTTCAAATATGGCATGCACATGTAATCCCCTAAACTTAGTCCTTAGATTTTGCTTCAAATGATAAAGACAAACTCCATGATATACACCAGGATACACTTGTTCAACTGCATTTTTGATGCTTTTATGCCTGTCGGATACTATGCACAAGTTTTCTCGATCTCCTATTGCTTCTTTTAGTCTTGTAAAGAACCATATCCATGCATTGTCATTTTCTGAATCCCCAATTCCAAAGGCGAGCGGAAAAATTTGATTGTTTCCATCTTTAACACAAGCTGCATATAGTGTACCTCCACATTTCGTCTTTAAAAATGTTCCATCTACCACTATAACTGGTCTACATTGCTTCCATCCATCCAATGAAGCACCAAAAGCAATAAACATGTATTTAAACCTGTAAAATTTAAAGAAAAAAACAACCAATTCCTAGAGATGTAAGATATGGATTGTAAACAGTAAAGCCCTGAATATAGGAATGCAAATCATAAATATTATTCATACCTGTTTTCTTCATCTTTACATACTCTTGTGATAGTTCCTGGGTTGGCCAACTGTAGCATATACAAATATGAAGGTAACAATGCATAACTTTCCTCATTTGACCCTCTAACATCATCAACTGCAAGTGTTTTTGCTCTCCATGCTTTATTGTACGTTACACCTACCCCATGTTCATCTCTCATGTCTCGTATTATTTTCCTTGGTCGATAGGTTGATCCTGGGTCACGAAACTTCTCTTTGAAGTAACTACTGATGACTTTTGCACTTGCTTGTCTATTTTCAAAATTTCTGTGATTTAAGGAGCATGTGTGGTGTTTATGGTATTTGATAACTCGAAAGTAGTCTGATACTTTTGAGCTTCTTACACGTACATACCAGCCACAATTGTCATCTATGCATTTTGCCCAAAATGCTTCTGAACATGATTTTTCAATTCTGTACTGAAAGTGTTTCTTGATGGCTATTTTCGCAAGTGTGTGTTTTAGATCAGTCTTATTCTTGAAAACATAATTGACTCTTATGTCTTCAATCTCCATATTCGGCAACACATGCAGAGGTGATTGAGCTTCTTGCCCGTGTTCTGTAATTTTGTTGGATTCTTGTGTTGAGGCGCTCTTCATCTTGCTAGTGCTTGCAGTATTCGTATTGGGGTCTGTGAGAGTCAAACTGTGACTTGTTGCATTGCTTGCTAAAGCAGATGGAATGCTAGCTTCTCTTGGCAAAGAAATGGTTTGGTTTCTCTGTTCTACTTCAACAATGAGAGGACATTTTTTCAACTCTTCCAGAGTCTTGTTCAAGTTTGGATAAACTTGTAAATTCTCATCACTTTCTATCTTCATTCCTTTGCTTGTATCCATATTTGCATCAAAAATCAAGTTTGTTGAAATCAATCTTCATTCAATCTAAGCTCTTTGTATATCTTATTTACCAATTCCACGTACTTGATATCCTTTTCCACCATCAATATATTTGTTGTTTGCATTCCATCTTTCGTTAAAAACTACAAATAACATTATCTTATCCATTTCCTGCAATAAAAAATAACACAACTGTTGACGCGGTTCTTCGCCAACAGGTAATTAAGAGAATGAGAGAAAATGATTAGTGCTAAACGTGAACCGAAATAGATGTATGATCTTAGGGGACGAACGGGGTGACTCAAGACACGGTTTTTAAGTGGTTCAAAGGTTAAAATCCTTCTACTCCACTAGTCAATATTATTGATCTATACTCAGTATTTGGTTACAAAGTATTTCTTATAAGGGATTATTTTTCCAACCCTTATCAACTCCCAGGGTCTCCATATTTATAGGAGAAGGCACCTGGAAGTTGGTAAGGAGGTCATCCTGTGACCTTCTTATTTGTCCTATCAACTCTGTGACATTCATGATTAATTCCTATACCTGACACATAAGTGTGGTCAAATCGATAGGTAAGGAGATAATGGGCCGCACGGCCCAACCCAGCCGTGGGTGTCTGAACATGCACGTTCCTGCTGCGTGTCCGAGAAGTCAGGGAGATATCGGACACATGATGTCAGATATATGCACGTTTATCTTGCGTGTGTTGACTTTACAAGGGGTCATAGCCTCCATATCTAGCTCGTACCACGAGCTGTGCATTTGACCTGACCTTCAGCCTTCCGATTCCTTGCTCCAGTCCTTGCGAGTCTTGGCGAGTCCTTGAGGATTCCTCGAGCTAAGGGGGGTACGACCTCAAGACAGGAGCTCCGGTCTGGGGATGTTTATGGACTAACCATGATTAGTCCGAAGCTCGGCCTGCTAATCAGCCCGTGGGAAAATCAGGGCGTACATCTGCCCCCCAAGCTCCTGCTCGTGGTATATGACGTCGCATATGAGACCACAGTAGGGGCTTTTAGACTTCCCTACAAACTCTTCGCATTCCACTCTTTATGCAGGCGCCTGATACGTGGAACATCGTGGGTGGTGACGGTACGTCTTACGAGAACTGCATTTAATGGCCTAGCCTATGCCCAGCCGTCGTTTCGTATTTCAAGTGGAGGGCCTCGGATCCCTCATCAGGGCCATCCAAGACCCTTCTACACGTGATCCTTCACGCATATAAAAAGGGGGTGGCCACCCTACGCACGGGCCACCCTTCCATTCAAAATTTTCCAAACCTCTTTTCCTCTTTCCTCTCCCTATTCCCGAAGAACGAAACCCTCGACTCTGTTGCTGCCATTTTCATCGTTCAAGAAGCTTAGGCGTACGGATTTCTCCGAAGCTTTGGAAGCTACTACACCGACGAAGCTCCTACCAACGCAACACTCTCGTCTACCTCCCAGCCATACACTGTAAGTTTCCTGACCCTGTGTGCTTTGAAAACATGCTACTGTAGCTTAGGTAAAAAAAAATTACTGTAGCCGCATGCAAGGGTTTTCTGGGTTTTGTGGATATGGAGGGTGACAGCCTTTTTAGGTTAGGGTATATTTGTTGTAGGAAATCGCTTTAGAATATGGGTTTCAGGATGCCTTTCCTGGGAAAATTTCTGGGTAGGAGTTTTGGGAATTTTTGGGTGCAAAACCGGGTAGCTTAGGGAACACGCCTCACAAGCGGTTTTGCAATTTTCTGCCTACTGAAATTTTCCCCCCAAGGAAAATTCTATTATGAACCTCCTGACACACGAATTCCGAGTAATCGGGGATCTGCTGGGAGTATGAGCGCGTGTTCACTGAACCACGTGGCTCCACTCTCCACGGGCTGGGCTTACCTCAGCTCATGCAGGTAATAATTGCTTCTTCCTCCTGCTTGGGTCGCCTTTTCTAAAGTGTTTTCTTTTGTTCGTTAGGCGACCAGATGGCTCCAAAAAAGAATCTCCCCCAGAAGAACGTTGGAAGCTCGGCCTCCCAGCAGGAGAAAGGAAAGGCGGTGATGCCTAGCTCCCCGATCCCCCGTTTCGGGCCGGCAGTGGAGAAGGAGGTCGAGGTAGCCCCTGACGCATTCTTTGAGGCGGAGAGAATCGTCTCAAAGATAACCGATCAGACGAAGATTAACAAATTCTTCCTCACTCACAACATCGCGCTGGGGAAAGCCTCCGTTATTGCCCTACCTGCCTCGGATGGCGAGCGGAGCTGCGCGCCGCTCGACGAATCGTTCGCGGCCTGGAGCGGTGAACACTTTAAGGCAAGGGCCTTCCTTCCCCTGGATCAGTACTTTGCTGATTTCCTGAACTACGTGGGGTTGGCCCCATTTCAGCTCCCCCCCCAACTCCTACCGTCTGCTGGCAGGGTTGAGGTACTTGTTCCAGAAGCAAAAGTGGGAGGTCCCCACTCCTGCGGATATTTTATATTTCTTTTGCCTCAAAGCCAGCCCGGACCAGCGGGGGCGAGGCGACGGGTTTTACTATTTAACCCATTTTCCCAACACGGCGGCAGTCATCGAGCTGCCCAGCCACCCCAATGATTTCAAGGACCAGTTCTTCATGTCAACTGGGTTCCGGAACTGCGAGCACCACTACTTCAATCGTCCTCGTAAGTGCTCTCTGACCCTAGCTCGTATGTTTAAATATCCCTTTAGCTCCTCCTGCACCCCTTTCTGACTTAAACTCATTATGCAGCCATCTTCGAGAGGACAGAGAAATCTGTGACCCTCGGGGCACAGTATGAAACATTGGCGGGCCTGCCCCCCAGTGAGAAGGATTATCGCATGCTCGTGACGGACGAGCCGATGGTGGCTTGCAAATTGATTTTTCCGAATCAAACCCTGAACCTAAAGAGGCCCCGGGGGCCGCCTCCAGCTCGGGACACCAGACCTATCAACGTGGAGGAGGTCGCGGAAGATGAAGACGAGGAGGACGAGGGCGACGAAGTTCCGCTCGTGAGGAGCAGGAAGAGGACTTTGGAGGTCGCCCAGAGGACGGGCGAGGAGAGGATCCAATCCAGAGCAGCCGCGGGTCCTTCTGGCCAAGGTAACCCTTACTTGTTTAGGAGTCTAGATAGGGCCGCTGCAGACCCCCGGCTGGCTAGGTTCAATCCTAGGCAGCTCGTCCATCGTCACAGGAGCAATCCGGACCTGAACACGCTCCTGCTCCATTGTGTCGACTGGCTCGTGCTGGACCACCAGGAGAGCCGGCCTAGGGGTACCGTAGTAGTAGATAACACCTTATCCTTTAGGTCGATCCTTTTCCAGGAGTATGGGACAAACCTACGCACATGGTCATCACTCCAGAGGGGTATCTATGCTCCGGGGCTTAGGCAGTACGTAGGAGAATCTAGCCCCGAATCGGACCCGGAGCCAGAACCTGCGCCAGTCCGGGAAATAATCGTCTTAGGTTCTTCCAGCTCGGGGGGTAGGGCTCCCTTAGTATTCGTATATTTTTTAGCTTTAACCTTTTGTCTTTATCTCTGTATGATTGTTAACTTGTAATAACCATGTTTTTTGTTTGACAGAAGAGATGTCTCAGCCCGAGGGGAGCTTGCGAGGCGCAGTCTTCGGGGGAAACCCCTCAGCCGGGCCAAGACTGAAAAGGCTCCGGGGGTCCAGGAGCACTGCTGGGACCTCCACCAAGTCCCCAGCAAAGGAGAAGGAGAAAACCCCATCAGCCCAGGACGCGGGGGCGATTCTTCCTGCTGCCGGAGCAGGCCAAATGCCTCCACCACCTCAGTGAACTCCAACCGTCACCCAGGACGCAGGGACGGAGCTCGGGGCTCCGGCTGCGATGGCCTCCGATGTGCGCATTCCAGTCAACCCTCAGAACCTGGAGAAGATCCCTGAGGCCTTCCGGGGAACGGTGTATGAATCGGCGAACTACGCCGTTGACCATATCTATAAGTGCACCGAGAAGGAGCTCCGGGCTATTGAGACAATGAGCCCGGTTGACGTAATGGAGTCTTCAATGGGCATGACTCTAACGGTAAGCTGCCCCCTTCTTTTTTCTTTGTCTTAGGCTTTTGCCATTATACTTTGCCCTACTTTTCCTCTAAGGCAATTTATCTTTCATTTCCCGCAGGGCGTCGTCGCTCTTCACCGGAGCATCGCCAGGGCCAAAACTCAGCTCGAGGATATGAGGACCGAGCACCAGGTCATCCTTCAGGAGGCCAAGGTGACTAAAGATGCCTTGACGACTTCGAAGGCCGAGTTGGAGAAGACCCGCTTGAAGGTCCAAGAGCTCGAGACCTCCCTTGCCACCTCGCGGAAAGACCTCGAGGCTGCGAAGACTGAGCTCCAGGTCGCCCTGGAGGCCGAACGGGCCACATCGGAGCAGTCCCTGCAGGATCTGTTCTATCACTACTGGGCTTTCAACCCGGAGGCTGACTTCTCCTTCATGTCACCGAGCCTTTGGGCGAGCTTGCTGGTGAAGTTTCAAGCTCGCCTTGAGAAAGAGGCCCTGCCTTCGGAAACTGGGGAAGCCTCTGGCGCGGCGGAGCAGGGTGAAACAGCGACCTCCAAAGGGCCAACTGACGGAGCCTAGGGCGCTTTTTCTCTTTTTGCCTCTGAATATTTTTAAGTTTTTTGTATGTAACCTTTGCATGAGGTGTTTTCACCTCGAGACAATTTGCCTTGACGCCTTTAACTTACGTTTTTTTTTTTTTTTATGCTTTTGGCTACAATATATATATCTTTTTGATAAACTTAGTCCGTGTTAACCGTTATCTATATTTCGAGCTCTTTAAAAAGAACAACGATAAATAGACTTACATCAACCTCTAAGTTTTATGACCCGGTTAAAACCAGGAACTTATTTAGAAAACTTAGTTCGTGTTAACTTTTATCCATATCTCAAGCTCTTTAAGAAGAACAACGAGAAATAGATTTAAATCAACTTCTAAGTTTCATGACCCGGTTGAAACCAGGAACTTATTTAGAAAACTTAGTTCGTGTTAACTTTTATCCATATCTCAAGCTCTTTAAGAAGAACAACGAGAAATAGATTTAAATCAACTTCTAAGTTTTATGACCCGGTTAAAACCAGGAACTTATTTAGAAAACTTAGTTCGTGTTAACTTTTATCCATATCTCAAGCTCTTTAAGAAGAACAACGAGAAATAGATTTAAATCAACTTCTAAGTTTCATGACCCGGTTAAAACCAGGAACTTATTTAGAAAACTTAGTTCGTGTTAACTTTTATCCATATCTCAAGCTCTTTAAGAAGAACAACGAGAAATAGATTTAAATCAACTTCTAAGTTTTATGACCCGGTTAAAACCAGGAACTTATTTAGAAAACTTAGTTCGTTTTAACTTTTATCCATATCTCAAGCTCTTTAAGAAGAACAACGAGAAATAGATTTAAATCAACTTCTAAGTTTCATGACCCGGTTAAAACCAGGATAGGACTTAGTTAGCGTTAACCCTTATCCATATCTCGAGCTCTTTAAGAAGAGCAACGATCCATAGATAAGGATCAACATCTAAGTCGTTAAGGAGACCTGGTTATATCCAGGTACCATATGCCCCCCAAGTAACTGGGAAAGGATCTTTCGTGGTTACTTTAAGATTACACTTGCAAATATGCGTAAAAAGCTGATTTTTATTAATACATAGAAAGTGGCTTTTCAGGCCTTACAAGTGGATCATTGATAATATTTCTTTAAGTGGATGGTGTTCCAAGTCCGTGGGACGGCCCCTCCATCAAGTCGAGCTAACTTATAAGTTCCCCCCCTGATGACTTCGATGACCTAGTAGGGTCCTTCCCAGTTTGGTCCCAAGACTCCATCTTTGGGATCTTTCCCGGCCAGGAAGACTCTCCTTAGGACCAAGTCGCCAACACTAAAGGCGCGTTTTCTGACTTTGGTGTTAAAGTAGCGAGTGATCTTCTGCTGATAATGGGCGAGCTGGAGTTGCAAATCCTCTCGCCTTTCATCAACTAGGTCTAGGGAATGGCATAGGAGCTCATGGTTCCGACCTTGGTCGTAGGACTGGACTCTATGCGACAGAACCTTAACCTCCACGGGGAAGACTGCTTCACTCCCGAAGGTTAGGGAGAAAGGAGTATGACCCGTAGGAGTCCGATGCGAGGTTCGGTATGCCCATAAGACCTGGGGGAGCTGTTCCGGCCAGACTCCCTTCGCTTCATCTAATCTTTTCTTGAGGCTCACCTTTAGAGTCTTGTTGACAGCCTCGACCTGACCGTTCGCCTGAGGATAGGCCACGGAGGAGAAGCTTTTCATAATTCCGTGCCTTTCACAAAACTCGATGAACAGGTCGCTGTCGAACTGAGTGCCGTTATCGGAGACGATCTTCTTGGGTAGGCCGAATCGACAAATGATGCTTTTAATCACGAAGTCAAGCACCTTTTTAGACGTGATCGTTGCCAACGGCTCTGCCTCGACCCACTTAGTGAAGTAGTCAATGGCGACCACGGCGTAACGGACCCCGCCCTTTCCAGTGGGCAGGGCGCCTACTAAGTCTATTCCCCAAACGGCAAACGGCCAAGGGGTCGAGATCATTTTTAGCTCGACTGGAGGAGCTCGGGTAACCGTAGCGAATCGCTGGCACTTGTCGCAGCTCTTCACGTATGAAATCGAGTCTTTGGACAGAGTCGGCCAATAATAACCTTGCCTGAGAACCTTAAGGCCAAGCTTTGCCCTCCAGTGTGGTCTCCGCAGAATCCTTCATGAATTTCCTGCAGGATGGCCTTCGCTTCACTTGGAAGAACGCACCGGAGGAGAGGTAAGGAGTGCCCACATCGGTACAACACTCCATCGACTATCGTATATCTCGGAGCTTGATATAGGACTCGCCGCGCATCATTACATCCCTCAGGCAGCTTGCCCTCGATGAGATATTCAAGAATGGGGGTCATCCAGGTTGGCCTGGCGTCGATCATCTCGACCTCTGCCCGATATCCTTCTATACTTGGTTTTTCCAAGAATTCTATTGGCACCAACCCTAGGGTCTCTGCCTCTCCCGAGGTGGCGAGCTTGGCAAGAGCATCTGCATTGGTGTTCTGTTCTCGAGGTATCTGTTCGATCGATCCTCGCTCAAACGCGGACAGCTCGGCTTTTACCTTCGCCAGATAGGCGGCCATCTTGGGTCCCCGTGCCTGATATTCGCCCAGGACCTGGTTCACCACGAGCTGGGAGTCACTGAAGCACTGGACGGAGCTCGCCTTTAACTCCCTGGCTATCCTTAGGCCGGCCAGCAAAGCTTCGTATTCCGCCTCGTTGTTGGAGGCCTTGAACCCGAACCTTAGCGCCGAGTGGAACCTATGTCCCTCGGGGGATATTAGAATGATTCCGGCCCCGGAGCCGTTTTCGTTGGATGAACCATCTACAAAGATTTTCCACCACGATTGGGGCGAGGTGAGCTGAGATGAGTCCTCCGCTGGATTCTCCTGGAATCCCGTGCATTCTGCCACAAAGTCGGCCAAGGCCTGGCTCTTTATGGCAGTTCATGGAGTATAGAAAATCTCGAACTGACTGAGTTCAACCGCCCACTTTAACAAACGTCCCGATGCTTCAAGCTTTTGCAAAACCTGCCTTAGAGGTTGATCGGTCATGACGTGTACCGAGTGAGATTGGAAGTACGGCCTGAGCTTTCGCGAGGCCGTGATTAGGCAGAACGCCAATTTTTCCATCAGTGGGTATCGTGATTCTGCCCCGAGGAGTCTCTTGCTGATGTAATAGACTGGCTTCTGAACTTGGTCCTCTTCTCGTACTAGTACGGCGCTAGCCGCGTCCTCAGTGACGGCCATGTAGAGGAAAAGAGGCTCTCCTGCCTTGGGCTTGGATAGCACGGGCGGTTCAGCCAGATGTGCCTTCAGGTCAAGGAATGCGCTTTCGCATTCTACTGTCCATTCAAACTTCTTATTTCCTCGGAGCAGGTTGTAGAAGGGCAAACACTTATCGATTGACTTGGAAATAAACCGGTTCAGTGCGGCCACTCTCCCTGTCAAGCCCTGGACATCTTTCTGCGACCTAGGCGAAGGAAGCTCGAGCAGTGACCTGATCTTGTCGGGGTTTGCTTCGATTCCTCGGGTATTGACTATGAACCCTAGGAATTTCCCGGATGCGACACCAAAAGTGCATTTCTGGGGATTGAGCCTCATGCCATATTCTCGTAGTATTTTAAAACATTCTTCCAGGTCGGAAACATGGTTGTCGGTAGTCTTTGACTTGACAAGCATGTCATCAACATACACTTCCATGTTTTTTCCGATCTGGTCCGCGAACATTCTGTTTACTAGTCTTTGGTAGGTAGCTCCGGCGTTCTTCAGACCGAACGCCATGACCTTGTAGCAATAGACATTAGTCGGGGTCATGAAGCTGGTGTGTTCCTAGTCCGCCGAATTCATCGCGATCTGATTGTAGCCTGAGTACGCGTCCATAAAGGACATGAGCTCGTGTCCCGCCGTGGCATCCACCAGCTGATCGATCCTTGGCAATGGAAAACAATCCTTGGGGCAGGCTTTATTCAGATCGGAGAAGTCAATGCAGGTCCGCCATTTCCCGTTGGGCTTTGGAACTAGCACAAGGTTGGCGACCCAAATTGGAAATTTGGCTTCACGGATAAAGCCACATTTTTTGAGTCGGGTTACTTCTTCTTCTAGGGCTTCAGCTCGGGTTGTTCCTAAACGTCTTTGCTTCTGAGACTTGGCAGGAACGCTTTTGTCCAGATGGAGCGTGTGTATGATGACACTCGGGCTAATTCCCACCATGTCCTCGTGGGACCAGGCAAATACATCTAAGTTAGCCCGCAGAAACGTAATCAGCTCCGTCCTCCTCTTGCTACAGAGGTTTTTCCTGAGCTTGACCATCCGTGATGGATTTTGTTTATCAATGTTTACTTCTTCGAGCTCCTCAATGGCCTAGAGCTCGGATCTGTCTTCGCCTATTCGGAGGTCGATATCCTCACTTAAGACGACTTTTTCCTCCTCGGCGCTCTGAGGTTTTTCAATCTCAGGGTCCGCCAGGGGTCCCTGAGATTCCTCTTCACTCTGAATGGCCATAGCCAGCTGCCCGGGTTTGGACTTTCCCTTCATAGAAATGTTGTAGCATTCCCTGGAAGCGAGCTGATCACCCTGGATCGTGCAGATTCCCGTCGAGGTGGGGAACTTCATGGCGAGGTGTCGGATGGAAGTGATGGCCTCGAAAGCTATGAGCGTGGGTCGGCCCAAAATGGCGTTGTAAGAAGCGGAGCAGTCTATGACCACGAATTCGAGTAGTTTGGATACTGTTCGAGATTCTTCTCCTAGGGTGATCACTAGCTCGATCGTCCCTATCGCTGCTGATCCTTCTCCCAAAAAACCATACAACATCATGGAGGTTGCCTTTAGATCGGCGACAGTCAGACCCATCTTCTCTAAAGTGGATCGGAATAAAAGGTTCACCGAACTCCCGTTGTCTATTAGCACCCTTCTCACTCTCCGGTTGGCGAGCTAGACTGCTACAACCAAGGGATCATTGTGAGGGAACTGGACATGGCCTGCATCTTCCTCCGTGAAAATGATCGGTTGTCTTTCCAATCGCTGCTCCGGGACGAACTCCACTCCGTTATGAGCCTTTAGTTCATTCACATATCTCTTCTGGGCACCTCTGCCTATGCCAGCCATGTGCGGACCTCCAGAGATGGTGGATATCTCTCCTCCGACCACGAGAGGAGGGACGTCCTGATCTATCCGAGACCCGGGCTGACTGGCTGGGACTTCTGGAGCAGGTCGGCTCGCTGGGACCCGGTTACGCGAGCATTGAGCCAAGGGGCCTGCTCGGATGAGAGTCTCTATCTCATCTTTGAGATGCCTACAATCGTCGGTATTGTGGCTGACGTCGTTATGAAAACGGCAGAATTTGGAAGTGTCTCTCTTCCCCTTGTGGTGTTTCAATGGCTCCGGCCTCTTCCAGGGGACCCGAGTAGAGTTGGCCAGGAAGATACTTTCCCTGGACTGGGTGAGTTCGGTATATGTCGCGAACACGGGCTTAAACTTGTCTACAGACTTATTCTTCTTTTGGTCGTGCTGATTGTTTTCGCCATTGCCCTTTCTCTTGCCTCCACCGGGCTGGTTGCTCTGTGCGACGTTCGGGGTTGTTGCCGCAACCTCCGCCCCTACCCCTGCAGGCTGATCGGGAACCTGGCTGGTTCCCGCAGCTGAGGCCTCGGCTTCTTCCAAGTTTATCCACTCTTGGGCCCTGTTAAGGAATTCGTTGACCGAGCTGACTCCCTTCCTCTGTATATCCTTCCATAGGTCTCCTCCGACAAGGATTCTGGTTCTCATGGCCATGAGCTTGGAGCTATCATCTGCGTCCCTGGCTCGAACAGCGACATTCGCGAATCTGCTCAAGTAGGCTTTCAGCGTCTCACCGGGCTGCTGTCTCACGTTAGCTAGGGAGTCGGCCTGGACTCGGGCGGCCTGGGAGGCGCAGAACGCCCTTTTGAAGTCAGCTGAGAAAGTCTTCCAGGAGCTGATTGACTGTTTTTTACTCTGCTTAAACCACTGCCTGGCAGGTCCGGTCAGTGTGGAGGGGAAGATTAAGCATCGCAGCTCCGAGCCAATGTTATGGGCCATCATTAGGGTGTTGAACATCCCCAAATGGTCCGACGGGTCTCCGTCCCCGTTGAACTTTGACAAGTGAGGCATACGGAAACCAGATGGGTATGCCGTCGCTGCTATGTTGGGGGCAAAGAGTTCCATCTTGTCTCCCGAATCATATTCGTCTTTTTCCTTTTCTGATAGGAGCTTCCTCATTAGTTCTTCCATCTGAGTTAGGCGCTCGAGGGTTTGGTCCTGAGATCCTTGGTTATTCCGGGGCTGCTCGACAGCCCCGGATCCATTGTACATATTAGGTGGGTTATTGCACCTCCTATCTTGAGATAGGTTATTTGGGACATTCCCTCCGTTACGTACTTCGAACCGGGCCCCCCCGAGCGAGTCTGATTACCATCTCTAGCTCGATCCTCTCTGTGAGAGTTGAGGTGATCCCGAAGGTCGCCTCCCTGGGTGGTCTGGTGACTTTGTGTCGAACTTAATCGCTGACGCAGGTCTCCTCCAGAGAGATCACTCCGGCGATTGCCGGTCCAATGGCTCCTGCTAGATAGGCTAGGAGTCCGCCTTTGGCGGTGACGATCTGAGCTTTCCCCTGGTGCCCTGCTACGCCGGGAAGGTCCAGCAGACGGTGGGTTTCTCCTACTACTCCCATAGGCTGGGATGTCCCGGACTGGCCGAGGAGGAGACGGATATTTGATCGGAGATGGAGGATGCCTGATTGGAGAGGCGATCCTAGTTCCGTCTGGACGGATCAAGTTTGGTGGGGGCCTTTCGGCCCTGCCAACTTGCTGGTCCCGCGCCGGGCGATCTAGACGAGGCGCAGGAAGGTCTTCGGGGACGGGCTGACGTCGTGGGCCCTCCCCGGATCTTCTTCGGGAATTTTCTCGAGCTCCTCTGGGCGTCCTCGAGGATGGCTGAGAACTAGGAGTTGATGTCCTAACCGAACGACTATATTGTTGTTGTCTGGTCCCAGGCATTTCCCCGAAGTTTGCCTCTCGATGGTGCGATGAAGGGGTGGAGTTGGCTGCTGGAAGTCTATCCGAATGGCTATGCCTGAACCGATTACCCCGGCGAGACTTAGGAGCCTCACCTTGCCTCTCTCCAACGTTAATGTTGGTTGTGAGAGGGGGTAGTCGGGCTAGGATATCCTGGATTTGCTGACTAGCTGTTGCTAACTGGCTCCTCAGCTGAGCGTTCTCCATCTCCACCGCAGTATAATAACACGGGTTCGGATTAGGTGGCCGGGGCGCCGAACTACCAATATTGTCTTGGCCCGCCAGCTGCTTTCCTAGTCACTGCTGGACTTCAGGAATTTGTTCATCAGGGATGGCGGTATGATGAGCCTCCTGCCCATCATGTTGTTCTGTCTCGTTGCCATGCCTGGATCGAGTAGTCACCATAGTTGGATGTTTGCAGCAGCACTAATCGAACTTGCTCTCAATGAAAGCACCAAACTGTTGACGCGGTTCTTTGCCAACAGGTAATTAAGAGAATGAGAGAAAAGGATTAGTGCTAAACGTGAACCGAAATAGATGTATGATCTTAGGGGACGAACGGGGTGACTCAAGACACGGTTTTTAAGTGGTTCAAAGGTTAAAATCCTTCTACTCCACTAGTCAATATTATTGATCTATACTCAGTATTTGGTTACAAAGTATTTCTTATAAGGGATTATTTTTCCAACCCTTATCAACTCCTAGGGTCTCCATATTTATAGGAGAAGGCACCTGGAAGTTGGTAAGGAGGTCATCCCGTGACCTTCTTATTTGTCCTATCAACTCTGTGACATTCATGATTAATTCCTAAACCTGACACATAAGTGTGGTCAAATCGATAGGTAAGGAGATAATGGGCCGCACGGCCTAACCCAGCCGTGGGTGTCTGAACACGCACGTTCCTGCTGCGTGTCCGAGAAGTCAGGGAGATATCGGACACGTGATGTCAGATATATGCACGTTTATCTTGCGTGTGTTGACTTTACAAGGGGTCATAGCCTCCATATCTAGCTCGTACCACGAGCTGTGCATTTGACCTGACCTTCAGCCTTCCGATTCCTTGCTCCAGTCCTGGCGAGTCTTGGAGAGTCCTTGAGGATTCCTCGAGCTAAGGGGGGTACGACCTCAAGACAGGAGCTTCGGTCTGGGGGATGTTTATGGACTAACCATGATTAGTCCGAAGCTCGGCCTGCTAATCAGCCCGTGGGAAAATCAGGGCGTACAACAACCATGAGAGCTTATTTCTTTATCTTGGATAGAAATTAAAAAAAAAATCAATTCAATATACTTTTTGCCTTAACTTCACTCAACTCAAGGCAAACACAATTTTTGCAAAACTAAGTGTCAATAATATTTGTGACTCAATAAGAGGAATCAAAGTAATGCAAAAGATGTTTATCGTGAAGATGAATATAATAATGTTATTTTACAACAAAATTTAAACCTCAAACATTCAATGGCTAAAAATTTAAACTAATACTTTCATAATTTACAACATTGTTCTTAAAATTAGGATTCAATCTGCTGAACAACAAAGACATATTTTGAGGATGCTGGAAAAATCTTTGGCAAGAGAAATGGATCTCGAAAAGAAAATGACAGAATTCAGACAAGTTGAAGAAGTGCTAAAGCAAAAGCTGGTCTCATCAGAACAAGAAGTATACTGCATGGGAGATGAAACAGAAGATGTTCGAGAAAGATTGTTTGTGGCGGATAATATGGCTGTGGTTTCAGTGGGAATTTCAAAAGAGTTGTTGGGTCAATTGCAGACACTCCAGCTAAGTTTGAAAAGTTCAGCTACTCGTCTAAGATCAAAGCTGGAAAGCAGCAATGCAAAATTTAATGACTTTCTTGTTGCATAAACAAACGAACTAAAATCCAATTTGAGAGATGCTGAAGATAAAATAATTATTGCCAATTCAAAAGCCTTTACTTTGGGCGAAAAGGTCAGATTGCTTGATAAAGAGTTGAAAGAATCTGAGTTTCTGCTGCTGAATGCAAAGTATTCTGCAGATGGGAGTCAGGAAGAGCTTAATGCTCTATGTTGCATAATCAATGAAGTACCATCTTGCACTTCTATAAGACCAAGAAAATCACTAGCAAAAAGTATATATATTGTGTAGTTGGGAAACAAAGAAAATCGCTAAAACTCACTTACTCATGACATATCCATAAAATGAATTAAGAATGCACCTTCGAGTGAGTTGTAAAGAATCATATAATAGTTTTTAGTTACCATTATTGTTACATATAATAAAAATAGTTTATGATCTTCCAAAAGTAAATAGATTTTATTCTTTGCATAAGATTTTTTGTTATGTGATAGATCTTTCTTAGGTAATAACAATTATATCTTAGTTTCCAAATCCAATAATGAAATTTCTCAAGAACAACTTTATTAATAACAATGAAAGGTTTACAAATGAGCATATGAGAGGCTCAAACTCTCGTACCACAGCCTTTCAAGAGGGCTGATATCTCCACCAAAGTTTAAATTATAAATCAAGTATATTTAAACCCTTAGTTTTGAAATTTAAACCACTAAGCTTTAAATTTAAATCACAAGTCTTAAAATTTAAACTACTTGCCTTAAAATTTAAACCGCAAGTCTTAAATAACCTAAAATATGAACCACTAAACTTAAATGGCATCAAAATTTAATCCACAAGGTTTAAGTTTTATTCATTTAGGCTTAAATCATAAACATACTCTCTTTTAGTCTATATAATGTAATGTGTGAATCTAATATAAAATCTTTATAATTTTAAACCAAATGTCTTAAAATTTAAACCACTATTTATAAATCTAAACCACAAGACTTAAATGACATCATATTTAAACCACAATTTATAAATTTTTATCCATTTAAGCTTAAATTATAAATCAAGTATCTTTAAACCCCTAAGTTTGAAATTTAAACCACTAAGCTTTAAATTTAAACCACTTGCGTTAAAATTTAAACCGCAAGCCTTAAATGGCTTAGATCAAATGTTTCATGGCATTTGTTTGGTCAATTGCAGACACTCCAGCTAATTTTGAAAAGTTCAGCTACTCGGCTAAAATCAAAGCTTAAAGGTTCCAAGGAAGAATTGAAGGCTAAAGAAAATTCTTTGAGCAAGCTGGAAAGGAGCAATGCAAAATTTAATGACTTGCTTGTTGCATAGACAAACATACTAAAATCAAAATTGAGAGATGCTGAAGATAAAATAATTCTTGCCAATTAAAAAGCCTTTACTTTGGGTGAAAAGGTCAGATTGCTTGATAAAGAGCTGAAAGAATCTGAGTTTCTGCTGCTGATTGCAAAGTATTCTGCAGATGGTAGTCAGGAAGAGCTTAATGCTATATGTTGCATAATCAATGAAATGGAAAATGTAATTGCAGATTCTGAAGTGAGGATATGTAAAGCAAAAAGTAGGGCTGAAAATGCTGAAACCAAGTGTCCAATATGGAGATTAATGAAGAGCTGGGCCTTCTTAAGAGTGGTGCTCATGCCTCTGACAAGGTTGATTTCCTTGAGAGGCAGTTAAGAGAGTCTGATGTTCAGCTACAATGTGCAATAACATATGCCAAAGCTAGTCAAGACAAACAAATCCTTCTGTATTCTACAATAGTTGAGCAGTGAGGGCAGAGAAGCCAGACAAAGGAGTTTTCATTGGAGGGGCGGGAGATTCTACCACTGGAGCATTACTGTGAGAAGTGTCGGAAGGCATTGAAGAATCAAGAAAGTAAAAGAAACAAGGGAAAGCTGAAGAAGAGGATTGATGTTTTTGGCTGATAGCATTTAAAGAACAGAAAGTGTTTGATAAAAGCTCTGATCAAGTAATGGATTGAGCTACTGAGCTTTGTATTTATAGTGTTTCATTAATACACCAAAACAATATTTTAACAGCTGTATCCAAACCCAGTTGTTCATTTAGGTAAACAGTTACATAAAAACAAACTCTAAATTAATTTAACAGAACCTTAGTCTAATATCTAACATAATCATGCCAATCAACGAAAGCTTTCATTGAGTTCAAGCTACAGACCTTCAACTTTAATGTCAAGATAAAATCTAATTCCTTGTTCAAGTTGGCAGCAGGTGGTTGTTTACTTAGATCAAGACCTGCTCTCTCAAGTACAAACCTACAGAAAATATAAAATCAATTAAACCAACAATTTTGGACAAAAAGGTACAAGAATAATGATCCCAGAAATGGCCAGCACACATGTCAAACATTAGACAGGTTTACGAATTTATTCCAGTATATTTAATTCCAAATCAAAGAGCCAAATGTAGCATTAAAATAAAAACATATAAATCCGAAAATCATATAAACAAAGATCAACAAACTCTTTTTTATACCAGAAATTTATAGTTTACATAGAGGCATTTTATCAAACTCCTAGCACTATAAATTTATGAAAATGAAGAAAAACTCTCCATGATAATGATAATGATCCCAGTGGCAGTTTTTTTGCAATAACATATTCACAGTTTTATTGAGTAATTTTAACAAACACTTAGAAGGCATTTTAAATTATGTATAATATGGAATATTCAATTTCATTTAACTTCACTAAATTTTTATACACACATGAATGTTCATTTATATGTATGATTGCAACAAACACATACAGTTAAAAAAAAATTTTAAAAATAAAAATTGAGGAGGGAGGAAGAGAGAAATTTAGTCTCAAAAGAAAGAAGAACTTACCAAGCAGATTTGAGTGGCTGTGGCAGAGGAACAGAAGTGAAAAATTGATGAACAACAGTGCAGTGGAGATGGTGGAAGAGCAGTGCAGTGGAGATGGTAGTGGAAAATCGATGGGAGAAGGAGAAATCGATGGTGGTGGAAAATCGATGGAAGAAGGAGAAATCGATGGTGGTGGAGAAATTGATGGGGGTGGAGAAATTGATGGGAGGAGGAGAAATCGATGGTGGTGGAAAAATCGATCGGAGAGGAAGAGCTATAACTATAAAATCGGTATGTGTATTTAAGTAAGGGTAATATAGGACTATAAAACCGGGTATATTTAGTTAAGACATTGTTGCTGGGTATATTTAGTTAAGGATGTCTAAAAATGGGTAAATATGAAA